>NC_072395.2:47132115-47438990 GCF_028885625.2 Pongo pygmaeus
TTCTCTTAGCTCTTGAGCTTCAGATCCAACTTCCAGTTTGCACTTATCATGTATAAAAACAAGCTTGTATTCTCCCCAAGTTCCCTTTCTGACTCCTTTTTCTTCCTTTTGTTCCCTTTTGACCCAGACAACTGGAACCTTGAGTTAGCCTTCTGTGTGGCACATTTTAGCCTTTGTTCAGATGAAAAGTTGGGTTTCACTTGTCAAAACTGCAGAGCGTGGAGTGGGCTGCAACGTAGGGGATGGGGTGGAGGGTGGATAATAGAAAATGGGTTTTGAGATGATGACAAATCAGAGATGGCCAGGCTACCTGAGAGTGTTGCCCATTCACAGGGGTGAGACAGGTAGGAGATTCTAGGTAGAAAAACAGCAAAATGAAATTCTGTGAGATTAAAAAAAGTAGAGTTTGGAAGATGGGAAGCAGGCCCTCGAGAAAACTCTGAGCTGGTGAAATTCTGGATATAAGCCCCATCCACGGTGTTCCTTTGAACTTGAACATGAGCTTGGATGGAATCACTGAAGGCACCAAACTGATATGGACTCCCCAAATCTACTGAGGCTTCCAGCATTCTTCCAGACTCTGGATTTGAACTTTGGGCTTTCCTTTTGTGGTTCTTTTTCCATCTTTCATCCCCATCCCAGTAAGATTCATTTTTGAGTGCTAGATATTCTTCCTCTGCAATGTCTCTCTATCTGGCCTCCAAATCATACATCTCCTCTTTTTTTCTCCTCTTGCCAACCACTGTCTAGATTCCTTGCACCTTCTGTTTCTAGTCAGTTTAGAAATGTTAAAAAAAAAAAAAAAGCTTTTCTCATAGTTTTTCTACTCTTGGCAGAGTAGACCTGGCCAGAAGCCAGTAGTAGCAATGTGCATGAAGATGAAATATATATATATATATATACATGTGTAATAAGTGAAACACTGATCCAACCTTGGAAAATAACTTCCCTAAAAATTTAAATTTATAATCTGGGCCAAGATGTTGATTGCTGTTTATTTTCTCTGAGCCACACATAGTGGCTACAAGTTGCTTGGCTGTCCAAAGGTTCTCACAAGGCATGATAGCCATGCCTCAGGCCCCCTGCAGAGTAGATTCAATTAGGGTAAATGATACTCATGTTTTGGCCTGGAGACCTTTGCTATGGTCCATTTGCCCCACTGTGAGGTTGGGAATCACCCATGCTGGGCCACTCATGTGCTCCTGTCAGTTAACTCTGAATTTCACACATGATTGGTTGCGTGAGCCCTCAGAAAAGTGACCTCTTTCTTCCTTCGTCTTGACCACCTGGGATCACCTGTGGTTTTGAGACCACTGTGTTTATACCATTCACAAGCTGGCCATCCCTTGCCTCTTTGACATTATTAAGTTTTTCAAGGACAAACCCTCCATTTTGTGGTAGATACAGCTGCTTTTGACAAAGAAGAGTCTGGAAACAGGGTCTTGTCAAAATTCAGTTCAGATGTGTGGCTGTGTTTACTCTAGCCTTGGTCAGGTGGCAGCAATATGTCTGTTGAGAATAACGGAGCTACCAGTCATGTCAGCACCCACTCCTAGCCTCCTGCTCATATAATTAAACTGTTCATTCACCCTCATATCCTCACACTCAAGAAATGTAAAAGCCCATTGGGGCATTTGTTAATAATGGCTCTTTCTGGGTCCTACTGTAAAGGAAGAGGTGTCGCTGATTATCAAGTGAGGAGAAGAAGCCATGACAGGTGCTGTCACTGAAACCATGAGAGGTGGGGGAGATGGCAACATGGCCGGCCCCTCTCAGCCCAGCTGAGACTGAGCTGGGTAGGGTGGGCGACATGGGAGGCAGGCAGCTTAGAGGCTTGCAGGAGGTAGCTTAGAGGCTGGTAACACAGTGGTGCATTGTTCCTGTTGATTGTCCAAGACCTGGGTGTGACTGAGATAGAAGAAAGACACAGCCCTGGGTCCCTGACTTCTTCTGTTCTGGGGTTTTCCCTGATAGTGGTTATTACCAGGTACCACCTCTTCTAGGGGAGTGTTTGGAAATGTGAAAGGGGCAGTTTAGTCACCATGTGCGGGCACTGGCATGACAGGCTAAGCATAGAGGCTAAAACTCAGCAAGACCCAGTATAGTGGCACCAACAGGAAATCCTCCTGCTGGAATGTGTCCCTTTGAGAAACATGCAGATCTCAAGGCCTCCCAAGGAGGAGCCCTCCGCATTTGGACAGACTCTGAGGCAGGTCTGAATTTAAACACGGCGTCTCGCCCCTGCCTTTGCCTGACGGAAGGGCATTCTCTCTGGGGGCACAGAGCTCTCTGCAGCTGAAAAGAAGGCCTACGGCTCAGCATTTCAGGAATGGGCACTGCTCCAGTATTAGCTAGGAACACAAAGTGCCTGTAGAGATTTGAAAAAGACTGCAGGCACTGGCAAAACAAGCCCCCGCAGGTGATGAGACCCATCCTTCACTATCACCAGAGCAAAGAATGTAGTTCAGTTACTTCCCTAAGAGGAGCACGAGGTTCCCTGGCAGGATTCAAGATGAGACTGGTGTTAGAGGGATGGATGGGAAACAGTATTAGTTTACTACACCACCCGTGACCCTCAGAAAACAAAGGTATCCCCAGAGATAGAAGTTCATTCAGCTTCTAGAAGGCTCTAAATGTTTGCACAACTTGGCTCTTCTCTCCCAGGCACTAACCTCTACTCCTGCCCAGTTGTTGGTCTGTCAGTCTCTTTCCTCGAATCAGAGCAATAACATTTTGACAGTGTTTGGAGCCAAGCTTGGAAACAGAGGTAGACAAGGTTCTGGCTTCACTTTCTGAATTTCTTTCTCTTTCCCTCGCTCAAGGTAAGAGCAGAGCCTGCCAACAGTTTGCTAATTGTCTCCAAGTGAAAAGATTGTTTAATTCAGAAGAGATTTTAGACTCCCAAGGGCATGACACCCATCATTTCACAATGGAGAATTATTTTTGTGGTATTTATTTTATGATTCCTGACCCTTGTTCTAAATCTTGCTGGTGTGTTTTCATTTAAAATGTATTAGCTGAGACTTGGCATAAGCACTTGGCTCCATTAAGCTCTACAACAGCTTAATCCAGATTTTATTATATTGGGACTTGAGTATACAAACTTTAAGAAGAGAGGAAGCTTAAGAATAAATAGAGTAATTTTAATACTTACTATGCATTTAACTCTTTTGGTTCCCTCTAGGCAATTTTCTGGAGTGTTTGTGATTGGACTTTAACATTTCCAAAATGTGGCAACAGTGACTGTTAAGTCTTCCTGAGACGAGAGTTCCTGGGAGCCTCAGGGTAAGTGGCATACTAAGGTGAGCATTTAGGGTCCCATGATTGCTTTAGGTCAACAGCCATGCATTGGGCCTGTCTAGTGGATGCAGAGCCCTGCCAGGCATCACGGAGAAGGCAGCCTTGACTCTCCTCTGGGCTCCAGGACATTAATATTTAACTGCCTCCTTGCCAGCTCTGTTTGCTGCTCTCCCAAACTCCTCAACATTAACGCTTCCAAAGTGGATCTCCTGACTTTCCCCTCAAACCTGACCCTCCAGTGTATTCCCCTTACAAAAACAAAATCACTGTCCACCTATTTTAGTTGCTCCTGCAGTAATATCTCCTGCATTACAACCAGAGCCTGTTGGCTCCTCCTTCTCAGTATGTCTGCAATCTGTCTACTTCTCTTCATCTCAACTGCCCTGCCAGGTCCAGCACCAACAGTTCTCTCCTAGAGTCTCCCACCCCCCATTAGCCTCCTACCTGTCTCCTCACATCCATTTGTGGCCTCCACTTCTGCAGCTAGAGTGATCTCCTCTAAGTAGAAACCAACTCAGCCTACAACCCTGCCCCAAACCCATCAGTGGATTCCCACTGCACTTGGCTTAAAATGGAAGTGTTCACACTTCCTGAAGACCCTGTGGATCTACCCCTCTTTACCTTCCAGCTCCTTGCATGCGCTTGTCTCCACTTCTTACTGGGCTCAGTCAGACCCCACCAGTCCCCAAATCATTCCCTGGCTAAGACTCCTTCATCTTTCAGGCTATTTCCTCTGTGAGGCCTTTCCTGACCCCCTCCTAACCTAACTGAGGCCTCCGTTATACTCTTTCATAGCACCCTGTTCTTCTTTTCCAACCTCCATCGTTCTTCTTTCCCACACACAAACCCTCTACTCCTGCCCAGTTGTTGGTCTGTCAGTCTCCTGTACAATCACGGTGTGTACTTTTATATTTATTGTTGTAATTGTGAATTTAACACCTGTCCCTTCCACCAGACTTTAAGTTCCTTAAAGGTCAAGGACCTATCTGTTTTGCTCAGAACTAGAAATTCAGCAACTGGATCAGTGCCTGGTACATCCTCAATAAATATTGGTTGAATCCATAAATTTAAAAATGGAATGGTTACTGCTTTCAAGGAGTTGATGATCACTGCCACCAGGAAAAACCCACTGAGCCTCACCCGTGTCCACTCTAGATAAGGAGAAAAATAAATATCTGAAAATACTCAAGAACTGCTCAAAGCATTGTGAAATAAAGTGAAAATCCATATCTTGGAAAATCCAAAGGACTTATCCAAAGTCTGGTGAGTCTAACCATGTTAAGATCATGGACTGGCGGCAGGTGGGGAGAGAGGTACCTTTCTCAGAATGATCTTTGCATCCATAACCACAAATTTCAGAGAGCCAAGCAAAGGGCTGAGTGGAGAGGGAATCCACAGAAATGTGGGTGTTGGCCACCTAGCTAGGTCCTCTTCTGGGTCCTGTTGGAAGTCCTCTTGTTAATCCATTAAGGTCTATGCATTCGTGGTTCCAGGCATCCTGCTGGGGAAACCCCCAGCCACACCCTCCAAGGAGATGCAGGTCTGCTCTCATTTCCTGTCCTCTCCAGATTTCTGGAGCCCCCAGGTTGAGTGTCATGGGGGAACTCAATGAATACTCAGCAGCTTCTGGTAGGAAGTCCTTCTTCGTCTCCAGCTGACTGCTGGAGCTGAGCTCCTTTGGGCTGGGCTCCTTTTCCAGGAGATAAAATAAAATGTGCTTACTTGTTCCTAGCTGCAATTGTTTAATTGGCTTGTTTTCAAGTTTTCATGTGGGCCTAGAGAGTTTGTACATGAAGGAAACTTTTAATAATGGGTTTGAAAACAATAGTTTATAGAAAATTAGAAAGAAAAATATAAAGATTGATGAGGACCTTTTGCTTCACGGCTGCTGGCTTATTCTGAAGGGATTCAAAGATTTCACACTTTAGGGCCATATCTGTCTGCTTTTCCCAAGAGCAAATACGATGCCACAAATTTAGGATGGTGGTGTGTGCTATAGACTGAATGTTTGTATCTCCCCAAATATTTGTGTTGAAGCCCTAACTCTCACTGTAATGGTCTTTGGAGGTGGGGCTTTTTTGGGGGGTGATTAGGTCATGAGGGTGTACCCTCGTGAATGGAATTAGTGCCCTTATGAGAAGAGACTCTGGAGGGTGCTCTTTCTCCTTCCTCCATGTGAGGACACAAGGAGGGGTTGGCAGTTTGCAGCCAGGAAGACAGCCCTCCCTAGGATGAGACCAGGCTGTCACACCAATCTTAGACTTCCAGCCTCCAGAACTGTGCAAAATAAATGTCTGTTGTTCATAAGCTACCCAGTCCATGACACTTTGTTATAGTAACCCAAAAGGACTAAGACAGTTTGTAAAACACTAAAGGGAGAGAACCAGGTACTCCAAAAAGATTCACAAAGTCTTTTTTTCGTCAACATTTTTAGTAATGAGCTATTCAGGGCAAAGCTTGACAAGCTAATGGAGAATCTAGATAGGCCCCTGGAGGCCCAGGCCTCGGCTTAATCCCCCCAGGGCCCACACTGAATAACAGGATAAACAGAAGTAAACAGAATAAACTTTTCCCCAGCCAGCTCCCAGGAGGGCAGCACATCTCCACCAGCTTCTTGAGCACCTCTTTATTATGTTATGCTGCTGAAAACTGAAAGGGAATTGCTATGGTGTGGATACTAGTCCCCTTCAAACCTGATGTTAAAATTTGACCCCCCATTGTTGGAGGTGGATCCTAATGGGAGGTGTTTGGGTCATGGAGGTGGATCCCTTATGAACAGGTTAATACCCTCCCTTGGGAGTAAGTGAGTTCTTTCTCTGTTAGTTCCCTCAAGAGCTGGCTATTGATACATGCCTGGCATCTTCCCCCTTGCTTGCCGTCTAGCCATGTGATCTCTGCACAACAGGCTCCACTTTGCCTTCTGCTGTGAGTGGAAACAGCCTGAGGCCCTTGCCAGAAGTAGAGCAGATGCTGGTGCCATGCTTCTTGTATAGCCTGCAGAACCAGGAGCTAAATAAACCTTTCTTTATAATTTACCCAATCTCAGGAATTCCTTTATAGCAACACTGAACAGAAGAAGACAGGAATATTCCCAAGAGCTCTTCTAGCCTGACTCACTTCAAAAAGGAAGCGAAGAATAAGAAACACCTTGTATAGTTGGATCCAAAGAGGTTAAGTGTGTGACTTTTGGCAAGGTCACACAGCTAGCAAACAGCAGAGCTGATGCTAGAACCTGGCCACTTTGAAACCAGACCTGTGTTCTTAACTCCTACGTCATATCCTGCCACCAGTCTACCGTCCATGGTCCTCAGTGTTTGGTGTTATGGTTCAGTGTTTCATTGTTGTGAAATCCCCTATTGTTTCTCTTCTTTTCCAACTACTCCCCACTTCCCACAACTCCCTAACAGTCCAATATGAAATAAAACTGGAGTAGCTTTCCTTTTAGAGAATGTTCTAACCTCTCAGTCTTCCACCCCACCTCCCTCCCTGCCCATCATAACAGTAATTGGAGACATGCTGGACTGTACATGTGCATGAATTGAGAGGTCTTGACACCAAGGTTGAGAAACTAAAGCATTTAGAACTTCATGACTGTTCCTCACACAAGACAATTCCCTTTCATTTGTTGTGCAAAAATGTGCCTGAAACATGGAACATAATCTTCCCTATTCCCAGAGATACTATGCTGGGCTTCTGTTAGCAGCATTATTTTCTTTGGAGCATCAAATACATATACAGAAGGATTTAATTATGTTTTAGCAAATCTCAGTGAGAAAGATCTAGTACAAAAAGTCTATCTCATTTCAAGTAAAGGCCATATGCAAAAATTTTATCCAATTTTAAGTCATACAATCTTATTATATTTTAAGTGGTTTTATAAGTTGCTTAAAATGTTTTGGACAAAATGGTAGGCCCTTTAAGTAATAAAATATATATGTGTGCACGCACACACAAATCTGAATTCTCTGAGAGCAAATCTAAAAAGGGTAAGGATACTGCAATTGAGAACACAGAACTAGAACCTAAAATAATATTTCTTCTTGTACTAGTGATAAAAGAATATGTGCTATTTTCCCACTGTAACAAAAGTAATGTTAATTATGGAGCCACATATAATGTGAAATGTGATCGTGCCTGTGATCTGCCTAAGTCACTACTCTACTTTCAAGGTAGGAGGATGAAAATTCTCAATCCCTTTCCCTCTCCATCTGCTGCACGTATTCTGTGAGAGTGTCAAGAACGATTTGACGTCTCACAGTTGTGTTTCTCCCTCTGATGCTGCTCTGTGCATTCCCTGAGAGGAAGCCACCTGCTTACTGTCTTCTCTAACTGTAGGGTTCACCCAGCTACCTCCCTTTCCCGAGAGTTCAAATGGGTAGATTCACAAATGGCACAGATGGAGAAACAAATTAACTTTAGTACAGATGCTGGCATCGACATTCCTGGGATTGAACTGCTTCCAAGCCAGAAATAATCCTCAAGCTTTCAAAATTGGAAAATCAGATGCAATTTACTCTCCTTGTCAGATGGCTGGATGTGGTACAATGCCCACTGGAAAAACGAATGGGAAAAGTGTGAGCCATTCAGGTGGCTTGGATATGAATAGCTTTAAAATTAGGCACACTATTGTGTCACTAGGATTTTCTACTTAGCTATCAGATGATTTTTTTTTGAATTTGAAATATGGACAACTGATTGGATTCTGAGCCCAAAACGAATTGTCTCTAAAAGCCAATTGGTTTATGCATTTACTCAATAAACACTTATTGCATATACACTAGGTGATATAGGGCAACGAGAAGTAAGACATGATCCTTACACTCACTGCACAGTGACTCATGTGGGAGATGAGTGTGGACACAGATGGCTATGCTACCTCTTGATAATGTGCTGTGATTGTCCCCACCTGGGGAGGAAGGGCGGTTTCCTGGCTGTTAGGAGCTGAATTGTGGGTCCCCCTCAAATTTATATATTGAAGCCTCAATCCACAGCACCTGAGACTGTAGCTATATTTGGAGATAGAGCCTTGAATAAGGCAATTAAGTTAAAATGAGATGGTTGGGGTGGGCCCTTATCCCATCTGACTGGTATCCTTACAAGAAGAGGAAATTTGAACACATGAAGAGACAGCAGGGGTGTGAACATACAGAGGAAAAGGACCATGTGAGGACACAGTGAGAAGGTGGCCATCTGCAAGCCAAGGAGAGAGACCTCGCAAGAGACCAACCCTGGCAACACCTTGATCTTGATTTCCAGCCTCCAGAAGTGTGAGACAATACATTTCTGCTGTTTAGGCCACCTGGTCTGTGGTATTTTGTTACGGAAGCTTGAGCAGACTGATACATCTGGACTCACCCCCTCCATCTCATTACCTATTGCTTTATTTTATTTTTGTTTCAGTATATATTGCTATTTGAAATTATGGTGTTTCTATTCCATTTCTTTCCAGTAGAATACCAACTCCACAAGGGCAGGGACTTAGCTTTATCCATCACTCATTCCCAGTCTCTGGAATAGTGCCTAGCACATTGTAGGTGCTCAACAAAAGGTGTTATGAGAAAAGGGTTGTGGCAGTGGCAAGGAGGGGGAGATTTCCTGGGGCAAAAGGATGGTGGTGAGGGCTGGAGGGAGGAAGCCTTCCCTAAGAAGAGGCATCTGGATGGTTGAGTCTCGCCGGGCAGAGAAAGTGAAGCAGACGCATCCCTGGAAGAAGAGACAACATGAGCAAAGGCTCAAAGGTGTGAAAATGACGTCAGATGGAAAAGTAGATCACTGAGATGGGATCTTTCAGGGAGAAAGGTTGGGCCAGATTATGAAAAGGTCTAGCTCCTGTACAAAGTGAAAAATGATGTGGATTCACCAAGCTGTTAGAAGGATAATGGCATCCTTTCTGTGACTATATGGAACACATACGTCTATTCTACTATAAGGAATTTATTTATGTCTATATTCCATATTGTCACATATAGTATATATTTACATCTATATTCCAAATAGTCACATATATAGTATATATGTGTAACTATATAGTATATATGTATACATGTAAATAAACTCTCTGTGTGTGCACTGTGTGCACATGTGCCTGTGTGTGTACAACACATGCTCACTGAGCATTTCACACATGGTAAATAACTAGTGAAATTAGTTTCCTTGTTATAGTATGTCAAGAAATTTATCCCACAGTGCTTAAAAGACCCCATGAGGTATTTAACAAGCAGAGGGGATAATTTTGAAAAGCACTGGAGAAAATATGGAGGATGGATCAGGCAAGAATCTGTAACAGGAAGGCCAGGTCAGGGGTGGGAAGTCACAGGTGCTAATGCCCAACTTAAGGCAATGCCAATTTGGAGAGGCAGGAAAGCTTCCATTCAAGGGATATTGAGCCAGTCAAGGGATAGGTCTTAGTATCCATGCAGATGTAGGGAGTAAAGGAGAAAGGAACCGAGGATGACTTTAAAATGCCTTGCCTCTCACCGTGTTTATTGTCATTGACATTATAAGATATATCTGGTCTTTGTTTGCTTGTTTGTTTTGTTAACTGTCTTCTTGAGGCCTTTGGTGACTTTTCTCTCTATTGTATTTCATGAATACATGGCTAAAACTGTACCTCGCTGATATTAAATATGCAATCAGTATTTACGACTGAATTAATGAATGAGTGGAAATGTTCTTTGACCTGGATAAGGAATGCAGGAGAAATACCAAGTTTGGCTAAAGACGTATGAAAGAAAGCATAAAAATAAAGATCCAGGTGGTGACACCCATGGGCCATTTTGCACCTGGAGACAAGTCAGGTTTTTGGCTGCAGATGCTGGAATCACATTGGAGTCATTAATATGTTGTTGGTGGATGTGAATGAGATCACTCAGGGAAGAGACCCAGGTGGAGAATGAGAATATGCAGGAGACTGAGGCAGGAGAATAGTTTGAGCCCAGGAGTTGGAGGTTGCAATGAGCTGTGATGGCACCACGCTCCAGCCTGTGTGACAGAGTGAGACCCTGGCTCAGCAAATAAAAAGAATGAAAATTGGGTGCACACAAATATGCAAAGGGGGTTAAAGGAGAGAGATGGAACCAAGGCAGGAGATGAAGAAGGCTTGCTGGAAGTGTCAAAGGACAACCACCACAGCATGCTGCCCTAAACCATAGGAGGAGAAAACTTCAAGGAGGGCAGTGTCAAATGACCATGAAATCCTGTGACACAATAGTTTTATGATCCAAATTTTGATGGAGAGATGTGCTGGTGTGTTAGAGCTACGTGCTAGGGCCAGCTTTCAAGAGCTGATTATTAACTTTTCAGGAATTTCATGAGCTATTATTAAATTTTGTAATCATTACAATTAAATTTTGATTAGATTAAAATTAAATTTTATAAGCTTACAATTAAATACATTTTGTTAAAAACAATGATAATAAATATTCAAAACTCCTCATTTTCTAATGATTTTATTTCATTTTACTATTATCTATACTTTATTGTCCCTGTGTGTAAATACTACCTGATGCTTGTGCTATTGATTACTCACCTCTTCTCCTTTGTATTCGGTGATGTCATGTTAGTAGCTTGAACTCAACCATGATAGAAGTATTTAAACCACGGCAACTGGCAAAGGCTGCAAGTCAGAGCTCTTCTTTCCAGAGAGCTGGTTGTTAAACATTTACTGGCACACCACTGTCCGAAGGGAAAAGGAAAGATCCAGTGTAAGTTTCATTTAGATTAAGGACAACGGAGTAAGAAGCCACTGGAGATGGCAGTGGAGGAGCTAGCGACAGATGGAACCCTGATGAAGCAGGACTCAGAGGAGGTGGTAGGCTGAGTCCCAGAGCCTGGATGTAGGGAGGGCTCATTGTACACAGATATGGCAGAAGTTCCATCTAAGTATGTAACAAAATAATGAGACTTTTTAGTCATACACTCAGATAATATTTGGTCCTCCATTTAGTCCACTGCCCTTAGCAACATTTTAAAATTCTCTTTAAAAATTTGTCTTTGACTGTATGACCATATTGCCATCTCGGCGAGACAGACCAGCAGCCTGTTTATCTCATGTAAACCCTCTTCCTTAGCAAATTGTTGGATAGGCAATTCTTTTGTGTGTTCTTTGCACCTCAAGATCATTGTGGAAGGCTGGACTGCTTCAATATGGGCAATTTCAATGGAATATCTGCAGATCCAATTTACACGGCATTAAATAGTTTCATAAATACCTAGGACAAGTTAAAAGAGGGAACTTTTTCTCAACCTTTTAAAGCCTCGCTTTTGATAAACATACAAAGCTCACATTCTTTAAAAATATTATTTGAGCTTCAAATTCAACTATACATAATCACACACACACACACACACACAAACAATTGGGCAAAACACTGCATTGTTTTTAAACTATGCATGCCTCCACCTTCTAGTATTGCCTCTCCCTTCTCAGGAGAGCGTGCAGCCTACAAGTTGAGAATAGTAGGATTTATAAACTAAGCAATGGAGGTCAAACAGGCCCATCTAAAAGGCAGGTGAAATAAAAGCTGAGGAATTCCAGTAACTGAACTGCTACATCCCCAGTTCTTTACATCACACACCCTCCTATGGAGGCAGGAAATGTTGTCTTTCACTCTGTGCATTGCTATGTTTTCTCCTCTTGCCATTTAAAATGATTTTGCATGATACTCCTCAGATTGCATAATCATCTCTATAATTGTCATTCCTAGTGACCACTTAATATTCCATTATATTAATAGAGCACAGTCTGCCTAAGCCATTTCCTCACAGTTGGGTACCTGGGCTGTTTCCAATTATTCATTTTACTATATGGAAGGGCTCAACACATCTTTTTACAAATATTTTTGTTTCCTTGGAATTATTCCTTGGGACATGTTTCTCCAAGAGCCCTACTGGGTCAAAGAGTAGGATAATTTTTATGACTTGTCACATATTGCAAAATTGCTCTTGAAATGATTTCTTTTTTCAATTTATGGTGCCACCAGCAAAGTTGAGTGTGTCTTCTTCCCCAAAGCCCTGTCAACAAACAATTTTGTCATTTTTATTCATTTCCCCTGTTGTTCTCCTGATTGTAGCACAATCCATGTAGCTAAGGAGATGCAATCAGGAAAAAAAATCTTCCCCTAATTAAAGCCTGGTGCAGCAATATGTGGGTGGTTTTAATATATATCATAAAGAGTTAAGAAACAGTCTATCATTCAAGAACAAAAATGAAAAAAACATAGGGTTTTTTTCGGTTGTCCTTATAAAGGGTTAGGAACAAAAGAAAGAACATACATAAGACTACACAAACAGGGAAATGATGAGAACCATTGTATAAAATAAAACAAGAATGTAAATATTCTTGCTTTATTTTCAGCACTTCATGAAGCAAAAGCATTACTGGAATTACTAAATCTGAAAAAGCAAAAGTGTAGAGTAAGCCTTGTCTTTGTTATTTCTGTTAAATATGTTAAACACAATATATGGGGTATTATCTTTCTCTCTATTTGGCTTGAAATCTGCTTTCTCTCTCAATAGACATAATCCAAAATAAGAGCAATGAAAGCGCTATTGAATTGGATTTTGCATTTTTAAGAGTGTTCATTATTTATATAGTAATCCCTAAAGACCTCATGTGGTACCTCTGGCGTTTGTAACGGACCTTGGATGTATACAGCACATTCCTTCAAGAGGACTGCTGTATTCATACTTTATTATTTTTGGACATTTAAAAAAGATTTCCTCTAAAGGAACGAGACTTGTGTTTTTAGGTTTCACGGAGAATCTTCTAAAAGGAAACAACTGCAATCAAGGTCACTACCAGATTATTTCACAAATTGCAATTTTATATTCCTAGGGTAGAAAAAATATCTCTAAGGCTGCATATATTGTACTCTCCTTTTAGTTGCTTATTAGAGTTTTAACTTCTATGATCTCAGGCTTTTAATTGTTGACTATTGAGAAGTTTCTGGAACATGTTTAGTGTGACGAGATTTCCCAACACACATTTTTACTGACTGGGTGTCCCTCCTTGGAGCAAAGAGCCTGTGCCTCCATAGCACAGTGAGGTACAACATTGAGGCACCTTCCAGGTAACCCAGGCCAGGAGAACAGCTTCTGCCCCAAGTAGCGGACTTGGTTTCTCTTCATGAGGTGGAATTAAATTCCATTACTTTTTCTCTGATGTTCAGGTCAGCTCCTTCTCTCAGCAGCAACTCTCCATATTGGGAGTGTTTATGCCTTGGAAATTGGCAAATGCTACTAATCAAGTCCCTCACCCACCAAGAGGGGGTTGCTGAACGTTTACCAGCACACCGCTGTAAATTCCATTACCCTTTCTTTCTGAGAAATGACTTATTTTTCTCTGTTTTAGCCTAGCTAACATCCCTGTCTGAGAAAGGAGAACTTATTTTTCCCTATTTTAGCTTAGCCAACAACCCTAATGCATTGGACATACACTTCCCTTTGGGAAATGGCCCCATCTTGGTCTCTGAGACCTTTTCTCTAGTTCTCCTACCCTCTGGGGACTTCTTATCTGGAATCATTTGTGGCTTTTCTTCCTCCTCCCGCCTTCAGATGCCAGTGTGTGCCAAGCTTAAGCCTTCTTTTCTGTTTGTCTTTCTCCAGAGAGCTCATGCATCCCAAGGCTTCTGCCAGCTCTGGACTGAAACCCCAAAATGGACATTTCCAATCACATTCCTCTTCCACAGGCTCCAACCTCGTGTCTCCTGATAGTTGTCCACAGTGTCACTGCTGTAGACCTTTCCCCTGCTGCATCTCCCTGGCCATTGCCTCCCAGGCAGCAGGTTCGAGAACTCATCTTCCTTCCCAGGATGTTCAGGTCAGCTCCTTCTCTTGGCAGCAACTCCCCTCTCAGCCAACCAGACTTACCTCCTGCACCTTTAGTGGGCCCTTCTCTGAATTCCCAAAGCTGGGTGCCATATTGTGCTGGGTTTACTTAAAGATATCCCTCATGTTAGTCTCCCCATCTCCACCCAATCTGTTGCCCCAATTTTAAGCTCCTCTTCCTGCCCCGCCTTTGAGTGCACACTCCTTCCCCAGTCTGTCCTGTGCACCCCTCTCCAGCTTCCTGAAACATCATGGCAGCTCCATGCTTGGGGGCTCTCAATCCTACTACATTCCCTCTACACCAGGTTCCTCGTCTTTCTTGGTCTTTATGATCTGGCTCTATGAAGTGAATGTTATTTCCCTCCAACCTCCTGCATGAATCATTCCCGTGGGACGGTTTTCCTGTTTTGAATCTGGGCCATAATCATGTGCAGGAACTCTCTCTCTCATACAGGCTCTCGAGAGCCTGTGCTAAAATTTTCAGAAAACTTGTGAGCCAGTTGGTAAACATAGTTGTCATTATACAGGAAATTATATAAACTTACAATTAAATAAATTAGGTTTAAAAAGTTAACAAATACTTAAAACTCATAGCTTCCAAATAGTTTTACCATTATCTGTGCTCCTGAGATCATGCACGGCTGTTGTATCTTGATGGTGGAAATACTCTATGATGGTTTGCTAATGCCCATCCCTTCCAACTACCCATCCTGTGACGTCATGCTGATCACTTGAGATTAGCCATATTGGGAGTGTTTATGCCTTGGAAATCGGCAAATGCTACTAAGCAAGTCCCTCACCCACCAACAGAGGGTTGCTGAACCTTTACCAGCACACCGCTGTACTATGCATGCCTTATACATATCCTGTCTCTGGGATTTTCTTTTTTTCCTCCTATCAAGCATAGCTTCACCTTTTTCCTTGACATAATATTTTTACTGATCTATTAATATCCAGTTAAGTCTCTCCTTCTCCATGACACTTCCTCTAACGGTAGTCACTTTAATTGGCCTGTTTTCTGTCCAAACGCCTTTATCGTTTATATCATGAACCACAAAACCTAGCCCTTCATAGTATGTTTCCCATTAATTCGTTTTAAACGATTGATCCAATCTCTCGTTATTTCATTATGTTCCTTATAGTGAGTGACATGCCCTGTGCTGGTTTCAGTTCTGGCCCAAACCATTTATTACTATTTCATATATTTGGGGGGTTTCTGCAAATACACTCATAAACCATGGGAAGCCACCGATCACTGTACTTCAACATCACTTTTGGACCCTAGCACAATGCTGAGCCGCTAAGAGGAGATGAGCATATATTTGTAAATCGACACGACGCTCCGTAAATACCAGTGCTCAAGGAACAGTGATGGTGACTATGGCTGAATTTCAGAAAGAATGTATTCATTCAAGTTGCTCAAATATTTTGTCTCAAGTGCTCAAGTTTCAACCCCAAACCTAGCACGGGGGGGGGAGGAGAGACTAGGGAATGCTTGGGAGACTTGAGTTCAATGCCCTGTGGTCAGGTCACACTAGTCCTCAGCTCCATTCTACAGTCTTTGTATCCAGGTGATGCTATTTGTCCTTCTTACTGACTTGGTTGCCAGAAAAATATGTAAAAGTGCTTGTAAAGTGCTCTTCTAATATACAGACCAAGGACCCGAATAGCCGAATCCTTCACCATATTTATGCTACGTTCTTCCTCCAGTCATCTGTAAGCAAGAATAAAAGGACTAATTTGTATCGATTACACACACGTTTTTCCTCTTTCTTTCCTGAGATAAGGAAGCAGAAAGCCAGGATTGATATATAAAATGTTGACTAGAAAAGACAGATGCGTGGGCCTGTTGTAGTTATCAGTATTAAGTAGTCATAGCCCCACCTCTGAATTGTGTCCAAATATTCCTCCATAAATACAGCACCCACAGGTGCTTAATTTTGATGCATTTGGCCATCCTGTGTGGATAGTGGGGCAGATATTATTTTTATTCCTATTTTTTGGTCAAGGAAACTAAGGCTGAAGAGGTTCAATGACTTTCTGAAACTTGCATGGCCATCGAGTGGCTGAAGCAGGATGAGAACCTAGGTCCAGCACAAATATACAAACACCTGTTGTCTCACTCTAAACCATTCAGCAACATCACTCAACTTTCCATCTTTCTATAAAGATTAGGTCCAATTGCCTCTTTGTGACACAGTGTAAAGAACTCGCTTTGGGAGTCACCTGGGTTTCTTTGGAGCATCTCGCACCACCTTGGTGTGCCCTAGAGGCTGACACATCTGTCAAAGGAGGTGACTGCACTTGTTGTACCCACCTCATGGGGCTTTGAGAGGATAAAAGCAGCTAGTAGGTGTGACAGTCCTTTGAAAACTAAGTTGCCACATGCATACAGGACAACATAAGAAATAACAATAGTTCTGTCTCTTTGAAGTGGCTCCTAGAGAAGTTGGTGAATGAAAAAGATCCAAGTGCATTGTACTTGTGCTCTGTTCTCTTTGGTTTTCCCTGAATTTTCGTGACTGCATCATCCATAAAAAGGGCATTGAGAAATCCACACAGTTGTGTTCTCTCCTTTTTTTATTTTATTTTTTTGAGACAGTTTCACTCTTGTTACCTAGGCTGGAGCGCAATGACGTGATCTCGGCTCACTGCAACCTCTGCCTCCTGGGTTCAAGCGATTTTCCTGCCTCAGCCTCCCGAGTAGCTGGGATTACAGGTGCCCGCCACCATGCCCAGATAATTTTTGTATTTTTAGTAGAGACGGGATTTCACCACGTTGATCAGGCTGTTCTCAAACTCCTGCCCTTAGGGGATCCACCCACTTTGGCCTCCCAAAGTGCTGGGATTACAGGCATGAGCCACCACACCTGGCCTGTGTTCTCTCCTTTGCAGAGTCTTTAAGACAGTTGTGGCAATTTGTCTGAACACCTTTTCATCATGTGGCAAAAGAGATCGGCCATAAGTTGGTAACTTTGTACAACTGTTAAGTCAAGCCCCATTTGTCATTTCTGACATTGAAAAGACATCATATTGTTCCTCAAGTTCCTGTCATAGTCATAAGTACCCGATTCTCGTTGTGGTGGGGTCATATGACTGTTGTAGGGTCTGATTAGACAGTTTGAGAAGTAGGAGAGGCAGAGATGAGTAATCATTCCATGGAGACACCAGATGGGGCAGGCTTTGGGCCTCTGATGAACCCATTCTCATCCACTAAAGTGTTCATGTAGTTCTGAGAACAGGAGCAAATAAGGATGAGGACAGGCATTTGACTGAGTCTCAGTAATAGATTTATGAAATGGGGATAGGATATTTTGTTTTTTTGGTTGTTTGCTTTTTGTTTTTGCAAACTACTCATGTGCTTTTCCCTTTGGCATTTTTGTGGGCAGAACTTCCCCCCAGTTCTCCTTATGCAGTTTGAGCCATCTGTTGCCCCTCAGGGAAGTTGGGAAATAATCGGAATTGTTATGTCAGGATGCACAGAGAAAGGAAGTTTATGACATCCAAAATAGAATTTTGCAGGAAGACAATAGTCTTGAAATCCAGATTTTGTAGAGAGGAAGAGGATTTTCAAAATTTATTAACATTTTAAAACCCAGAACTGGAAGACTCATATTCTAAAAATTTTCCATAATTATGGAAGAGACAGACTTCAGCCTGTGGCAAGTAGGCTTTGAGGCTTGTTGCTCCTGGGCAGGGGAAAGCTGTGATCTATGAGAAGAGCTTGAAGGCCACCCTATGTGGACCTGGAATTGTGAGTGCAAAGAAGAAACAAAAAGGAAGACAACTGGGTCAGGATCAGGGACCTTGATCACAAACTTGCATCCCATGGGGCCACCAGAAACATCCAGATAGCCAAGAGAAGGCCAAAAAATCAAGACTGGTGACATGCCTTCATAGGTATATAAAAAGGGGCTTCAGGCCGAGCATGGTGGCTCACGCCTATAATCCTAGCACTTTAGGAGGCTGAGGTGGGCGGATCACTTGAGGTCAGGAGTTCGAGACCAGCCTGGCCAACATGGCTAAACCCTGTCTCTACTAAAAATACAAAAAAAAAAAAAAAAAAATTAGCCAGCCGTGGTGGCAGGTGCCTGTAATCCCAGCTACTTGGGAGGCTGAGGCAGGAGAATCACTTGAACCCTGAAGGCAGAGGTTGCAGTGAGCCAAGATCACGCCATTGCACTCCAGCCTGGACAACAGAGCAAGACTCCATCTCAAAAAAAAAAAAAAAAAAAAAAAGGCGGTGGGGGGGTGCTTCAGACCTCTTGGAGGACCCCTGCTTTTGGCTACTTCCATAGGGCATGAAAGGATTGGCAGAGAGCTGACAGTAAAAAGGGAGGCGAGAGACCAAGCCCCAGCCCTAATATCCCTTGTCATCATCACACTCCCAGAGTTGATGGTGGTGGCGGACTGTTGGATAAACTGAGAAACACCGTTTAGGACTCTAGCAGGAGACTGTTTCATAGCCTGTCCCTGCACCAGCCTGGGCAATACACATCAATTCAATGGGTCAGGCAGAGGGAAAACCAGAGATTAGTCTCTTTAGATGTGTTCAACGCCAGTATGGAATGGACCAACAGAAGTGCCTGGGTGCCCTCAAAGTGTCAGGCAGAAGTTGATAAGGAAATCTGGCTAGGGGAGTTTTCCAGTAGGGGGGCAGAGATGACTCCCTCCCTCCTCAAAATCATGAAAATTCCATCTTTCCTCCAACACTGGCTGCCATATTGGAAAGGAACAAAGCAACCACAGGAGGAAATCTGAGCTGTCCTATACAGGCTGTTAAAATACGAGCTACCCTAAAGGGAATTGAACTTTGAATAAATAGACTCAACGTTTAAATTGAAAGGAGGCAGTTTAAATTGGAAAAACCCTGAACTATTGTCAATTGGCCAGTCTTAGTAGCTCCTACTGCCCAGCAGGCTAGCGTCTCATGAGAAATATCAGATGAAGCTATAGAGACAATAAAGAATAGTTTCTTTGAATCTCTGAGTTGTAATGTGAATAAATTCATGGTCTCCATATATTTGCATTCTGTGTCTCCTCTCCCCCAGCAAACATTTTGGATCAGATTCCACCCTCCTGCAAGCTTCTCTGAAAAGTGGCAACTGCCTAACCTGTGTTGCTGTTCATAGTTAGTGTTGTCCTAGGCTAAGGTGAAAAAATTGGCTGGTTACGGGGCTCTATTGGAGGTTTCTATTTTCCCTTTGTTGACAAAGGTTAGACAGGATGACTGAAAGCCTCACTATTAGAGTCACATATTCCTTCAAGGATGGAAGAGAGGGGAAACTTTCAACACTCCCTAGTCCACAGAGGAGGAAACCCCATAGGCATGACACACACTCACACACAAATGCATATAAAGTAAATATGTCCAACTACATAATAGTTTGCAGTCACCTGTCAAGGGCATGGGCTAAGGGCATTCATCCCCCCGGGGGTATGACTTTGCAATCTTACACGTCTTTCCTACTGCACCAGAAGTAGGGAACAGAGTAGACTTTCTGAAAAGCATCCCGACATCATTTAGGTCTTGTGGCAGCTATTTTGCCCTCTAAACTCCTACAGTGTTTTCTTACTAGATTACTTTTCTATTTCTCCCAAAGCTGCATGCTTGCTGCTGGGGAGGTTATGACCCTAGTCCTGGCTAAACTAGAGTGGAGACAAAGTGACCTGTCCACCCTCTCTCTCTCCTGGGCCCTGGCTAGGTCACCAGAAAGGTCTGGGGTAATTTCTTGGCATGGCTGCTCAGCAAGGGCTCAAACAGCAGCTGGGAATTCTCTACACTATATAGACTAAATCCCGAATTCGCTTTTAGCTTTCACAGGGCTCCCAGGAACACTGAGATAGAACAATCTGGGTTTAGTCCTTAGGCCTAAAGTCTTAAGGTATTAAAGGTACAGTTTGTTATCAGTATTCATGGTGGAGCCATACTATCATGAGGTACTACACAGGATGCTGACATAAAGAGTCCCAGGTGTGTGGTTTTGAATTTAAAAATGTTCTTAAAATGTATTACATTTTTAATGTAGGATTTTGATGCTTTTGTGGTAAAATAGAAGTCTCTTTCAGGTTATGTACATTAATACATGTACAATTTTTAGAACAATATGTGTCCCATAGCTTGATCGATATTAATAACATATCATCCAGCCTTAAGATGTTTCTGCCTGGATTGATACATGGTAGTGGCCTGGTGAAATTTACTGTTTCCTTGCAAGGCTGGGATAAATGATTTCTGGGTACAGGTATCAACATGCATGAAGCACTTCCTCTGTGGTCAACCTACTTTCCCTTTGGTCTCATAAATGGGAATTTGAATAAATATTTACCGTATTGATTAGTTTATGTGGGGCAGGAGTCACTGAGCAGTGCAATGAGTTTAAAATATGGCCCGCTAGCAAATATTTCAGAAAGGGCCCCTTGCCCTCAATTCATGTCAAAATATACTCAGAAAGGATCCGACCCTGTCTCTTGCCAAATGCAGGGGCTGTCTTGGAGATTTTTAGACCCCTTAGGAGTGTCTGCCAACAGGCAGTTGTCTTCACCAGGCAGTGAGGATACCACAGCCCCTCCATGTCGCCAGCTCTGGTTAAGACAGACGGGCTTGTCTTCTGCCTCCGAGACTCCTGGATCTTAGCCAGATTCTGGGGTGACTTGGGGAGTAAGGCTGGGGTGGGGTAAGGCTGCCTGGGGCTGGAAGATGAATGGTTTCATCAGTTTCACAGAGGAGGAGGGAGATGGGCTGCAGGGCTTGCAAAACATCACATCTTGGCAAAAATACTTTACAAAACAGGAGATTCCTGGAAAGCAATAATGCTGACAGTGGAGAGCCAGTTTTTGGTTCTGATACAGAAGGGGTGCTGAGTCTGAGAACAGGCTGGCCTCTCCCGCTGTCTGCAGGCGCTATTTTGGCTACAGGCACTGCCTTCAGCTCCTGCTCTTTCTGGAGCGTGTAGCTCTGGGGATACAATTGGAAAACTCGCCTTTGCTTGGGTCAGAACAGGCCTGGAATCTGGTCATTGTACAGGCTGTGCCCCCCACTTCTGGGATCCCCTCCCACTTGCACGCAGCCTTCCAGACTCAGCTCAACGGCCACCTTCCCCTAAGCATTTCTCACCCGGGCCTGGGGTCTGACCCTCCTCTAAACGGCACCACACCTTGTTCCATCTTGCAGTGCTTTCTCACAAATAGCAGCGCTTCTCTTTGACACAGATGTAGGTATCTTTGCCCTTTTAGAGTAGATTTCGTGAACTGTTTTGGCTCTTCCGTTGTGAGGATCAAACCAATTCTCTTCAAACAGCTGCATGCAGCCTCCAGCAGGCTCTGGTCGGTGCCTTGGCCCGTCTCCACATGGGGCCTTCCACGCAGCCTCCTCTGTCCAGTGAGATCACAAGTGCTCCAAGCAGGCCTGGACCAAGTGCTTGGGTCCCGCACATAACTAGAGCACTGCAGGTACAGCAATTTCTGTCACCTGGGCTGTGTGTGAATCGTTTGTGAGATTCTTCTCTGAAGGCTGGGGGGTCATGGCTTTGAGCCAGGGTAGCTGATCAGTAAAAGGCGCTAGGTGATACCCATCGACAAGGGAGATAGGGGTCTAAACAGGTGAGGACCGGAGCCTGCCAGTTATTAATTTCCAACACTTCCTCCCAGTGAACTTTCTACCAGAGCTGTGAACCAGAAGCAACTGACTTAACTGAACTTTCTGTCTTCCCTAACTCACTCCAACTCATGAGGAATACGGCGGTGGGTAGTCTGGCTCTGAGGCCAGGCACAGGAGGGCTTGGATTTCCACTGGGTGCATGCTATGTGGCTGTTGTGGGCTGAACTGTGTCCCTTCAAATTCATATGTTTGAAGTCCTAACCTCCAGTACATCAGAATGGGACTGAATTCAGAGATAGGGTCTTTAAAGAGGTAACCAAAGTTAAATGAGGCTGTTAGAATGGGCCTTAATCTAATCTAACTGGTGTCCTTATAAAAAGAGATTAGGGTACAGACTCACAGAGGGATGAGCATGTGAAAATATTAATACTAGAAGCAGGTGGCCACCTATAAGCCAAGGAGAGAGGCCTCAGAAGGAAACCAACCCTGCTGACACCTTGATTCGAGACTTCCAGCCTCTAGAATTGTATTAAAAACAAAACAAACAAACAAACAAAACACTGTTGTTTGGCTGGGCGCGGTGGCTTACACCTGTAATCCCAGCCCTTTGGGAACTGAGTTGGGCGGATCACAAGGTCAGGAGATCGAGACCAGCCTGGCCAACATGGTGAAACCCCGTCTCTACTGAAAATACAAAAATCAGCTGGGTGTGGTGGTGCACCCCTGTGGTCCCAGCTACTTGGGAGGCTGAGGCAGGAGAATAGCTTGAACCAGGGAGGCAGAGGTTGCAGTGAGCCTAAATCATGCCAGTGTGCTCCAGCCTGGGCGACAGAACAAGACTCCGTCTCAAAAAAAAAAAAAAAAAAAAAAGCAAAAAACAAAAAAACTGTTGTTTAAGCCACCCAGTGTGTGGTACTTCATTATGGCAGCCCTAGCAGACTAATATAGTGACATAGCCATGTGTCACCATGCATAGTCCTGAATCGTCTTACATATTCACATCTTGAAAAGTCTGTAAGCAATACAAGTGTCACTCATTCAAACTCTGGACACTTCCTCTCTTGGGGCTATAGAGCTAGCAGGGGAATTCCAGAAAGCAAAAACACAACACGTGAGTTTATGATCTAGAGTGGGAAGCAACATAAATGTGTGTTGCTTGTTCTGTGTGCCCAGGAGAGTCTGATGGCAATAAAGATCAGAGGCCAGGGAGGGTTTGGACTTGGGAGGTGCTTGAGGGTTGCTTACTGTCCTTGAGATGAGTTAGGCTTGCTGGATTGGAGAAAGGATATGTGAGGCCATCGATCCCTAAGCCGGCCTTAGGAGTCCTCTGAGACAGAGAGGAAGACCTTGGGCAACCAGAGACTAAAGCAGGCCTGAGGACTGATCACCTGGGTGGATTTTCCACAGCTTCTGCTGATGGCTTCCTGGGGCTTATGAGGACCAGGCACTGTGACTCCATTCAGAAGGTCACAGAGGGCAGGCTGTGAGCATTGAAGGGATTTCATTCCCCATCTGTGGTTTCTGAAGTTTGTCACCCTGGAGCTTACCTGAGAGTGAGTTTGTGGCCTTGGGATGACACTGACAGTTCTTGTATAATTTGCAAAGATTGAGGCAATTTATTTTAATTGAAAACCTCTAGGTGTATTTCCGGCAGTGATATTCCCCAGGTGACCCCCTTGGTGGACGGGAAGCTAAACAAGAAAATGTGTGTGTTTCAGGAAACCTGATGATTCCAGTTTCAGATAAGTCCTTCCAGTCCATCCCCCGAGTCATGCATCTGCTAATGTGCAGATGAAAGGCTCTGTGTAACTTGGATCTACAGAAACTGTCAATCCTGAAAGGCTGCCTTTTGGTCTTAAAAGGTGTCCTTGAAATTACTCCCAGGTTTTGGCCCCGACTGACTTTCCAGTGAAATCTAATTGGCCGGGTTTAAAACACAGCTGTGAGGATTTTGAAGCTGCCTTTGAAAGTGAACTGCTGGTGCACTATTGCAATGAGGACATGCACAGAGATCCCAACCAGAGCTCAAGAGTAATAATACTGTGGTACCTTTTGGAAAATGCTGTTGTCAGGTAGCCCCGGTGGGGTGGGAACCATGAGCTGGTTTTCACGTAGTTTATCTTCCTTTCCCCAGTTCTCATCACTTTTGTGTGACTAATGGACTAATCTGCAGATCGCTGTCGGGCAATGGGTGTCATCTCTGGACACAAGCAGAGAAAGCTAATAGACTCCCAGAAGACCTGCCCCATGGCCTGAGCCTCATTATGTTTCTCAGTTTCTAGGCATACAAGTCGACCATAGATGTACAATGCCACACAGATATCTGCTAATGACAGAGCATCCCACGTGCCTGCTAGTATGTCCTGCCAGCACCTCACTTTTACAATGGCCAAACCCAAACATATATATTACCTTCGACCAAATTCATATGTTTCTCCTACCCTCCTAGCAGGTTCTCCTACCCTCCTAGCAGGTTCTCTTACCCTCCTAGCAGGTTCTCCTACCCTCCTTGTTTCTGCTAAAGGCCCCACTATCCTTCGGTCACCCTGGTCAGAAGCCCTTGGCTGCTTGTCCATTGCTGGCTTTTCCTTTGTGTGTCATTACTTGTTTCATTCTAGATCAAATCCCTCTAGTTTATTCTCTCATCACCTCTCTTTAGCAGAATCTCTGCAGCCACCGAACTGGTTTTCCTATCTCCCACCTGCTGATTCGTAAATTTCAATGTACATTAAAATCTGGGAGACTGTTAAAATGTAGATTCCTGGGTCCCGCTCCCAGAAATTCTGACTGGAGGTCTTGGGTGTTCCCTCTGTACTTTAAAATGCTCCTGGGGACTTCTGATCCAGTTGATAGAGGACCACATTTTGAGAAGTTCTGCTATTATCTTTCCTGGTCCCTGTGGTCAAAGAAATCTCCCTGTGGCACAGCTATAATTGGGCTTCTCAGCTCAAAAGCCACCCAAGTCTCCCCAGTGCTTAGCACACCACTGCTGTACTGAGTCAGGCTTTCAGGACCTTGTGTATGTCAATAATCAACAGCCTAATTTCCCACTTTTCCCACTAACCATGTGGACTTTTCAGTAAATTTCAAACTTATTTAGGAGACAGTCAATTAAAATAACTATATAAATAGTGCAGAGTCAGTGTCCTATACTAAATTCTAGTTTAGACAAGTGGTCACAGGGAGCAAAGACATTTTAAAAATTATAAAGGGCACGTATGTGAAATTTTTTAAAATTTGGTTATTTACTGTGATTTGGGAAAAAAGCAGTATTAGCACTTGTTGATATTGTTTGAGCAATACTTTGGCTCAACACTTGAAATATTAGGATGCAGAGGGGGTGCGTAATTTGGAAAACATGGCCTAACTAAACATGGCTACTTGGCTGCGATGGTTAATTATGTGTCAACTTGACTGGCCACAGGGTGCCCCGATTAAACATTGTTCCTGGCGGAGTCCGGAGGATATTTCTGGATGAAATTACCATTGAAATCAGTGCACTCAATAAAGAGGACTGCCCTCCCAATGTGGATGGGCATCATCCAATCCTCTGAGGGCCTGAAGAAAACAAAACGGAGGGGAGGAATTTGCTTCTTTTGGCTTCCTGCCTGCCTACTTGACCTGGGACAGCTTCTCTCATCTTCTCTGGCCCTCTGACTGGGATTTACACCTTCAGCTCCCCTTGTTCTCTGGCCTTTGGAGTCAAATGGAATCACACTAGGGGCTTTCCTGGGTCTTCAGTTTGCAGACATCAAATCCTGGGGCTTCTCAATGTCCACAATCATGTGAGCTAACTCCTCATGATAAGTGTATATATGTACGTTAGTATCGAAATCCATATTGGAGTTTTCTAGAGGACCTGCATGAGAGTTTCTCTGGAGAACCCGAATACAGATTTTGATACTGAGAGTAGTTCTAGAGGGCCAGAATTTTAAATACGAATTTTCTAAAATAAGTTCTGGAGTTTCTGAAATTGAGTCTCTAATCTGATTAGATTTAAAGACACTAATGTTGCTATTTCCAGTAGTAAAGAGGGCAATGACAGTCCATGGTGTAAACTGTTTATAGAAATGCACAAAATAGCTGCATAGAATACACTTAACTAACTATGAGAAGCAAGGATCTAGGTGAATCTGTATATAATACTTACAAATATTTCTGAAAAATGAACAAATATAATGAATTGGTTGGTTGTTCCTAATGAGCTGAGCTCAGGGACTTGAAGTGCTGAACAGGGACTCCAGTTCAAGTGCTACATAAATGACTCAAGAGCTTCTTGGTGTGCCCTAAAAAAGACCCTGATCATGTGTAGCCACAGAGCTGAAATTGCTGAAAATCAAACACAGAACCTTATCTTTCAGCTGACTGAATTACAACACAAATTGAGCTCCCAGCCTCACAGGGTAAAAGTGAGGGCATTGATTAAGAAAGAATGGGATCCTGTAAATTGGGATAGAAAGGTGTGGGAAGACCTTGATGAAGCTGGGGACACTGAGCCCCTAAATTCTGATTATTTTGCTTCACAAGTGGCAGATGTCTCCCTATCTCCAGTGGAATTGACCTCCTTACCCCCAGCAGAAGTGGCCTCCTCAACTCCAGTGGCCATGGCCTTCCCACTCTCAGGTAATGGCATCATCATCCCAGTGGTATCAGCCTGTCCACTTGGGTCTCAGGAGGATTAACCCTGCATTGCCTGAGGAAATTGTAATGACTTCACTTGAGGCAGTTGCCTTGGAAGACAATGCTGATTCTCTTCAGGACCCACTCCCACCATCCCTCTTTGCTTCCAGACCTATAACTTGAGTTAAGTTCTAACAGGCCCCTAAAGGTGAGCCATGTGTGACCCAAGAGAGTACTTATAGTCAGAAGAACTGCTTGAGTTTTTAAATTAATGCAGGCAGAAGTCCATGGAACATGTGTAGGGCTGTATACTAAAAGTGTGGGATAATTGTGGAAGGAACATAAAATTGGATCAGGCTGAATTTATTGACATGGGCTCACTAAGCAGAGATTTTGCATCTAATATTGCAATTCATGGAGTTAGAAAGGGCTCTAACAGTTTGTTTGGTTGGTTGATTGGCTGAAACATAGATCCAAAGGTGTATCACTGTGAGCAAATTGGAAATGACCTACCTACCTTAGTTTAATGTAGAGGGAGGGAATCAAAGGCTTAGGGAGATTGGAATGTTAGAGTGGTTTTGTCATTTAGGATCTACTCACCCACACTGGGAGGCTGTAGAAGACATATATTTCACCAATACTGTGAGGAGTAAATTTGTGAGAGGAGCCACAGCATTCTTGAAGACCTCTGTGATTGCTCTTTTCTGTAGACCAGACCTCACAATAAGAACCACAGTTACTGAATTGGGGAACCTAAACACAATGGGAATAAATAGTTATTATTGGGTGGCAGGGACAAGGTAGTGGCACTAAACAGCCAAAGGTAAGGTGGGCAGGATTACTGTAATGGACAGCAGAGTCAAAGCAGCAGTCAGAACAGTCTACTTCTGCAGACTCTGGCATTAGCTAATTGATCATGGTGCTCATATAAGTGAAATAGATAGGAAGCCTACTAAATTCTTACTTGATCTGTATAAGCAGAAAAGTTATAGGTCAAGTGAACAAAAGTCTAATTTGAATCATAAAAACAGACTCATGACCCCTCAATCAATTCCCAGACTTGAGCTTTTTACAAACTCAGAACCCCTTGAGTGAGACTGGGCCCACTCAAGGAAGAGCCCTCATTATACTATAGAAAATTTATACTGTTAATCTTTTTTCCAGCTTTCCCCA
Organism: Pongo pygmaeus; assembly: GCF_028885625.2. Taxonomy (NCBI): domain Eukaryota; kingdom Metazoa; phylum Chordata; class Mammalia; order Primates; family Hominidae; genus Pongo; species Pongo pygmaeus. The sequence continues at coordinate 47,159,636 of NC_072395.2, forward strand.
GAGGAACATACAGCCTTAAAAGGGTAATTATATTAGGGAAAAGGAAATAATCAGAACTTTTGGGGACTGCTGGACACCGGCTGTATTTATCTGTTCTTATGCTGCTAATAAAGACATACCAGAGGTTAGGTAATTTATAAAGGAAATAGGTTTAATTGACTCACACTTCCACATGCTGAGGAGGCCTCACAATCATGGCAGAAAGGCAAGGAGGAGAAAAGTCATGTCTTACATGGCAGCAGGCAAGACAGCATGTGCCAGGGAGCTCCCTTTTATAAAACCATCAGGTCTTGTGAGACTTATTCACTATCATGAGAACAACATGGGAAAGACCCATCCCCATGATTCAATTACCTCCCACCAGGTCCCTCCCATGACACATGGGATTTATGGGAGCTACAATTCAAGATGAGATTTGAGTGCGGACACAGCCAAATTATATGATTGTGCCCCTGGCCCCTTCCAGATCTCACGTCTTCACGTTTCAAAACCAATCATACCTTCCCAACAGTCCCCAGAGTCTTAACTCATTTTAGCATTAACTCAAAAGTTCACAGTCCAACGTCTCATCTGAGACAAGGCAAGTCCTTTCTACCTACGAGCCTGTAAAATAAAAAGCAAGTTAGGTAATTCCCAGATACAATGGGGGTACAGGCATTGGGTAAATATACCTGTTTCAAATGGGAGAAATTGGCCAAAACGAAAAGGCTACAGGCACCATGCAAGTCTGAAATCCAATAGGGCAGTCATTAAACATTGAAGTTCCAAAATGATCTCCTTTGACTTCTTGTCTCATATCCAGGTCATGCTGATGCAAAAGGTGGGCTCCCAAGGCCTTGGGCAACTCCACCCCTGTGGCTTTGCGGGGTACAGCTCCCCTCCTGGTGGCTTTCATGGACTGGTGTTGAGTGTCTGTGGCTTTTCCAGGAGGACGATGCAAGCTGTCAGTGGATCTACCATTCTGGGGTCTGTAGGACAGTGGCCCTCTTCTCACAGCTCCACTAGCTACTGCCCCAGTAGGGACTCTGTGTGGGGGCTCTGACCCCACATTTCCCTTCTGCACTGCCCTAGCAGAGGTTGTCCATGAGGGACCCACCCCTGCAGCAAACTTCTGCCTGGACATCTAGGCATTTCCATACATCCTCTGAAATCTAAGCAAAGGTTCCCAGACCTCAATTCTTGACTTCTGTGCACCCACAGGCTCAATACCATGTGGAAGCTACCAAGGCTTGGCGCTTGCACTCTCTGAAGCCATGACCTGAGCTGTACCTTGGCCTCTTTTAGACATGGCTGGAGCAGCTGGGATGGAGGGCACCAACTGCATAGGCTGCACACAGCAGGGGGGCCCTGGATGGGGCCCAGGAAATAATTTTTTCCTCCTAAGCTTTAGGTCTGTAATTGGAGGGGCTGCCATGAAGGTCTTTGACATGCCCTGGGGATATTTTCCCTATTGTCTTGGTGATTAACGTTTGGCTCCTTGTTACTTATGCAAATTTCTGCAACAGGCTTGAATTTCTCCCCAGAAAATGATTTTTTCTTTTCTATTGCACTGTCAGGCTGCAAACTTTTCCACACTCTTATGCTCTGCTTCCTCTTGAATGCTTTGCCACTTAGAAATTTCTTCTGTCAGATACCCTAAATCATCTCTCTCCAGTTGAAAGTTCCACAGATCCCTGGGGCAGGGACAAAATGCTGCCAGTCTCTGCACAGCAAGAGTGATCTTTACTCCAGTTTCCAACAAGTTCTTCATCTTCATCTGAGACCACCTCAGCCTGGACTTTATTGTCCATATCACTATCAGCATTTTGGTCAAAGCCATTCAACAAGTCTCTAGGAAGTTCCAGACTTTCTGACATTTTCCTGTCTTCTTCTGAGCCCTCCAAACTGTTCCAACCTCTGCCTGTTAGCAGTTCCAAAGTTGCTTCCACAAGTTCGGGTATCTTTATAGCAGCACCCCACTCTACTGGTACCAATTTACTGCATTAGTCTGTTCTCTAGCTGCTAATAAAGACATGCTCAAGGCTGGGTAATTTATAAAGGAAAGAGGTTTAACTGACTCACAGTTCCACATGCTGAGGAGGCCTCACAATCATGGCAGAAAGGGAAGGAGGAACAAAGTCACATCTTACATGGTGGCAGGCAAGAGAGCATGTGCAGGGGAACTCCCCTTAATAAAACCATCAGACCTCCTAAGACCTATTCACTATCACAAGAACAACATGGGAAAGACCTGCCCCATGATTCAACTACCTCCCACCAGGTCCCTCCCACAACACATGGGAATTATGGGAGCTACAATTCAAGATGAGATTTGGATGAGGACACAGCTAAACCATATCATTGGCTCTGAATGGAGAGACCCCAAACTTCTGTATGGATTATCAAGGTCGAGTGATCAATGGAGTTTTAGCTCAGGTCCATCTTCCACTGGGTTCAGTAGGCCTCTTAATCCATCCTGTGGTTATTCCCCGAGTTCCAGAATTCACTGGAATGAATTCACTGCCAACTGGCAGAATCCTCACAATGCTTCCCTGAACATGTTGAGTGAGAACTATTATGGTAGGAAAGGCTGAGAGCCATCAGAATGTTCTCTACCTAGAAAAATAATAAATCAAAGGCAATACTGCTTTCCTGGGGAGATTGCAGAGATTAGTGCCACCATGAAGGACTTGAAAGATGCAGGGGTAGTGATTCCCACTATATCTCCATTCAGCTTTCCTGTTTGGCCTGTGCAGAAGACAGATCATAGAGAATGACAGTGGATTATGATACACTTAACCAGATAGTGGCCGTTTACCCAAGTGACCTAAAAATTTGCTAGCTTTGAGTGGGACCTAGAAAAAGAAAACACTGCACTAGATCCCAGCTGCTGTGCCTGCTGCTCTGCTACTCAGGCCATATGATCCAGCAGATCCAATGGCGTTTGAAGTGGCAGTGGCAGATGGGGATGCTGTTTGGAGCTTTTGGCAGGCCCTTGTAGGCAAATTGCAGCACAGGGCTTTAAAATTTTGGAGCAAGGCCCTGCCATTATCTGAAGGTAATTACTCTCCTTTTGAGAGACAGCTCTTGGCCTGCTACTGGGCCTTAATAGAGACTGAACATGAAACCATGGGTCACCAAGTTATCATGAAACCAGAGCTGCCTATCACGGTTTGGATATTGTCTGACCCATCAAGCCATAGAGTCGAGCATGTAAAGCAACACTCCATGATCAAATGAAGTGGTATATATGATTGGTCCCAAGTGGGCCCTGAAAACACAAGTAAGTTACATGAAAAAGTGACCCAAATGCCTGTGGTTCCACCCCTGTTATGCCTTTTCTCCCAGCTTCATGGGAGTTTCCCTATGGCTACATGTAGCGAATCAGTTGAGAGGGGAAGAGAGGACTCAGGCCTGGTTTACAGATGGTTCTGCACAATATCCAGGCACCACCTGAAAGTGGATGGCTGCAGCTCTACAGCCCCTCTCTGGGCCACCCCTGAAGGACAGTGGTGAAGGGAAATCCTCCCATTGGGCAGAAATCTGAGCCACACTTCTGATGGTTCACTTTACTTGGAAGGAGAAATGGCCAGACATGCAATTATATGCTGATTCATAGGCTGGGGTCATCCTGACTGGATGGTCAGGAACTTGGAAGAAACATCATTAGAAGATTAGTGACAAATATGTGGAAGACATAGGTGTTCACACCTCTATAAATAGGTGAAAAAAGCGAATATATTTGTATCCATATGAATGCTCACCAAAGGGTGACCTCAGCAGAGTAGGACTTTAATAATCAATGGGTAGGATGACTTGTTCTATGAATACCTGCCATACTTTTTCCAGCCACCCTTGTCATTTCCCAGTGAATTCCTGAGCAAAGTGGCCGTGGTGGCAAGGGTGGAGGTTGTGCATGGGTTTGGCAACATAGACTCCCATTTGCCGAGGCTGACCTGGCTATGGCCACTGCCAAGTGCCTTGTCTGGTGGTGTTCTCCACCATCCTGAAGCAGCTAACTTGATAGAACAGTGGAATGGCCTCTTGTAGATGCAGTTATCGTGTCAGCTAGGTGGTAATACCTTGCAGAGTTAGGGCAAGGTTCTCCAGAAGGCTCTCTATGCTTTGTATCAGCATCTAATACATGGTACTACTTCTCTGATAGCCAGGATTCTTGGGTCCAAGGAAATTGGAGTGACTCACTATTACCCACTAGCAAAATTTTGCTTTTTATTCTTATGACTTTATGCTCTGCTGGGCTAGAGGTCTTATTTCTGGAGGAAGGAATGCTACCACCAAGAGACACAGCGATGATTCCATTGAATAGAAAGTCAGGACTGCTACCTAGCCACTTTGGGCTCCTCATGCCTCAAAAACCACAGGCAAGGAAGTTGTGATATTGGCTGGGTGATTGGTCCTGATTACCAAGGGGAAATTGTACTATAGCTCCACAATGAAGGTAAGGAAGATTATGACTGGATTATAGGAGATACCTTCTGGTATCTCTTAGTATTACTATGTCCTGTGATTAAGGTCAATGGAAAATGACAACAGTCCAATCCAGGCTGGGCTAGTAATGGCCCAGACCTTTGAGGAATGAATGTTTGTGTCACCCCACTGGGTAAAGAACCATAACCAGCTGAGGTGCTTGCTGAAGGCAAAGGGAAAACAGAATGGGTAATGGAAGGAAGTGATTATTAATACCAGCTACAACAATGTAACTAGTTACAGAAATGGACTTAACGGTCACATATATTTCCTCCTCATTCTGCTATGAATGTGTGTGTGTGTGTACATGTGTGAGTGCATGTGTGTGTGTATCTTTGTTTTCTTTCCTCTCCTGTTCCCTTACCATGCAACATAAGATCCACTGATTTTTGTCATAGTATGTAAGTATTGTTAATTTCACACCACAGTGTTTAAATTAGGGGTATCAAGGGAAAGAGTAAATATCACTCAAGGACTTTACTTCCTCTTCTGGGGAAGGGGTCAGTGTATTTTTGGTTGTATGCAGGATGATTGTATCATATTAGCTGGAATTATGACCTCATTATTACCTTTATTTGGAGATTAAGTATGGTTTAAGGAGATGTGTATGGGTGCCCAAGTTGACAAGGGTTGGAGTCGTGGTGGAAAACCTTATGTGTAAATTTGACAGGCCTCAGGATACCCAGATTAAGAATCATTTCTGTGTGTGTCTGTGAGGGTGTTTTCAGATAAGAGCAGCATTTGAATTGATGGACTCTATAAAGTAGATGGCACTCCCCAAAGTGGATGGGCACCATCTCATCTGCTGAGGGCCTCAATAGAGCAAAAGGAAGGGGAAGGAGGAATTCAGTCTCTTTTGCTTCCTGCCTGTCTGCTTTAGTGTGGATAACGCATCTCATCTTTTTTGACCCTTGAACTGGGATTTATACCATCAGCTCTCCTGGTTCTCAGGATTTGGGATTCAAACTGAATCACACCGTAGGCTTTCCCAGATCTCCAACCTGCTGGCAGTAGATGCTGGTACTTCTCAGCCTCCATAATCACATAAGCCAGTTCTTATATCCTGCTGGTTCTGCTTCTGTGGAGAACAGGAGTTCAGCGTTAGCATTCCAAATAGAAAGGACATGGGCCTCAGAGTCAGCTAGGTCTAAATTCAAAATGTGATTCCACAATTTACGAGCCTGTAGCCTTTTATCTGTGACCTGTGACTTGGCCTGAGACTATAAAATAAGGACAATAATGTTTCCTTTGGGGGTGAGGTGAGAATTAAAGACAATGCAGGTAAAGAAGAGTCAGTGTTAGTGAGCAAAGGGTGAGAGGCTAGTGGTGGGGAAGAGAGGACTATGGCTTGACCCTTAGGCAGCAGATCGCTCCCTGAGATGAGGGAACGTGATCAGCTGAGAGGTCCCAGGAGCATAACCAGCTGGCAATGAGAAGAGAGATTAAAAGGGCAGATTACATCAAGAGAGACCAGTTAGGAGCCACACAACAAGCCACACCTGAGGCAGTTTTGGCCAACCAAGATGGCGGCAATGAGTGAGGTGGGAGAGGAAGCCTTGGGGAGACACTTCAAACTGTTACACTTCAAACTGTTTCTTTACCAGTGAATGCTGAGATTATAGTAGACCTCAGGCCTCTAGTGGATCATTTAGCAGATAACAGCTGTTCACACAGCAGAGGCAGTTCATAGTTCCTAATTGTCCTGTCATGTTCCATTCTCTCCCAGGTTGAATCTGTTCTTCAGAAAACCTAGAATGAACTTTCCAAATCATCTTGTAACGCTTCCCTGTGTTCATCTTTCTTGGGCTCCCCACTGCCCACAGGATAAAATCGTACTGCTTTTAGCATGACCTAGATGAGGCCCTTCATGACCTGGCCCTCGAGCTTCCTTACTAAAATGCTCCCTCACAAATATCCTTCACCTGAATCCTATGGCCACACGGAACTATTTGTTCTGATACTTCGATATCTTCATGCCTCTGCACATGCTTCTCCCCCTCTGCTTGGAATGTCCTTCCCCCGTTTTCTTCTTTGAAAACCTCTTTGTCCTCAACTAAAATCTCATCTACTGTGAGACACCTTTTCCATTGCTTTCAGAGAAATTAAAATACTTCTGTTGGGCCACATGGTACTCCCTGTGTACTTCTATTTAAGCTCCCATCACAGAGTTTTGTAAAGATTTGGGTAAAGTATTGCTTTCTCCTAGGAGTCAATGCCTACTAGGTATTCAGTAGTTAGTGCAAGTGTTGTTTCTTCATGTCCACAAGTCTAGATTCCACCCTTTGCTATGCTCTTTCATAGACCTGAATCTTTCTCTCAAAACCTGCATGTTCATGAGAGAGATTATCCAACCAATGCTCCTTTTCCTCCTAGGCTGCAAGCATCAGGACAGCAGAGACCAGATTCATCACTGAATCCTCAACATCTAGCACAATATGCCTGGCATATGGTAGGAGCCCAGTAAATCTTCTTTAAATATATGGATGAATGAATGAATGAGCGAATGGTTGAAGAGCACCTCCTTTGGGTACTGTGAAGATCAACAAATCCCTTCTTCTGGAACCACTTTCTTCATTAGATAGAGTTCTTCTGGTTGCAATTTTAAAAAACTCAAAAAGTTTAAGCATTAACAGAAATTTATTAGAAGGTTGCTTGGCAAATCATTTAATTCAGGGAAGAGTTGAATGAGTCAACTGGAGAAAGACAGTAACTATGCTGTTCTAGTGATGTCAGCCTCAGGAGTTAATAGCTCTTTCCCCAGGAACTTTGCTATTAATGTGATTAGTCCTCATCTCATCATCTCTTTTTCTCATTCAAATTTCAGATTCCTAGAAGAGAGAAGTTGATTGGCCCTTTTAGGTCAGGAATTTGTTCCTATACCAGTCAGCCCTCAGGAGGCAATTTCATGTGGGATAAACATGGCTGCCAGCAGCCCATTTCTGTGGTTCCCAGAGAAAAAGGAATCCCCATGAGCAAAAGATGCAGAGTTACCAAGTCAGGTGTGCAACTCGGTCTCTTGAGTCATATCTAGGATTGTTTCTTCTTTCTGTCTCCCTATTCCTTTATATGATTTATAATGATGGTGATGGAGTCCATAGGGTTTCTAGTAGGGAGAAATGACTGTGATGGAATGAGGGGTAAGGAACAAACACAAACTGGAGTTTGGTAACATTCTGAAAAGTGTGTCCTGAGCATCAACCTCTGCATTGCCTAAGGTAACACTAGCTGCCATAAAACCAAACCCAAGATGTGTTAGGGCTCAAACACCATAGAAATTTATTTCTTGCTCTCCTAAATTCCAAGTATGTCCCTGATCTGCTGGTGCCTCTTCTCCGAGAAGTGACTCAGGGACCCAGGCTCCTTCAATGTTGTTTTTTTTCCCATAATATACAGAATCTGCCAAGGTCCCTATATTAATATGCATCAAGTCTGTGAAGGGGAAAGAGCAAAGCAGATAAGACTTGGAAGTGATGCTCAACACTTTTGCTCATATTCCACTGGCTAGAACTTGGTTACAGGCCACATCTAGTTCCCCCAGAGACTACGAAATAGAGCTAATCTGTGAGCCCAGGAAGAAAAGGAGTGATGTTAGATGAACTGTTAGCCCATCAATGGACTGTTAGCTGGATATACCTGTAGTTGTTTCTCCCGGCAAGTGGGTGTGTGTGCTTGTACCTGTTTGTTCTGCACTGTGTTACCCGGGGGCATAACTGGATGCATAGGAAGGTTAGAGTGTGTTGAGTGCCCAGAAGGATGGATTTTCTCTGGACTTGTTCAGCTACATAAGGATTTTCCTCTCTCTAGAAACTTCCCCCTAAACCATAAGATCAAAACCCTATAGGCCTTGCTAATACTACGTGACCTCCCTGCCCTGGGCACAATTGTTTGGCACAGGGTTAGATGCCTGAATGATCAGTCAGATTCTCATCTGGAAATCTGAAATTCAATCAGGGAGTCAGATCGTGGAGGTGGGCTGTGGAGCCATCTACATAGCAGCTGCATGGATGAAGAAAGCCCTGGAAGAACTGTGGCTCCAGTCTTCCCAAGGCCAGTTGCTCATGGCTTCCTTGGCTGGGGGTATCTGTAGTATAAAATTATTTTATGTGTAAGTTACTCACATTGGTATTGGTGGCTATTTCTCGCAGCCAAAATAATTTTAGTTAATAAAGAAAAATGTCATGTTTATTTGACATTGAGCAAATCACTCTAACAGCCACAGATTTCTCATATATAAAATGAGAATAGTTTCATCTGCTCTGCCTACCTCTTGGGACTATTGTAACAGTTTAATGGAACAAAGTACATGAAGTGCTTCAGAAACAGTGAAAATCCATACACACATTAAGTGGGGCTATTTGTCCATAGCAAGAAGAGTTTCGAGAGCTTTCTCCAAGTATGAAATAGGTTTTCTTTCTTTCTTTTTAAACTTTAATAACTTTGTGGTCAATCCCTCTCAAGTTCAGGAAGTCTCCATAGTTGGAGGCTTACTTTTCTTTTCTTTTGCTAGATATTTAATACTTTGATTACTTCTGACACTGAAATTACCCATTATGGTGTTGTCCTTTGCCAAACCAAGCCTGATTTTTGTATTATTATTGCTGTTTGGGGCCATTTTCAGCAGCTCTCTTTGACAGTCTGAATAGAACAATTGTTCTCAACCACATCATACCCAGTGTCCTCTTTGTATAACACATTTCACACCTGCTTACTTTTCTGGAATGAAATTGTATTAGTTTGCTTGGGCAGCCATAACAAAGTATCACAGACTGGGTGGCTTAAACCAGGGGTCCCCGGTACCAGTGCGTGGCCTATTAGGAACTGGGCCATACAGCAGGCGGTAGGTGGTGGGCAAGCGAGCGTTACCACCTGAGCTCTGTCTCCTGTCCAGTCAGCAGTGGCATTATATTCTCATAGGAGCGAAAACCCTATTGTGAACTGTACATGTGAGGGATCTAGGTTGCACACTCATGAGATTCTAACTAATGCCTGATGATCTGAAGTGGAACAGTTTCATCCCCAAACCATCCCCTGCCCAACCCCATCCCATGGAAAAATTATCTTCCACGAAACTGGTCCCTGGTGCCAAAAAGGTTGGGGACTGTTGGCTTAAACAACAGAAATGTATTGTCTCAAAGTTCTGGGGGCCGTAAGTCTTGTCATAAGTGTCATCAAGGTTGGTTTCTTCTGAGGCTGTGAGAGTCTATTCCAGGCCTTTCTCCTTGGCTTGTAGATGGCTATTTTCTCCCTGTGTCTTTTTATACCATCCTCCTTCTATGTGTGTTTCTATGTCCAAATTTCCCTTTTTAATATGGACACCCTTCGTCTTGCATTAAGGCCTATCCTAATGACCTCATTTTGACTTGATTGTCTCGGTAAAGACCCAATGTCCAAATAAATATGTTCTGAGGTCCTGGGGGTTAGAACTTCAGCATATCTTTTTTGGAGGACACAATACAACCCAGAACAGAATTATAATTCTGTTGTAATTAATCATAGAGAGGTTATAACTAATCATATAACCTCTCTACACATATTATTTTTAAAAGGTTGACATAATGCTCTGACTTAAAAATAAATGGAAAGTTATTTATAATAAAACAGTATGTGTTTCCATAGGTAAATGCTCAGGCAGGAATAAAGTAGAAAATATGATGCCCAACTTGATACCTGGGCCACTATGCCACCTCCCTGAGAAAGAAACAAATAGAAATGCAGCCTGCTCAATTGAGCTATGTTGGCCACTCAAACACTGTACAAGGGGAACTGCTGTCAGTAACATGGTGTCCCAAATGGTGATTGACTCTTGGCAAACAAAATACAACCCTCCCTCTGTTGACATGGTAGTCGCATTCCTGGAAAATTCAGCATATTTAAAAACCTTCCAAGGAATGCTTTGTGTTTGTATGTAAAACAGAACAGAGATTTTACCTACATGAAGCCCTGGTGAAACACTTGAACATCAGGCATTATGTGGATGACTCTTCTCTGCAGGGCATTGTCCCAGGCATTGCGAGACGTCGAGCCTTCTTTGCCCCCACCAAATAAATATCAGTAGGACATCCCCCAGTCATTGTGACAAATGAAGCACACAGATTGCTAAAATGGTTCTGATCCATTGAGAACCCTTAGAGGAGAGAGGGTTTCAAATCGTCCAAGGGAGCAACTGCAAAGAAAAGACAGGTGTGAGAGCTAATGGGGTGTGCCATGCTGAAAATAATGTGTCTGCTTTCCAATCAAATACTTGGAACCTCCAGGGTCGGGAAGGATAGCATAGGACACAGTGACTCGAGTCCTGTCTGCCATGTCATATGCCTGTGTGGGACTTGGAGGTCTCAACTCTCTTCTTTCATGAGTCAGATGTGATAAGCCCAGCAAAAGGCAATTACTGATTTCAGAGTGTATAGTCTAGTGATGAAGAAAGACCTAAGCAGGTATATTACGATACAATGTGTGTTAAGTATTGGGTACTGTGGGAGTTTGTAAAAAGGGACACTGTACCCGGGCTGGGATGTGGGGTATGATAAGGGAATTCTGGTCAAATATCAGAGGGTGACAGAAAGAGTACCCCACGGAGCAGTGTACTGCTGTGATGTTGCTTTCCTTCTCAGTGGGGACATAAGTTGATGATGTGGACAGGGAACCCTAGTTTCACAGATAGGAAGCAGGATGTGGGGTAGGGAGCTGGGGTATCCCCTTGGACCCCATTCTCAATCCTGGTGCCACCTGAACTTCAATCAATACCTGGAACTCCCAAAGTCTCCGTGCCCAAGTCACAACCCATTCTTCTTCCTGTTTTGTCACCTTTCTTAACTCTGTCTTCTGAATGTAAACTCTACCCTAGCAGCAGAGAACAAATATTCAGGGGTGGCATATCCTGGGGGTTCAGGTCTGGCTTGAGCTTTGGAGAAGCCGATCCTCTTGGGAGTCACAGTAGGCTCCTGATTCCGTAGACAGCACCTAGATGCATCTTCCTGGGGCTTGCACCTATAAAGATATGGGTACAACATGCTGTACCATCTGGCATCTCCTCCATGATGGCAGAAGGAACTGCCCTCTCTTAGTCCACCCCCACCTCCCATCTGTCCTCTCCTCAGTTGCACATGTTCCCAGCTGTGTTCACCATCAGGGACGTTTTCATCCATGTCCAACCTCCTAACAAGGAACTCTGGATTCCAGCTAGAAGATGGGGACAGAGACATGTTTAAATGCAATCCTAATGTCAACAGGAAGAATCAAATTAAACCAAAAAGCTTCTGAGTGGGGTCCAGGGCCTCAAGAACACATCTTTATACTAGGACTTGGACAAAGACTTTGATGAAGGGAACAAATGGGGAAAATGCAGTCCCTGCTTGCCCTCTGTGAAGCTGAAGGCGGTATAAACACTTCCAGGCATTATTTCTAGCCAGGGAAAGATGCTGACCAGTTGCCCAAAGCCAAAGACTGCCAGGAGTAATAAGAAAACTCTTTAAGCATGATTTTCCCATCTGTTTAATTTCTTATGCTGAAAAAGAAGAAAAAAATATAAATAAATGATTCAGAGGAGTGTCACATGCAATTACCTCCACCAGGGAAAAATAAACAAGGCTTCACTGCATTAGGAAGGTTCTCATGTGACCTGTATCTTCTGGTGGGGTGACTTTTCCTCCCGGCTGGAGGTCTTCAACCTAGGAGCTTCCAAATTGAATTGCTCAAGTTCAACTTTGGCTGAAACTTAGCTCTGGCAGCCAGGCAGGACCGTCTCTAAGGGTATCTATCCCACAGGCACCTCCCTCTCTCCTCAATCACATTGTCCAAAGATGAAATCAAGTGAAAGGATGCATTGGAGCAGCCTAGAGTATGAGAAGTCAGTGATGAGCATATTGGTGTTGGTTCAGTTGTGCTGGTGCAGGGAGGCATGGGCTTGCCCTGTGGGTGTGCTCACCAGCCCACCATCTTTTTTTATTTTAATTTTAATTTTAATTTTTTTAAGCACCAATTGTGCAAACTAGCCTTTAGTCCCTTAGTAGCTTCCCTGGGATCACTAAGATCAAATTACAGCATGGTCTCAGTCGGCAAACACTCTGATGGGCCATGCCCTTGGGGTTGATTCTGTCCATCAACATCAGAGCAAAGAAAGCCAATTTGGACCTTTAACTTAAATCCAGTCTTTCCAGGAGAGTGAGTGCCATCCTTGTAAACCACAAGCAGTTGGTCATTCAACAACTCCCATTAAAAACAGTGTCCTTTAAAAATTCTCTCTGCAGAGCACAAAGCCCAGAGCCCAGGGTCTTATAGGCACGGGTCTTCGGTGAACATTGAAGATGGCGAGTGTTGAGTGGTGGTTGCTTCCTATGCTAAGATCTCTGCCCCCATGTCTACCACAAGCAGATGACCACACCACTAGTTTTTCAGAAAAAGCTAAGGTCAGGTTCCACTAGCTACTTCAACTTTTCTGTTTCATATATCATAGTTTTTCTAGATCTTTCCTTCCCTTCTTCTTTTCTTTCTCTTTTATCTCAGAAGAAGGAAAGAGGAGTATGTGTCTTCATCTCCCTTCAGACAAGACCCTAACATATGTATTGGTCTCATCTGCTCCTTTTTCTTATTTGGAATCTTTCTCCAATAATTCATTTCACTTCTTCAAATTCTCCCTCTCTACTGCCTTCTTCTACTTTGTCTGCAAATGCCTCTAGCTTTCCCTTCATACCTCAAACTTGGCTTGTCTAAAAACGCAGTTATGTTTTGCCTTAAAAACCAGTCCATCTTTCCAGTGGGAGAAGGTTCTAAGCAACTGAGACCAAACTTTGGAGTTATTTTTGATTCATCTGCCTTCGTTGCATGTCTCTGCATTCAGCCCTGTTTTCCACGACCACTGACAAATTTAGCTCAGGTCCCCATTATCTCACATTGGGAATACCAATGATAATGACAATTGTTTATGAAGTGTTTACTCTTGGCCGGGCACTGCGCTGCATACTTTAGATGCATTATCTCACAGTTCATATTAATCTTAGGAAGTACCTTCTATTATTATCCACCTTTTGCACATGGGGAAACTGAGGTTTAGTAAAGTAGCTTATCCAAGGTCTGTATAGTTGACAAATGGAAGAGCTAGGATTCACAAGCAGGTCAGCCGACCCACAGCTTGAGCTTTTAGCTGTTAATACCAGGCTGACCACTGTGGTTGCTTCCAAATCAATCTCATAAACACACAGGTCTTCTGTGCTTCCTCTAGTCTACCTTCTTTTCTCCCTCTAATGTACCGTTGGGACTACATCTTCCCCAGCTCAAAATGTCTTGTTGGCTCTTCGCTGCCTGCAGGATCAATTGCAAACACCTTAGCTTGGGCATTCAAGGTTCCAGTTCAAAGAGGAGATTCATACCTATCTTTTCTGAGAAAATCCCTTCTTAGCTCTGTCTACTGAATTCTTCTGTTTCCTCCAAAGGCCATCGCAAAGGCCTCCATGAAACATTTTCTTACCACAGTAGCTAGAACAATTGTTCTCTTTGCTTAAACTGCCATTGTACTTAATTTGGGCCACTCACATGGTGCTTGTGCTCTGGACTCATTCATAATATGATTATTTGCATATGCGTGTTAGTTATATTCTTGAGGTCAAGATTATTTCTGTTTATTTTTGCAGCCCTCATAACATCTATCAAAACATCTTAAACACAAGAAGTGTATTAATTAAATTAACTCTGGCTTCTGTAACAGATAGACTCCCAACATATTAGTGACTTAACATAATGCAAGTTTATTTCTCACTCATGTAAAGTTCAACTGATGACGAAGGGCTGGGAGTAGTGCTCTGCCCCACAGAGTCATTCAGGGGCCCAAACAGATGGAGACTCTGTTCTCTTCAAAATATGGCTTCTAACTTTGCTTTAGACATTGACAGCAGATGTAGTAATACAGAGAATGGGGAGGAAGATGGCATGGGAGGTTTCATGGCCTGTGTCTAGAAGGGGCACATTCCATTGGCTGGAATTCAGTCTCATGGCCACATAAGCCATAAGAAAGACTAGGAAATGTAGTTCCTGAGTGTTAGGAAGAAGAAATAGATTTGGGTTTAGCTAACAAGTCCATATTTGTGGAATACATAATTCATATATTGCTATTTATTTATCAGGGAGGGAGCGAAGTTAGGAATGGTGGCCTCTGGAGGAGGGTAGACACATCTCATGTGCTCAAGATGATCCATTGCTATGAAGAAAGGTGTATTAAAAGATTTTTTTAAAAATCTAAAACAATAAGAAAGAACTTCTGTGTGGCTGACATTCAGTATACAGAATGACACTGCTGCTTACATTTGATCCTCATGTCACTGGTCTCGTGTCTCATCCAACACATGAGTTACCTTGAGAGGAGAATGTGCCCCTGTGTGCAGGGAATGACAGCAGCCCCTGTAATCATTCACTTGCATTTGGAGCCTTTTGACAAATTGCAAAATCTGTGAGCTTGGGTAAGTGGGTTCATCTTGTTTTTAACGAAACCAACCTCCATGAAGTGGATAAATAGCTTTCAATAAACCTGTAGAGAAACTGCTTGCTGCAGATAATACTGATGCATGCTCTTTTTTGGCCACGTTATGAGGCAGAACAATATGAATAGAATCTGTTCTGGCAAAAAGTCACATACACACAAGAATTAAAATGACCAAAAAAACCAAACAAACAAACAAACAAAAACCCCAAACCTGCTTGGAATATGAATTTACATTCTCTACCATTAACAATGAAACTCAAGCTAAATATGTATTGCAACTTGTGCTATCAATTAAAGCTGGTGTGAAGTGAACACTATTTGTAAAACATTGAAAAATGTGTTATCTAGAATATGAAAGTAAACTTTTATAATTCTTTGAATGTTTAGAGCCATTCATTAATCATTTTCAATCCAGCACTTTACCACAATCACAATAAATTTGATGATCACTGTTTGAAGCCTGTATTGAAAAACATTTCTTATTTAATAGTAAAAGGTGAAAAGCTGTATGCTATGAAGGAAATGCTTGCTTTTTGTTTTTTGAAGGAGTCTTGCTCTGTTGCCCAGGCTGGAGTGCACTGGTGCCATCTTGGCTTACCGCAACCTCCGCCTCCTGGGTTCAAGCAATTCTCCTGCCTCAGCCTCTTGAGTAGCTGGGATTACAGGCACACGCCACCACACCCAGCTAATTTTTGTGTTTTTAGTAGGGATGGGTTTTCACCACGTTGGTTGGCCAGGCTGGTCTCGAAATCCTGACCTCAGGTGATCTGCCTGCCTCGGCCTCCCAAAGTGCTGTGATTATAGGCGTGAGCCACCTCGCCCAGCCAACACTTGTTATTTCTGTTGTAGTGGTGACAGCTGCAAACTAATGTGTAGAACGCAAACTGATGAGTAAACTAAGATGTATTCTTGAGTCAGCAAATGCAGCTGGAAGATGCCTTGAAAACATCACTAAAGAGATGAAGAAATAAATACTGAGAGATATGAGACAGTGTGGGAGGTTTACTCCATAGTTGGATTGATGTACTGATGTTTCTAACATGTGGAAGGTGTTAGGAACATCTTATGGAATTTGCTAATTTCACTCAGTAATGGAACACATCCGGGACTACTTTCCTTGTGAACCTCTAAAAGAAAGATGGACTGGAGAAGATAGTTTTAATGCAAAGTGACTTCTGTAACAAGAACAATGGTCTATGAGAGAACAGTATTAGTGCAACCCTAGATGTGGCAGCCAATTTGACCAGAGTATAAAAGGAATCCCAGTATAATCCTACAGAGACAGGTCCAAAGTGACTTTCATTTCCTATTCCTTTCACAGGCAAGCTATCATTACGAAGATGTTGTCCCCAGAGGGTACAAAGTTTTAGAGGACGACAGTGAAGAGGCTAACTTTCAAAACAAAATGAACCAATGAAATAAACACAAAAAACTTTAACATATGCAATACATTTTGGAGTATTCTGTAACAGAAGGGGAATTAATGGTGAAGACGTTTTGTATCACACAGAACTTTGCTAGTTATCTGTTGTAAAATACTTGAAAGTGTTGCCCAACTTAGAGATGAGGTATCTAGTTTATTTTACTATGACTAGCATTGCACATTCATAGATGATGTCTGTGGCACGTGGCTGTCACTGAGGTGGCAGATATTTTTGAAATAATAAATAGACATGATCTATAAAGCTAAAGGGGATATTTTAACTTTGAGTAAGAACATTACTGATTTTCAAGAGTAAATCACCCTATGGAGAAAGCATTTTGGAAACAAAATGCTTAGAAATATCTCTACTACTTTGCTGTATTGTTGAAAATGATGTGTTACTATAAAAATTCATCATCTGTGTATTTTTCAAATGGGAAACAATTTTTAGTCTGCTCAAAAAGCTTCCAGAGGAAGAATTTTAGAGTGTTTTTCATGTATTTGTTAAAAATATTAAAATGTCACTGTCCTCTGACTAGATTGCAAGAAAATTTTACTGAATCAGGGAAAAAGAAAATGACCAGTCCAATTTCAAGAAAACCTTTATGGTGGTTAGTATAAAGGATTGGATAATGAGCATTCTGACCCAGTAAGTACGTACAGATATGGGCATGAATCTCTTGTATTTGGACAGTAACTTTTTCAGTCAGGATATCCAGTAAAACCACGTCTCTAAAACCGGCATTTTGTTGTTTCACAAATAATAAAACTAAGACCTGCAAAAATAATGAAGTATATTCAATCATCTTGCTCTCATTAAAGATTTTTAAAAAGTCTCCTTTAATGGTCAGAGCGTATTCTATGGGAGATGAGTGATGATGCTTTATTTAGTTTATAAAACTCTTCCAAACGCGTGACCACATGTCTTCCTGGCATCTCCACACCAGGTGACTGTAGAGTCATCGACAATAATGAAGTTTCTTAGCAATTTGAGGAATTTAATAGTTGGGCTCCAAACTAGGGACAAGAAGTTTTCATTCTAAAAAAGCCATCGCAGGAAACAATTAATAGAGTGAAGAGACACCCATAGAGTAGGAGAGGATATTTGCAAACCATACATCTGATAAGGAGTGAATATCCAAAATATGTAAGAAACCCAAACAACTCAATAGCAAGAAAAACAATTCGCCTGATTTTTAAAATGGGCAAAAGATCTGGACAGACATTTCTCATAAAAAGACATACTAATGGCCAACAGGTTCATAAAAAAAAAACGCTCAGCATCACTAATTATTGGGGAAATGCAAATTAAGCCATAGTGAGGCATCACCTTACACCTGTTAGAATGGCTATTATCAAAAAGATGAAAAATAAGTGTTGACAAGGATGTGGAGAAGAGGGAACCCTTGCACACTGTCAGTGGGAAAGTAAATTAGCACAGCCATGATGGAAAACAATATGGAAGTTCCTCAAAATATTAAAAATAGAACTATCCTATGATCCAGCAATCCCACTTTTGAGTATATATCATTTTGTCAGAGAGATATCTGCACTCCTATGTTTATTATTCACAATGACCAAGAAATGAAATCAATGTAAGTGTCCATCAGTGAATGAATGGATAAAGAAAATGTGGCATACATACACAAATAAATGTGATTCATGATTTTTTTTTTTTTTTTTGAGATGGAGTCTCACTCCGTGGCTCAGGCTGGAGTGCAGTGGTGTGATCTTGGCTCACTGCAAACTCCGCCTCCCGGGTTTAAGCAATGCTCTGCCTCAGCCTCCCAAGTAGCTGAGATTACAGGCATGTGCCACCATGCCCAGCTAAATTTTGTATTTTTAGTAGAGACGGGTTTTCACCATCTTGATCAGGCTGGTCTTGAACTCCTGACCTCGTGATCCACTCGCCTCAGCCTCCCACTCCCTGGCGCCGCTCGTGGAGGGCCCAAGTCCTTCTGATTGAGGCCCAACCCATGGAAGAAAATTCTTTTATTTGCAACAGCATGGATAAACTTGGAGGACATTATGCTAAGTGAAGTAAGCCAGGCACAGAAAGACAAATACCACATGATCTCACTCATATGTAGAATCTAAAAAAGTCAAACACATAGAAGTAGAGAGTAGAATGGTGGTTACCAGAGGCTGGGGGAAAGGGTGGCTGAGGGGAATGGGGAGATGTTGGTCAAAGGGTACAAAGTTTCTGTTAGATAGAAGGAATAAGTGAGATTATTGCAAAGCAGGGCAGCTATCGTCAATGATAATATACTGTATATTTCAAAATAGCTAAGATAGTCCATTTCAAATGTCTCACCACAAAAAATGAAAAGTGAGATGATAGAGGTTTTAATTAGCTTGATTTAATCATTCCACATTGTACACATATATCAAAACATCGCATTGTACCCCACAAATGTATACAGTTATGATTTGTCAATTGAAAGCAATATTAATTTTAAAAAGCTATCCACTGACTTACCCATGCTAAATTAAAATTTGAGTGATGCTTAAATTGATAGGTAAGGTGAGGGAAAAATACCGAGTAATGTCTCCTGCACTGATTCAACACTTGTTGGTTCTCTCCCATGTGGCAGACATCGTATGCACAAGGATACCTAAGATAATACCCCTGCCCTCACAGAAATTTAGTCCAGATCAAACCAAAGACTGAACGTGACAAAGTCACACCAAAATGCTGACTACAAATATTTCCTCCTCCTCCTTTTTTTTTTTTTTTTTTGGTTGTTAAATTTCTTTTGGAAAGTGGCTTAATTCCACCTCTCCTCCAAATTCCTGTCATTGTGCTTCTCGTGTCCCTGACAGGAACCAGAGAAGCCTGTCATTCCAGAATCATGACACTTTCCTGCAACTAATTAAGGTTCTTCTAACTGTTCATCTGTTTTTAGCCCGAATCTTCTTAAAATCTAAAGATTTGTATCTCTTGACTCTTTTTACATTTTCCTCACAACTTATTCAACATTCGTCTCGAAGCTGCTGACAGCTTTCGCTTACCTTCCTATGGTAGGAAAACAGAGTGGCAGGCTGGATTGATGTACGAAGGGCCCTGGAAATAAACAACCATGATTTATGAGCATTTATCATGTTCTAAGTATGAGGCTGAGCACTTTACATATTTTATTTAATTTTCCTGGGGCTTTACCAAATGACTCAGTCCCCAGGGAGACATCCACTTTCAAGGAAGAGGGCAGGACCAGCACCCGCGTCCATACAACTGTGAGCAGGTGACAATGCCCATCGCTGAGTGGGCATTCAGCATTTCTTCTCCCCACTCTTGTCATCTCCTGACATTCTGAGCCTCTCCCTTGGAGAACAGCACTTTGTATAGCGCAAGTGATTAGTCATTGCCAAATAAGCAAAAAGACTTTAAAAACTTAGTGTTCAAAAGTATTTAGTGGAAAAAGTAATAAATAAACCCAAGGCTTATTATTCCTCATCTATGGATAAAAACTCAAAGACTGCCAGACACTACACAGTCATAGGATGGCTTTCCCATAAAAAGAGAAGGGAGGGAGAGTGACAGGCATAGGAATGGTTGCCTGTTTCACCTCCCCATGCTTCTCTAACCCAGCCTCAGTTGGGCCTTAGGATCATCCAGAGACCCTCCCCAGGCTAATTAAGTCAGAATCTCTGGGCACAGGGCCAGGGCATCATGATTTCTTTAAACACTCCCCTGAACTATTCCAGTGCCCAGCCAGGGTGACAGCACGAACCTTGTCAGTTTGTATCCCACCTCTCAGGGAATGAACTTCTGGAAGTGAATTCCCAGTCCCCAGTGGCCACATCTCCACAATGTCCTGTTGCCTGGTCTAACCCAATGAGACAGGCCCCCAGTGTAAACCTGTGCACCTGTCTTCCTCCCCATGGGGGCTTCGTCAGACACCAAGAGGATGTAGCAGTGCTGGAGAGAGGGGCTAAGGGAACTCCAGGTCCATGGCCATGATGGTCTGGACTTCTTTAAGCCTCAGAGAGAATGGACTTCTGGTGGAGCTGCTAAGGTGAGAACCTAGTTTCTCAGGGACAGGTCACAGGTCACCTGGCAGCTACTCCCCTGCCCCCTGGAATCGGTGATCCAATCCCAGCTGCTGCCTGACCAGCTCTCTCTCCTAACCCTGCTCCCCACGCCAGACATTTTGCTTACCCCAACCTAGTGAGTGATCATCCTGCATGACCCCTGCTCCCCTTACTGCCATCCTGAACTCTACCTTAGGCTAAAATTCGGATTCAGATCAGCTGTCTGTGCTCAGGCTCCCTGGCCTTCTGGTATGGCGTTCCCCAAGCAGAGATCCATGGCTTCCCCTGACCCTAGGGGTCTGTCTGTCTTCCAGTTCTGGTGTTTTCCAGCCCCCTCATTCCCCCTCCTGCCCAAGCTTTGCTCATGACATTTTTCACAATTGTCTCATCCAAGGTTTCCATAAGGAACCAGATCTGGTCCCTATGAGTGTGTGGTGAGCTTTAAACAAACACTCACAGTGCCATGATGGCCACCAACTTTAGCTCCCAGGGAATGGGTGAAAACTCAGAGCAGAAGAAAATGTGGTTTCCGGCATCAGTCTTGTAAGTGCATAAGTATCCTGGTGAGTGGTAAAAAGAACCCCAGCTGTTTATTTTACTTCTCCCTCAACTCAAGTTGAAGATTTCTTGCCTATAAACTATGAAGATGTAAATTACTGTGGCCATTTTGTGGGCTTTTCTATTATAGCAACCACTCGTTTTTATGGTGGTGCAACATTATGCAATTTTGAAATTTTAGGTGAAAAACTTGATGAACTCCCAGCATTCCTGTTTACACCAGTGGAATTTTACCAAGCTTGGGAAGGGCAATTGATCCAGATACTTGTGGAAACTACAGAGAACCAGCCTTGGGCACACCTTGGCGTCCACTGTGGCATGCTCTTGCGGTCAGCAGCTAGAGGCTGCAGGAAGCTTGTGGAGAGAAATTTCCCTAGGGTCCTGGCCTGGGGAGCATACTTTAGCTTCTCACAACTCAAAGTGTGGTCCAACGACCAGCAGCATCACCTTCATCTGGGAACTTGCTAGATATGCAGAGTTTCAGGCCCCACCCAGACCTACTGAACCAGTCAGGAGATTAACAAGATCCTGAGGTGACTCAGGTCCCACATTTCCAGTTTGAGAAGCAGCACTCTTTTCAGCCCCTTCTTTCTCTTTCCCTGAGGGTTACTATTCTCTTTCAAGGAAGTACTTGATCCAATAGCCCCGTTTACCTAAAAGCCAAGAAGACAATGATGACTAGGTGTCACCTGGTTCTCAGGTTGCCTGTCAGGAGGGCAGTGACCCTGTAATGAGGGTGGGTGGGGGCAGGGCAGGCCTTCATAGATATTGTGCCCACAAGAGATGTGTCCTTCCGCAGAGGTCAGTGTCATCAGGGGTGAACAGACAGGAGGGTGTCTGCCTTCCCCTGCTAGCCCTCCACATCCGTGAGAACTTTAGCATAAGTACTCTGCCCCCCACTGCCCTCATCTCGTGCACCTACATGGCAGAACACTTTGGGCTGAGGTTTCCTAACCCATCAAATCATAGATCTTTTTTTGAGACAGGGTCTTATTCTGTTGCCCAGGCTGGTGTGCAGTCGCATGATAACAACTCACTACAAACTCAACCTCCCGGGCTCAAGCCATCCTCCCGCCTCAGTCTCCCAAGTAGCTGGGATTACAGGTGCTCACCACCACTTCTGGCTAATTTCTCTTGTATTTTTAGTAGAGATGGAGTTTTGCTCCATTGCCCAGGCTGGTCTCAAATCCTGGGCTCAAGTGTTCCTCCCACCTTGGCCTCCCAAAGTGTTAGGATTATAGGTAGGAGTCACTGCGCCTGGCCAAATCTTAGCTTTCTCAGTTCCTTTATCCTTTGCTCATGTAGGTGGGCATTACCAAAACCCTACATTATCTGACAATTGTTTACAATAAAACGAATTGTTCATGAAGTATGCTTCCCTATCCATTCAGATGGCTTCACGTTTGGTTATTTCAATGCCCAGTAGCTCCTCTTCCAGGAGGGAGATGAGGGAGATGAAAGGAAAGGAGGGATTTTTTTTGACTTATTTGACTTTGACTTATTTAGGTGGTTCCACGAACTCAGCAAAATAGTCCTCCCCACCCCCAAATTGTTCTCGTTTAGTCTGCATAATCATAAATAACATATCCAACACAAAGTTTTGGGAATTTGTCAGGTTTTCTCCATGTTTGTTTCACCAGTGATAAAATAAGGAAGGCAGTCACCTGTAATGCAGTGGTTCTTACCTGAATGAAGACAGGGCTCACTTGGGAAGCTTTTCAAAAATACCAATGCCCAGGCCCACTTCCAGCCCTATTAGGTGGGACTCTTTGGAGGTAAGGCCAGGCAATGGTATTGTTATCAAAGCTCCCCAGGTGATTCTAATGGAGAACTCTTAAAATCATTAGAAGGTTGAGAACCTCTGGTCTAGTAAACTAGTCAAGAGCATTAGTTCCCAAACTTTCACGCACATCAGAATCTTTCCAGAGGCATATGGAGCTCAAGAAGTTATTTATTTATTTTGAGACAGAATCTGGCTCTGTCACCCAGGCTGGAGTGCAGTGGCACAATCACAGCTCACTGCAGCCTCGACCTCCTGGGCTCAAGCAATCCTCCCAACCTCAGCCTCCCTAGTAGTGGGAACTACAGGCGTGTGCCACTATGTCTGGTTAATTTTTGTATTTTTCTGTAGCGATGGGGTCTCGCTATGTTGCCCAGGCTGGTCTCCAACTCCTGGGCTCAAGTGATCCGCCCGGCCTCCCAAAGTGCTGGAATTAAGAAGTTGCATCTTTAACAAGTTCCCAGGTGCTGCTGCTGCTGCTGCTCTTTATTCTGGGACCAACTTTGAGAATCATTGGTCAAGAGAGCTAAGATGAAATTCTAACTCTGCTGCTAAGTTGTCACATGATTTGAATAATCAGTATCTCCTCTTTAATATTCTACAACCGGAATAGACAAACATTTTCAGTAAAAGGCCATATAATAAATATTTTTAGCTTTGCAGGTCATACGGTCTCTGTTGCAACTTCTTAACTCTGCCATTGTGGTATGAAAGCAGTCATAAACAACGCCTAAACAAACAGCATGACTGTGTTCCCATAAAACTTCATCGAGGTGGCAGGATCTGCTGACTCCTGTTCTTACAGTCTCACGAGTGATGTCTCTAAGTGAGGATTTCTTTGTACTTATCTAATTTGGTGATCTTTGGACTTTCTGAATCTGAGGGTTGATATCTTTAATCGATTCTATAAGATTCACGGTTATCATCTTCTTAAATACTGCCTTTTCTACATTGTTTCTATTACCAATTCATGAAACTCAGATCTGGTAACATGTTAGACTGTCTCACTTTATCCTCTGTGCCTCTTAGCTGCTTATGTATTTTCTACCTGTGTCTCTCTGTGTCACATTCACGTCTATCTTTTGTTTCTAGTAGTCCTTGTTGGCTCCTTATCAAGTCTGCATATTTTGATAGTCTCTTATATCTTCATCATTTATTCAATCACCTCATTTATTTCCTGAAACATTTTCATATGAGTTTATTTCATATTCCATGTTGATTTTTCCAATATCCGTGGTCTTCAAAGGTCTGATTCTGCAGCTTATGATTTCTGTGGATTTTCATGCATGATGGCTCATTTTATTCATGATGGCCTGTTTCTTCATGAGGTTAGTAAATTTTGATCCTGACCTCTAATTCCTTGTAACTTTATCTGTGATAATTTTTTGAGGCCTAGTATCAATAAGGCAGTGTGGTAGTTTCTTTTGGATGCCTGGGGATGCTCCTTTATATAAGTTGTTGGCTTTAGAGCTCCCCAAGTAGTATGAATTTTGGTTTGCTATTAGAAATTGTCAGATGACACATTTCTTTCCTGCCACTTCCCAAGGTGGAGACAGGCAAGTTCTTTTCTTGACAGGCAAGGAGGGGCGGGTACTTGGTCTCTGGTTCAGTTCCTGAAGGTACTGCTTTTTAGTGGTCTTAGCCTTATGTGAGGAGTCTCCCAGCCATTTCCTCAATCCCTGGTGCCCGCATGATCCCTTGAAACCTGGGCCAGGCCAGTAAGATATGGCCCATGCCCCACTTGGTGACCAGTGCCTTCAGCATTAGATCTTCTCTCTAGATTAATGCTTTCTCAAAGTTTCTGACCTCCTAGGCATGACTTGTTCTGAAGCCAATTCAACTATACTTAAAAAAATTATTTTCTTTAAATATCATCTATAGTATTTTGAGTGGCCTCTTTAGGAGTGGTGGCATGGTATTACCAGGGACACCAGTAGGTAACCAACCACTTCCAATTTCTGCTTCCTCATCTCTGAATGGAGAAACCAACAGAACCAGAAATGCTTCTTCAATACTTTTTTTTTTTAATGAATGAATAAGTGTTTTTTTATACTGTTCTCAGTATTCTTGTTGTTTATTGTCACTATGCCACTATGCAATGTGGAGGATAGGCTAATAGCATGTTTCTCAGATTAGATCAGGTTAATAATATGAACCGACTTCATATGATCTTTTTAAAAAGGTACTGTATAGAATTTGTGACCTATAATTTGAAGTTTCGAATTTCCCTGTGTGATTCAGAAGCCCTCATTTGGCTGAGGCACTGATATGAGCTAATTACACCATGAAGCTTGTATTGGGAACAAATCATTTACAACCCTCCATCTTCATCCCAGTGTGGTGTGTGGATCTCCTCTCCTTGACTACTAAAAGTCTTTTGAAATTATAAAACTTAGAATTTTCATGTGTGTGAAAAGCAGTTCTCAAGCAAGAGCTAGATGTTTTGTGCGAGTTGAAGAGGCAGCTAGATCGTGGTGTACAAGATGCTCAGGAAGCACTTAACTCCCGATGGAAATATGATTCGGGAAGGCGCCAGGAGCCTGTACAAATTTTCCACATTCTTGAGTTGGGGAATTCTGGAAGAATCAAGAGTGCTATCCCATGAGGATTTCAAGCGCCTACTATTACTACTATTACTGCATATTAATAAATAGTTTTGTGAAAAATAAAGTGAGGCAGAAACGCAAAATTGAAAAGGAATCTGCACAGTTTGGCATTTTCTTACAAAACTAAACTCTTGTCGTACAATCCAGCAATTGTGCTCCTTGGTGTTTACCAAAAGGGACTGAAAACTTATGTCTACACAGAAATCTGCACACAGATGTTTATAGCAGTTTTATTCATCATTGCCAAAACTTGGAAGCAACCAAAATGTCCTTCAGTAGGTGAATGGATAAATAAACTGTGGTGCATACAGACAATGGAATATTATCCAGGAATAAAAAGAAATGAGCTTTCAAGCCATGAAAAGACATGGAAGAACCTTAAATGTATATTGCTAAGTGAAAGAAGCCAATATGAAAAGCCTACATACTGTACGATTCCAACTACATGACATTCTGGAAAAGGTAGAACTATGGAGCCTGTAAAGAGACCAGTGATTGCCAGGGGTTAGCAGGGAGGGAGGAATAGGTGGAGCACAGAGAATTTGCAGGGCAGTGGAACTGTTCTGTATGAAGTTATAAGGTGGATCCATGTCATTATGCATTTGTCCAAACCCGTAGAATGTACATCATCAAGAGTGAACCCTGATGTAAACTGTGGACTTTGGGTGATAGTGATGTGTCATTGTACGGTCATTGTAGCAAATAGATGGCTTTGGTGGAGATATTAATATTGTATGGAGGGGGCAGGGGGTGTATGGGAATACTTAAAGTTGCCACTCAATTTTGCTGTGAACCTAGAACTGCTCTAAAAAATACAGCTTGTTAATTTTAAATAAAGGAGTTTGCAGAATGGAATGAGATGGTACCTTGGCTACCTCTTTGGAGTAGCTGTTACTCGCCAAGAAAAACAATCAAGTTCAAGTCACACACAAGGTCTAGGCCAGGTGCCTGCCCCTCTGTGTGTCCCTGCCTGGCTGGAGAACAGACCTTAGGCCCCAGGATGGAGGCAAGAGCAATGGCTTTTGGGGCTTAGAGGGCGTGGAATGGAAGGAGGACCTACTTCTGAAAGCCTGGGCATGCCCACTGCAGAGGGGCTAGAGGGGAGGAAGGAAGAAAGGAATTCATGCCTTTGGCATTTTCTGCCTCCCCAAGCACTGCAGGAGTGGTTTGCTGGGAAGGCTGGTGTTGGACCAAAACCTGCACCTCTGGGAGTCAACAAAGAGAGCCTGGAGAGGCTGGAAGGGCAGCTGGAAGATCCCATCTCGGAATCTTTGCAAAAGAAGGACCTACCTGTAGACACACACTAGCATATACATGAGAAAACACACAGATTTAAGCAGGTGAATAGGCATACAGTGACACACACATACCGGCACACACATGCACAGTCAGATGCTTGTATGCATTCAGAGTTCACATCTGTTGTAGAAACACACACAAATGATCAAGGCAGCTTGCCATTCTGGAAGTACAGCGTAAGCAGTAGCTGCGGATAAACGTGGCCTCTTGATAGCCCAGGGAGCAAATTATTCTAACATGTGTCCCCTGAGAATGCAACAGCCTTCCAGAACAATTAGCCTTCCCTTCTCCATCACTCAGCTGCACTTGATGGAGCTCTGTCTGTGTCTGAAGCTCCCAGTATGGTTTCTGGCAAATGCACAGGTGTGTTCATCTCAGTGTGCCTGCAGGCGGCTTTCCTGCCCATGTGTCTTCAGTGCTCTAAGTAGGTTGTCATATAGTGCTGTCAGTTCATGACATTCACTTTATCCACATGACACTGGAGGTCTTTGGTGGTGAGAACTTGCTGCCCACGCTGCCTGAGAGGGTCAACGACAGAAGCAGTGAAGGAACTGAATCTTGCTGGGCCATAGGAGCTTATGTTTCCCTATGTCCCCTACGGCATTGCCCTTCCGACTTGGGGCCTTCCTCTCACTTGTTGCATAAGCTGTGGTAG
The DNA here is from genome assembly GCF_028885625.2 of Pongo pygmaeus. Lineage (NCBI taxonomy): Eukaryota > Metazoa > Chordata > Mammalia > Primates > Hominidae > Pongo > Pongo pygmaeus. Next base: position 47,186,924 of record NC_072395.2, read on the forward strand.
AGAAATTGGGGGTAGGAGGCATTTTCAGTAGTTTGGGACACATCTTCCTTGGGGCAGCACTAAGTGGAAACAGGCCCATTTGCACATTGGCAGATGGAATCCAACTGAATGTGGAAAAAAGCTCCTCCGCAGAGGGCTCAAACCAAACAGAACATTAACCAAAACAACACCTTTTAAGTTTAACAAGGACTTAGAAACTAGTTTGAAAAACTTCTGGTACTAATAGACAGCTTTTTAAAAACCAATTTAAAAGCTCTTCTGTTGCTTTAAAAAGCCAGAAGGCTTTCAATGCTTCCATTCTTTTCAAATTCTCTGCTTTTGAACATAATAGGATTATTTTCTTTTAAAATTATTTCACTGAACTGTTTTGCAACTGCGGTAGACAGAATAATGGCCCCCAAAGAGCTCCATATTTGAATCCCTGGAACCTGTGTGTGTTACCTTACATGGCCAAAGGGACTTTGCAGATGTGATGTAGAATCTTGAGATGAGAGATGATGCAGAATTAACTAGGGAAGCCCAATGTAATCACAGAGGTCCTTAAAAAATGGAAGAAGGAGAGTTAGAGAAGGGGATGAGACCCTGGAAGTAGAGGTTGGAGTGATGCACTCTTAAGACAGAGGAACAGGCCATAAGCCAAGGACTCCACTCATCCTCGATGGGCTAGAAACGGCAAAGAAGTGGACTCTCTTCTGGAGCCTCTAAAAGGAAGACAGCCCTGTGAATACCTTGATTTCAAGGCCGGGCATGGTGGCTCATGCTTGTAATCCCAGCACTTTGGGAGGCCAAGGCAGGCAGATTACTTGAGATCAGGAGTTCAAGACCAGCCTGGGCAATATGGCGAAATCCCTTCTCTGCTAAAAATACAAAAATTAGCTGGGCATGGGGACAGTTGCCTGTAATCCCAGCTACAGGAGGCTGAGGCAAGAGAATCACTTGAACTTGAGAGGCAGAGGTTGCAGTGAGCCGAGATTGCGCTACGGCACTCCAGCCTGGGTGACAGAGTGAGACTCTGTCTCCAAAAAACAAAACAAAACAAAAACAAAAACAAAAAACCAAAAAACAAACGGAAAAAAACCCTTGATTTCAGGATTTCCGACTTCCAGAACTGTAAGATAATATATTTGTGTTGTTTTAAGCCACATTTGTGGTAATTTGTTACAATGACAGTACGAAGTTAATACAGCCTATCAGGTATGGGTCAGATCCTGCCTGCTAACTTGAAAAAAAGACCAACTTATTGAGAAATAAATGAACTGTTTCATTGGACCTCATATAGTTTCTTTGGTTGCCTTTCTCTGTTCAGGTTAGCTTGTAGTATGAATTTTACACATATTCCTCACTACGCTAAGTGAAACGTTCATGTTAGGAGGTTTAAATCTAACTGCATCTGACTCCAAGCATCTTTGTCTATCTTTGCTGGGGATTATCCTATTGTATTAGGTTGCTCGGGCTGCCCTAACAAAACATTGCAGACTAGACAGCTACAAAAACAGGCATTTATTCTCTCACAGTTCTGGAAACTGGAAGTCCAAGATCAAGGTACTGGCTGGGTTGGTTTCTCCTGAAGCCTCTCTCCTTGGCTGGCAGATGACTGTCTTCTTGCTGTGTCTTCACGTGGTCCTTCCTCTGCACATACAAATCCCTGGTGTTTGTATGTCCAGATTTCCTCTTCTTATAAGGATATCAGTCAGAATGGATTAGTGACCAACCTAATGGACTCGTTTTAACCTAATTACCTTTTTAAAGGCCCCACCTTTCATTAAATTCTGAGGTACTGTGGTTTAGGGCTTTAATATATTAATTTTAGAGGACACATTTCAGCCCGTAACACCTACGTTGAGTACAGCTAAGAGAGGTCTGTACAAGCCAAGAAGAGATGACTGTACTACTTAAGTGGCATGTCAGGACTATTGTCTATTATCCATGTTTACACTCAAGTTTACTGCAATATGCAGCAATTGGAACTATATCACTTAGTCACCTTCTGGCCCAGAGGAAGTGTATTCCAAAGACCATTAAGCTAAGATGAGAACAGGCCAGCTCTTCGAGTGGCGGAAACTCTCTCATAAAAATCTTACAGGGTTGGGGGTAGGGGACTGGGGAAGAAGGGGCAGCATAAATGCAACTGAGTCCCTACCTCATACCATACACCTTACACATAGGAAAATACACTACACCTTACACCAGTAGACCAAAATGTAAAAAACATACTTCAAAATGAATAAAGAAAATAAAGGACCATATCTACATGATCTTAAAATAGAGAAAACTTTTTTTAAAAGAGCTCACAAAGCCCAAAGAATAAAGAAAAAGAGATAAATTCAACCACTTCAAACTTTAAAATTCTGTACAGAAAGTGTAAAAAAAACTTCCGTTGGCAAAAGTTTAAAAAAGATGCTTGGAGCCACATTAAATAGACTAGGAATTTGTATATAAAACACAGAATAAGAAAAATAAAAGTAGGAAAAAATAAATTAGCTGCCAGAAGAGTAAATGTGAATAGCCAATAAAAAACAAAAAGACACTCAAGGTCAGGGAAGGAAAGAAGAAGAACAGAGAGAGGCCATATCCCACCCATGGTATTGGTAAAATCAAGTGGTCAAACGATCTCAACTGTTGGCAAGGTTCTAGGGGAAATAGTACTCTCATAAATTGTTGCTGGAAATGTTAATTGGTAAAGGCATATTGGAGAGAAATTTGACAGCTTCTAGGAAAATGGAAAATGTGCCTACCCTATGTCCTGGGAATTATGCTTTGGGATACACACTGAACAATCTTCTGCATATTTCCATGAGGGTCCTATACACAATGGTGTCTGTTGCAGCATTTTTGGTAATAGCAGGGAAAAAAATGATCCCTTGATATAGAAAGGAATAAATAAAATGTAGTATTTTCCAGTGATGAAACACCACATAACAATTGATAATAAATATGAAGTTTATACCAGCCTGAATAGATTTTAAAAACAAGGTAGAGTATAAAGAGCAAGATGCAAATTGATGGGATGTTTACAGACAATGTACGTGTATATTTTTAAAAACAAAATCATACAACGTGTGTTTTAATTAATGCATATGTATCTAGAAAAAAGTTATTCTTATGGAACGCAATGGATATGTGATCATTTTAGTTTCTGGGGAGATGCAGAGAAGAGTGGGTGTTGAGGTTGGTGGTTTAGGGGACATGAGCTAATATCTCTTCTTGCCTCACTCCTCCTCTTCCCTTCCCTCCCCTCCCCTCTCTCCTTCCCTCCTTTCCCCCATTCCTTCTTTCCTTTCTTCCTTTTTTCTTCCTAAAAATTGACAAGAAGGAGATATGGCAAAAAGTTAGCACTTGCTAATTCTAAATTGTAGGAATATGGAAGTTATTTTAAAAATTTTATGGTAACTTCTAAATTTCAGAAAGCAGAAACCAAACCAAACAAAAACCCTGCTATTTATAGAAATAAAATAATAAACTATAAAACTCTACTGCAGGACATCATTTGTACTCCAAATCTCAGCATAACGCAATATATCTTTGTAATGAATCTGCACATGTACCCACTGATTCTAAAATAAAAGTTGAAAAAAAAAAAAAACTCTACTGAAGGAAGCAAAGGAAGACTTGAACAAGTGAAGGAAAGGATTATTTTGCATCCACCGTCTTCCAGAGAGCCAGCCACTTCCTGGCATCATAAACTGACTCCTCAATGTTGAGAGTCCTCACTGGCTTTTGAGTTAGAGAGAACCATATCGGCTATTCTCTGTTGAACCTCTCTTTTCACCTCCCCCATGGATGCCTCCACCCTCTTGAAGTACTGTTACAGGTGTCCGTTTTTCAGGGCCAGTAACTGGCCCCACTGTCCTGAAGCAGGGAGTTCCATTTTTAGGCAGCTTAACCTATTAAGGAAAATTCTTCCTTATTTTTCAGAAGAAAACTATTCCTGTAGACTCCACCCCTTGTTTCTAATTTTGGAGCAACACAGACCAAGTTCAGTGCTCCCTTAACAGCAATGTCCTTCAAAATGTAAAGACAGCCCAGGATGCTGAGTTTCGATCCTGCATTAATAAGTTTTTGGATCTAAAAACATAGAGGGCTTCTTACACAAATGCAAACTCATGAACCTCATATGGAGAAATCACCCTAAAATATCTAAACGGCTGTGAAATTCAACTTTTAAACTTCTCTTTGGTAATATGGTAGAAACTGACCTGAGAACACAGAAAGATAGGCTCATATCAGGCAGTGGATTTTTCTCTGGGCTTGAAGTTGGAGGCATCTTCCCTGGGAGGGAGAAGTACATAATTCACGAGCCATGCTTATCAGACTCCAAAGGGAAAGATACAGAGGGGAAATGGATGCCTGGTTAGAAACTGATACCTCAACAGACATAAGAGGGAGCTACATGATCTCCTTATGAATGACATTGCATATTTTATAAGGGAGTAGCAATGGCTTGCCAATTTCAGTGCTAAGGTGGGTTAACGAAGTTTGACTTAGAGGTAGGCTCTGGAGACACATTCCCCGCTGGGTTGCTGTTTATCAGCTTGTTTCCTTTTCACCTGCCTGAGAAGTAACCGATGAATGAAAAAGGCTATTGGCACTCCATTCTAGAGAAGTGATTGGTTGATGGTGTGTCTGAGTTATGTGAGATGTTGTGTATCATTGTGGGAACGAGGAAGAAGAAAGGAAACTGAAGCTCATGTTCTCCTGTTAGTAGTGAAACAGGGATCGAAGCTCAGCCTCCTGGGCTCAAATGTTCTTTGTTTTGTTTAAACCTCACTACTCTCACAGAGACTATAAAGGCATCAATAGCAAATACGAAAAATATTTAATGACCGGTACCAACAAGTCAAAATGGACTCCGGCTGCTTTATGGGCATATGTTGGTGAGATATCTGTCCCGCCCACAACCATCACCAACCAGAGTCCAAGAGATGCTTTCAAAGGTGAAACAGAAGAAGCATTGCTCAATTAAATTATAACTAATTATATTGTCCTTGTCTTCTTTGATGAAATGGCTTTGTTTCCATCCAGGCATGGTGGCGCATGCCTGAAATCCCAGCCCTTTGGGAGAGGCCAAGGTAGGAGGGTCACTTGAGCTTGGGAGTTCAAAACCAGCTGGGCAACATAGCAAAACCCCATCTCTACAAGAAGTACAAAATTAGTTGAGCATCGTGGCAAGCGCCTGTAGTCCCAGCTACTCAGGAGGCTAACGTGAGAGGATTGCTTGAGCCTGGGAGGCAGAGGCTGCAGTGAGCTCTGATTGCGCCACTGCACTACAGCCTGGGCAACAGAGTGAGACCCTGTCTCAAAAAATTTAGAAAAATAGCTTTGTTTCCCAGTAGATCTCTCTGAAATTATATTCTATGTATGAAGCCATTTCTTCTTAAAACTTTTTGTAGGAAATCACTTCAACTCTGACTATGAATGCAAAAGAAAGTAAAGGAGAATGGATACAGGGAAGGGATGGCTTCGTTTTTCTACATTTTGAGGTGGCTGTCAAAACTTGCTCCTTCTTAAAGTCCTTTGGTGTCCTGAGTCAAGAGAGGAGATGCAAACATCCTTTAACTCTCTCTTCCCATAACCTCCAGCCCCATGGTTTTATCTTTGGAGAATGTTCTCTTCTTTAAACCCTATCTCCCATCTCCACCTGCTGCCATCTTATCCTAAAACCATTTCCAATAGGACATCCACTGCACAGCCCTCCTCATTGCCTTGCTGGGTTCTATCTGCCTCTCCTTTCAGTCATGAATCAATTTCCTAATCCTGACATTTCCTAGGAGGGCAAATACATCTTAGGTGATAGTTCCCAGACAGTATCCCTAAATTTGGGGGTGTCTGATCACCTACAAGGGAAGAAAATTATTTTACAACCTTTCCCTCACTGCCCTCCCACACAGTGCTGTATGTTTGTTTTTGACTAGAGTGAATTAAAATCAGTTTTGTTTGGAAGATTTCACAACACGCCTTGACATTTTTGGAGTTCTGATGGAGAAAGATTGAAGCCGGAATGAAACCTAAGGGCCTGCTGCATCGCACGTGTTTGGGGGCTTTTCTGTTTTGTTGTGCAAACTCAGTCCAGTGGGACACAGACATGACTGCTATGGGGAGGCATTTCCCTGTTTGCCAAAAAGCAGTGGTGCGGAATAGTTTGAGAGACCACAAAATTACATTTCTCTACTCAGCACTGTGAAAAATTGTCGTGGAAAAATATATTACCAACTCACATCACCTGGATCTACTACAGCCAGGGAGCAAAAGAGATTTCAACCCAGTCACTAATATGTAATGGATTAATTCAACCTGAGTGTTTGTTGTGTCTTTCTGCTGTCTTTGGATTCAAACACATAATTGTCTAAACTGAGCAGTGAAGATTGCCTGGCTCCTTAGTTCTTGGGCTTCTATCCCTTTGAATTCATGTCATTCTGATTAAGGGAGAGAAGGAGGCAAGCAGGAAGTTTCCAGTTTGGGATTAAAGCATCAGCCCCAATTCTGGCCCCAGCATTTCAGGTGCATGAATACCGGCTGGTTTCTCCAGAATGTCTCTGGTCTGGTCTCCATTTGAGAAGTTTGCTCTCCAAAACTCAAACCTCAATAATTATAAAAACTTACTGGAAATGTTTTCAATATTTTTGAAGCTGAAAATATACCCATATATTTTAAACAACCCCAAAGAGATCAAGAATGGGAAATGGCAGGGCTAGACAAGAGGCAGTCTGAAGCTGAAAGCCCAGGTGGGAAGATGCCAATGTCGAATTATTGGACAACGATCAAATATTTGAGGCCTCCAGCATTTGTGGAAATTATTTTAGCAGGGATAGTGGCACTAAGACAATGATTTGTTTTCTCCAAGTCCAAATGAAGAAATTGTGTGGCTCCATGTTTCTCTTTTAATTAAGAATATAACCTTTTCTTTAAAAGAGTCTACCTGAACTACTAAGCCCACAAGACAGGGCTCTGCATTTTAAAATGTCAGGGAGTCTCGAAGACCCAAAAAACTGCTTAGTAATTGATCAGTGATAGCCAGCCTCAAATGACTTCCACATCTATAAATCGTAAGCCAGAAGGAGACATTAAAGAGAAGAACAGAAGGGTTTGTTGGGAGAGTACCACAAATAATTAAAAGTTATGGGAACAGAGAAGAAAATAAGACATGTTGATTAGAAACATCAGGATGAATTGGCATTGGTTTTGCTGTACAATAGAAAACTTGTTTCAAATTTTCTTCCAATAGATGCATAGCATGGTGAGTGAGGAATTGAATTTTATTCCAGGTTCAAATTTAAGTTTGGAAATAAAATTTGGGAAGGTATGCCTCATTTCACAAAAACTAAACAACTTTTTGAATACTCTTACATAAGGAATCCCACAGAAATGGATCTAATTTGATTATCCAGTATCTGTAGGCTCAGAAAAATTTTTCTCTTGGTTTTGAATTTTAATACATGCTTAGCCCCTTTTTTGTTCATTTGCTGATACATTCTAATATTCTTCCTCGTGAATCTTTGCAGGTCCTGTTACAATCTGGTTGTAAGTGCTCACCTCTTTTAAAAACAACCAACATTTTCAATAAATTCCTTGAGAAAAATAATTGCTTGTTATACGGCTACAGAATATGAAAGCACACATTTGAATTGCAGCTGTTACCTTTCCTTCTGGTCCTTAATAATTGGACCAAATATGAAAGTCACATGAATATTTTCTTTCTCCTTTTAAATGAAGAGTTCGTTAGCACTATCAGTTTTCTACCATACTCTTTTTTTTTTGAGACGGAGTCTCGCTCTGTTGCCCAGGCTGGAGTGCAGTGGTGCGATCTCGGCTCATTGCAAGCTCTGCCTCCTGGTTTCACATCATTCTCCCGCCTCAACCTCCCGAATAGCTGGGACTACAGGTGCCCGCCACCACGCCTGGCTAATTTTATTTTTGTATTTTTAGTAGAGATGGGGTTTAACCGTATTAGCCAGGATGGTCTGGATCTGCTGACCTCATGATCCGCCCACCTCGGCCTCCCAAAGTGCTGGTATTACAGGCGTGAGCCACCACTCCTGGCCTCTACCACATTCTTAACATGTGATTTGACTGCCTGTGGAGCTAACATTTTTCTCAGAGGGATGGGCCCATATGATCTCATGACAAGGCCGACCTGTCCTCCAGCCTGCCAGAGTGCAGGCACAACGCTGGCCCTTGACACAGCTTGCAGATGGGCACGGCCTCTGGGCTATGTCACAGCTGTTCCACTAAACCTCCCGTGAGAAACTGGTGCCCTAGAGGGTCTGTCCCCACCCTGAGCTCTCCTGGAGTCCCACCATTTAAAGGCCACCCACAGCTTACTCCATTGGCCTTCTCTGCCCTAATCCTCAACTCAGGAGCACCTTAACTGTTAGCAGGTCCCTCCTTCCAAGCCTCAGAAGGACTTTGCTCATGGGTGTCTGTTTGCGAGGCTGGAATTTCTGCACAACTGATGATCAGCTCCAGAGAGCTCCTAGTTCACTGCCCATGGCGGTTACTCCTGCCTCCAGGGCTCCCCTGGGCCCTCTGGGCGGTTACCACCTCCCATCTTATTCTCAGCAGATACCTGGGCCCACTAGAAGATAGTGCAACCCACTAGGAGTTTAGAAGCACCATCAGGGATCATGATGCATATACTGATGTCCCCAGTGCTTAGAAGAGCACCCAGGATAATGCCTGGCTCATAATCTATGCTCAACAGTGTTGTTTCCTATTGGACAAGCCCTCCTGTGCACACTTTTTCTCCTCCCTCTTTCCCCTTCAGAGAAGCAGACACAGCCTCTCTCTCCTAGTCAGGAATGACCTCCCCCGCCCTGTCATGCTCTTCTTCTAAAACCCTGGCCCTTCCCTTGCTTCTTTCCTAGAACCATCAATGTCATCCTCACCTTGCTCCCGGCATTGACTCCTTCTCTAACTGACACTCTATTTCTCACCTTCTCTCCTTCACATTCCATACCAAAAGTTGAAAACTTTTTTTAATAGGGTAAAGAAAAGTGCCACCACTTAAAGAAAGCATAGGTACTCTAATAAGGAATTAAGTGGAAACTTTATGGAAGAAGTGACATTGGACAATAGCTTGGAACCATCCTTAGAATGTTTGGAGTTACTTGCTGATGTGGTTTGGATGTTTGTCTCTGCCAAACCTCACATTTGAAATGTGATCCCCAATGTAAGAGGTGTGTGGGTGATGGGGGCGGATCCCTCATGAATGAGCCCGATCCCCTTTCCAAGATAATGAGAGAGTTCTTTCTCATGAGATCACATGAGATCTGGTTGCTAGAAGAGCCTGTCACCTCTCTGCTCTCTTCTTGTTCCCTCTCTCACCATGTGACAGGAATGCTCTCCTTTGGCTTCCGCCATGAGTGGAAGCTTCCTGAGGTCTTTGACTAAAGCAGAAGCCAGCACCATGCTTGTACAGCTTGCAAAACTGTGAGCCAAATTACTTCTATTGTTTATAAATTACCCAGCCTCAGGTATTCCCTTATAACAACGCAAAATGAATGAATACAATTGCCAACATATAAAAAGAGAGATTTCAGATAAAAATCAAGATTTTTGCAGACTTCTTCTGAAAAATTAGGAGCTCTGGTAACGCCTGGCCAACAGAACCACATCTTAACAGCCACAAGAAGTTCAGGAGCAACTGTTCCTGTCAAGAAGGCCTTGCACAAAAGACACATGCAACACACCTCACATCCGTGATCCTCTGCAATGAGGAGCCATCAGGAGATACCACCCTGCCATCAAGAGATGGAGTCAAATTCTTCTCCCCTTGAATCTGGACTAGAATTGGTGATTTGCTTGTTACCAAAAGAATGCAGGAGAAGAAATGCTGCATGACTTCTGAAGCTAGAAGAGGCAAGGCCATGCAACTTCTGCTGCTTCTCCTAGACACTTCCTCTCAGATGCCCCCTCTTGGAATCCAACCGCCACGTTGTGAGGAAGCCCAAGCCATGTAGAGAGGCCATGTGTAGGTGCTCTGGCCACCAGTCCCAACCAAACTCAGGCCTTCAGTCAACCCAGTCCAGAGGTGAAGAGCCTACAGGTGAGTCCAGCTTCAACACCATCATGGATCAAATCTTGATTAAGACCATCACAGATCACAGACAGATGATCACTGCTGAGTCCTATTCAAATTTTTGATCCACAGAATGCAGAACATAATAAAATCATTGTTGAAGACCACTGAGTTTTGAAATTTTTTGTTACATAGCGTGAGATAACTGGAACAGCATGTCTTTATATTTTCCAGGATTTTTAGTACAAGGTCACTGGCAGAGTGGCTGCTCATTATTTTTTAACTAATTGGGTCTTAGAAAGTAGAAGGCAGTTACAAAGTGTTCACCTCTTTTTTTTTCTTCTGTAACAATTACATTTTAACATCTTGGGATGCAAAAAAGCCAACAATCCACTAGAGAGGAGAACTATTTTCGTGGTTGGCATGTAGAAATAACGCTTTTTAATTTTATTTACAAAGACATCATCAGCTATGCAACCTTTCTGAACAGATACCCACTCTGGCTTCTGTTTGTATAGCTGATAATTATTATTGTAAACTTGATTGTAGACTGTTTGCATTACAGGTGAAGAGAGGAAGAGTATGAACTACCACTAAACTCATTTCCCTCCATCCTTCAATCAAATGCAATGACCTTCAGCTACTCTCACCATTCTCTACTGAAAACATGCCAACTATCTGGACAGAACTCACCTAAAGTTCCCCAACATCAAATAAACCACGTTCCAAAAGATTCAGAGCCAGACAGAAACAAAATGCCCTTTGTTGATGAAGCATTTACTCATACATACATACGTGTGTGTATATATATATATATGTGTGTGTGTATATATATATATATATATTTTTTTTGAGACAGAGTCTCTGTCACCCAGGCTGGAGTGCAGTGGTGCAATCTCAGCTCACTGCAACCTCTGACTCCTGGGTTCAAGTGATTCTCTGCCTCAGCTTCCCAAGGAGCTGGGACTACAACAGGTGCATGCCATCATGCCTGGCTAATTTTTGTATTTTTTGTAGTGAAGGGGTTTTGCTACATTGGCCAGGCTGGTCTTGAACATTTACTGATACATTTTTGAAGGATTCATTGGCATCAGAATATAAAAAGGGGCTGTGTGCAAAATGCCCTATATAAAAATATATATTTAAAACCTTGATTACAGACATAGTTCACATTCATTGCAGAAAACATAGAGAAGCACAAAGAACAAAATTAAAATGACCTCTAACCTCAACACCTAGAGGACAGCATTATTAACATTTAGGTCACATCCTTTCCTTTATATTTATTCATATAAATGGAACAAATGATGTTCCAAAGATCAGATCTCATTGTAACCCCTGTCCTGCATCATCATAGTGTACACATTTACCCAAGTCATTAAATAGTCATCTACAGTATAATTTTATGCATAGTATTCTGTTGTATGAATGTATCATAATTTTGTAATTATCTCCTATTGTTGGACATTTAGGTTGTTTCCAGTTTTCCCTTACTGTCTACAGCATAGCAATAAACATTCACCCTTGTCATATGTTCTCATATGTCCATGATTATTCATATGTTTTCATATATCCATGATGATTTCCTAGCTCAAGCTTGTCCAATCCATGGCCCGCAGGCCATATGCAGCCCAGGATGGCTTTGAATGCAGCCCAACACAAATTTGTAAACTTTCTTAAAACATTATGAGTTTATTTTATTTTATTTTTTATTTTTTTAGCTCATCAGTTATCATTAGTGTTAGTGTATCTTATGCATGGTCCAGAACAATTCTTCTTCCAATGTGGCCCAGGGAAGCCCAAAGATCGGACACCCCGTCCTAGATAAATGTCTAGAAAGGGTTTTGCTGAGTCAGAGGTATGATATCATCAAGGCTTTTGATACTTATTGCCAAATTTTCCTCCAGAATCACATTCCCCAGGCAGTGCATAGGAATTTTCATTTTACCAAACCCACACCAACTGGAAAACATTTCTTTATGGTCTGGGAATCAACGGTTATAGTACCTTGGACTCAACAATAATACACCAACAGACAGCTCCCAAGCACTGAAGATGGGAGAGCAGAAGTCTCTGAGATTGCAGAATGGCTCCTTTACAAAAGAGAAGACCGAGGGAAGTAAGTGATTTTTCCAATGTTATAAAGATAGTCAATGGGTGTCTGTTTGACATTCGACCTGGGTGTATTCATTGGCCTGGTCAACACAATGACCAAATCTGGTCACAGTGCGGGATCAGTTAATGATTGTCCTAGGCTTACTTGACCTCCCCTTGCACCTTCCATTTTAAAGCATTGCATTTAGGCAGCTTCCCATACTGGTCTTGATGGATCATGATGACTAGAAGTTCTCTAGGACCACGAAACTGGGCTGAATCCTCTTCATCGATGCTTATAAATGTATGTTCTGTGTCTGGTCACATTTGCTGGTCATGAGCCTGTATCAGGCTCAAAAAAGGGCTAAATGGTCTGTGAGCAAGAGTGGCAGGTTCCCTGAAAAAAAAGTGCATGCCCCCTTATCTCCTCAAGTTCAAGATGCATAACAAGTTGCAGACAGAGGCAGCTGGTAGAGTCTAGAGAAGCATTGACTGTTAGTATTTATGGCCTCTGTCTCTTGAAAGCCCACTGCCTCATTTCTCACGACATAGACACTGTGGCTCATCCCTGGCCCTGTGGCATTTGGCATCCCAGACCGCCACCCACACTTCAGGAATTTCTTTCCTCCTCTGACTTCTGTGACATCCATATCCCTCTCCTGGCTTTTGTCTTACCTTCTTGTGTCTGTTTCAATGTCTCTACTTTTTCCTTTTAGTCTTAAATATGTGGCACAAATCTCAGGTCATGAACTCAGAAATGTTCATTATTTTAATTTTTAAAATGACCAATTTTACATTCTGTTACAAGCTCTTATTGTGCTAGATGGTGAAAACTAAAATATTGGTGAACCCAGAGTCATCTCAGATTCTTCCTCCCTGCCCTGTTCTCCCTTCCCCTGGAATGCTGATGACTTCTGGGGGTTGGGGAGCAGGAGGCTGGCACCAGGTTACCATTCATTGTCTTCCATGCACCCTGGTGCACCCTGAGGCTTCTGACATTCTTGTCAGGTCCCTGTCCTCAGCAATGTATGTCACCACAGCATCCTCCTGGGGCCCTGAATGCTTCTAAGAGCTGGTACGCTCTCTATTGCTTCTGTGCAACTTTGGGCACCTGGGAGACATCTGGCTACTCTCAGTGCTGATGTGGGTGCAGGGAAGTTGAAACATTATTGAATTGTCTGCATGGACATGTGCCCCCCAGTTTTTGCTTCTCTAGTACTCATGGCTGGCCTAGAGCGTAGAGACACCCTCCAAGGCTTGCCCCCTTTCAGGAATCCTCAGAAGTAGTTTTTCCTAAGAAAGATTCCCCACACTGTTCCGGCACTTCTGTCCTTCCTATTGCTGCTCTCCACCCTCCCCTTCATATATCTCCATATCACCCCAACTTTGGCTGTATCAGATAGAAAAGTCCTAACTTTGCAATGCCCTCATTTACAGAATAGGAGAAGTTGGTGAGCAGAAAGGAATGTGTAGAATTAATGTCTAGAATTTAAAATACTACTTTTAATACTTAATATTATTTTGATGTGCCTCATGAATCTATCCTCAACTGGTGACACTCTGAAATTCCAAGAGTGTCTTCACTCTGCTCTGGTCTCCCCACATCACCTCTGTAGGGTTCTATTCTCAGCAGTATCCCTAATGGATGGTGGCTCACACGTGACATAGCCAGAACAGAAATCAATGTCTACCTCTCTGATTATGTGGAATAAGAATACATCCTCCACCTCCACCCTCTTGACTCCCTAAGGTCTACCCTGCCACTCTGCCACTGTCACTCAGTAATGGCTTCCTTCTCAAGTCCTGTAGCACTTACTGTCATGCGTGCACATCTCACTAAGGACAAGCTGCTCAGAATTGTAGTTTTGTGAGATATTGTGTAGGCTGTGACCTGCTAAGGGGCAGAGACCTTGTTTCCTTCACTGCTGTGTCCCCAGGGCCTGTTGTAGCATTGGACACACAGTAGGAATGCATCAAACTTTTAAAAACAAGCTTTTTAAAACATTGATGAATTCTGTTAACAGGGTTGAAGGCTCCTCAAAAGACGGGCTCGTGTCATACACGAGTCCTTAATATGTGTCTAATATTGAGCCTGGAGATAATATGTGTCTAATATTAAGCCTGGAGAAATGGAAAATGGAAAAGAAGTGAAGACTGTTTCAGGGGACGTGCTTGTCTCCCAAAGACTTAACAGCCTTGGGATTCAAGGTATAAACACCCCAAATAACAAACAGCAAAAACTTGCTTTTGCAACAGAAACCTCCAAAAAGGGTCTAAGCAGCTAAAGAATTGAGAGATGAGAAATCCCCACAGGGAACAATGAAATCTTCACAGACATGATGATGCTTGGTTGGACCTTATGTCATTAGGTCCATAGTAACATCAACACACCCTTGTGGATATCCAAGGACTTTGACCAATACTCATACTATGTATACTTAATTTAATGTATAACTTATTAATCCCATAAGCCTGTTAAATATTGTTCTAAAAATTTAAACACACCCAACTAATAAAACTTATGAATTTACAAATTTAAAAATTCCTCAGTATTTAAACATTAATTACAAACTTCTTTAATAAAATTTTTCTAATCACTCAATTCAACTCACAAGTCTAATATATTGGATTCATTTAGATGCTTCAAACCATTTGGATATTATCACAATGATAATGAAACTTCATTACAGTTACATTTAAAACAATTATAAACGTACTAGTATTATGGACCTGATTTTTTTCATTATATTTTTATGCTTTTCTGATCCTGAACTTGCAGTGACTATATAAGACAAAAATTTCCTTACCTTCCTAGGTGTATTAGTCTGTCCTTGCATTGTCATAAGGAACTAACCAAACTGGGTAATTTATAAAGAAAAGACGTTTAATTGGCTCGCATTTCTGCAGGCTGTACAGGAAGCATGGCTGGGAGGCCTCAGGAAACTTACAATCATGGTAGAAGGTGAAGGGGAAGCAGGCACATCTTACATGGCTGGAGCAGGAGGAAGAGGGCAAAGGGGGTGGTGGTGCCACACACTTTTAAACAACCAGATCTTGTGAGAACTCACTCATTACCACAAGAACAGCAAGGGGGAAATCCACTCCCATGATCCCATCACCTCCCAGGAGGCCCCTCCTCCAATATCAGGGATTACAATTTGACATGAGATTTGGGCGGGAACACAAATCCAAACTGTATCACTAGGGTTATGACAATTTATCAGACCCAAAGTAAAAGCATGATCTCAGCCTAGTCAGGGAAGCAAGCTCTAGGTTCTATATCAATTGGCTCTTCTTAGGATGTAGGGTGTACTGGCTACAACATCCAAGGAAATTTAATTCTGAACTTCTCAGCTGGGATCCTTTTTATAGTTGAATTTTGATTTCTATGCTTGCTGCATATCTTCTCTCTACCCTCCTACATCTGCTTGGTGCCCCTGTTCTCTGCCCTGGAAGCCTGCCCTGTATGGATGCATGTATGGGATCATGGAGACTCTGCCTTCTGGTTGGGTTCAGCTAGTGGGGTGCCCAACGTGAGATCAGAGGCAGGCAGGAGGTGTCAAGGGCTGGTCCCTTCCTGCAAAGTGGTTTAGGCTGGCTGTGTCCCTCACTGCTCCTCTCAAGGTGGCCTGCTGTGCGTGACCCTCCCATACCATGTTTGGGTATTTCACATTGCTTGTCTCTTCTGTATGGATTCATAACGGTGCCAACACTACTAATCCTCGTATCCTGCACCACCCCAGGTGGTTTCGCTACACTCCCTCCTATTTTTGTAATTATTCCATCATTGAATGATCTCGTTTTGCCATGCCACATGTTTCCTATTGGGATCCTGATGATGGTGAGGGGTTTAGGAGAGGCAGAGAGGTGCTTGAGTGCTATGGACGCCCAAGGAGGTTAACTCTGACTGGCCAGCAGAGGGGCAGGGACAGGAAGGGTGTCTCCATGCAAGTGTGCTGATTTTACAAGATGGTGTCCAGTTTGGTCAAAACAGCCCAGAAGGCTTGCCTCAGGAACAGGCCTACTGCAGACGCCCCCAGGAGTGAGGGTACAGGAGACTATGGAAAGGCATCCAAGATGACAAGCTTGGCTGGGGGACCAAGACGATCCTCAAGGTGGGAATTACAACTTCCGGCATTATTGTAGACAACTAGCATAAAAAACATTCATCAAACCCACGGCCAAAGGAATTGTCCTTAAATGTAAGTCCTTAACCATCAAGCAGTTGCAGCAGCCTGTGCTGCTCAGCAGAGCCTGGTTCTTCGTTTCTTAAATCGGCATCATCATTACTATTGTTGCTCAACTTCAAACGTGCTGGCTTAGGTGAGTGGGTGATTTGCCGAGGTCCTTCATGGACTAACTGGAGAGCGAAGGCAATTATGCAGATAATTCACGCAAGAGCCTCTCTTTGCTGAAGTTTGGTAATTACCTGAAGAGCTTGTTTTTCAGTGTCTCCAATGGCACACTCAGACAAAAACAATTCTGTTTTCTGGATGATTGCCTCGCTTCTTTGGCTGTGTGACTTTCGCCCCAGTGGAAAAGTGATATTCATCATATTATGGTCTGTGAGCCTGTGAAATCAATAAACAAGGCGTCGTGATCTGGGCTGGTAACAGCTCCAACTGTGAACGGCAAAACCCCCAGAGGTGTTCATTCTCCCACCACGCAATTCCCCTCTCATTCTGTAGGCCTGAGGCCAGGGGCCCAGCCTCTCTTTTGTTGCATTTCTGAGATGATGGTCCCCATTGCAGAGGTAAGTCTTTCACTGAGCTAATTTAAACAGCATAGGAACCTCCACTGCATATCTAATGAATTAAAACCTTGAGTTCAGTGTTGGTGAGAGGTGACTGGCCACTTTGCGAAAACCAGCTCATGAGGCTGTTCCTTGGGCTCCTCAGTGTGGCCAGCACATGTGGGCAGCTGCCTGGGGGATATGATTTGGAGGATGCAAGGAAGGACCCTTGGCCTTCCACAGTGCCTGCGATTCCACTGTTAGAGATATACTTCTGTGGCTCTTAAACTAGTGATTTCCACTTTTAAGAGCCTCATACTA
Source organism: Pongo pygmaeus (assembly GCF_028885625.2). Taxonomy (NCBI): domain Eukaryota; kingdom Metazoa; phylum Chordata; class Mammalia; order Primates; family Hominidae; genus Pongo; species Pongo pygmaeus. The sequence goes on from NC_072395.2 coordinate 47,204,086, forward strand.
AAATGTTACCTCTAAGAGAAAGGATATTTCCTTGGGACCACATGAGTGCATATAATGATGGCAATGCTTTTTCTGTGCTTAGAAGATCCCACTTCATCCTCAGAAGCTCTGTAGGAGGAAGGTACCATTATCATCTCCATTTTGTAGATGCGGCATCCGAGGCACAGAAAGGTTCAGTAAGTTGCCCAAAACCACATAGAGAATAAGTGTGGGGGCCAGGACTGGACCTGGGCAATCAACTTGGATCAGTGCTCCTTTCTTCTGTCTCTTGGAAGCTATTAGGTGAGTGCAGAAGGAATTGCAGTTTTTGCATTATTGGAACTTGCTGTTTAATATTGGAATATATTCTTAAATAAATGTAGTTATGTTATACATCATTTTAATGGGCATTTCTCACTTTTTTTTTTGCTAATGACATTACTTGCTGTTATGGTTATTTTAGACTATGGAAATGATGTTAGACAAAAAGCAAATTTGAATGATTTTCTTATTCGGGTTCAAAACGGGTCATAAAGCAGTGGAGAAAACTGGCAACATCAGCAATGCATTTGGCCCAGGAACTGCCAGGGAATGTACAGAGCAGCAGTGGTTCAAGAAGTTTTGCAAAGGAGACGAGGGCCTTGCAGATGAGGAGTGGAGTGGCCGGCCATCGGAAGCTGACAATGACTAATTGAGAGCAATCATGCTTTAAAATTGGTGAGGATGTAAAGTCATGAAGAGGGAATTGGTTTAGGGGCAACACACCTCTGAGAGTGCCCTCCAGAGGTGTGTGACATGGTGGCCCAGAGAGAGTGTAGACTCTCCAGGGCTATCCAAAACACTAAATTCTTTGGTACTTATTCATTGAATCAATGGAGAGACTTTGGGGATGGCATTTGGTACAGATCTGTAAGTAATGTATGAACATCCATTGGTCTCTAACAGCAGTAACGGCAATTTTAATCATCACAATTATTTAGCCTGTGCCTGCTCTGTGCACAGATCCTGTGCCATGTGCTCTGTCACACTTAACCCTTACAAGAGCCTGTGAATTAGAGATAATATTCCTATTTTATAGACCAGGAAACTAAAGCTTGGAGAGAGTCAGAATCTCTGATCTTATGCAGTGTCTTGGTCTGCTCCAGCTGCCATAACAAAGTATCACAGACCGAGTGGCTTCAACAACAGGCACTGATCAGGCACTGATTGCCTAATAGTCTTGGAGGCTAGAAGTCCGGGATCACCTGTTGAAAGGGCTGGTTTCCCCTGAGGCCGCTCTCCTTGGCTGGCAGGTGGCCGTCTGTGTGCATCCCAGGTGTGTCTCTGTGTGTCCAATTTTCCTTTTATAAGGACACCAGTCAGATTGGATTAGGGCCTACCCTGAAGACCTCATTTTAACTTAATCACCTCTTTAAAGGTCTTATCTCTAAATATAGTCACATGCTGAGTTACTTGCGGTTAGAGCTTCAACATATAAATTGGGTAGGGTGGGGTTCAGGGATACAATTCAGCCTCTTTCAGACAGCAAGTAGGATGAACTAAGGAGAAAAATGGGACTAAGGCAGTCATTAAGTCTCATTAGATCCCCTCTCAGAAGCCAGGCCTGGGGCAGGGGAGGTTTAAAGATAAGAGCACCCACATGAGGCTAGGAGGACAGAGCATGTCTCTCTCCTTCCTGCACTCCTTCCTTCTATCCCATACTAACTCATCAGTCTTCCCTATAGGTCAAAAGTATTGAATGGTTCAGTTAATTTCCTTCAGCCTAGAACCTAAACTCCAGAGTTATAATGAGAGACCCGTTTGCGCCCACTGTGCACCAGGGCCAGATCGGAGTTGATGGGGAACCATGCCAAACACAACACCATTCCTCAGCGCATAGTTGAGGTGGAGCATGTGGAATGGGCCTGAGGTTCCTTGAATTCTTTTCGAGGCTGAGATCTATGCAGCCCTACGCCCCCAAAGCCCTCCCTCTGCATTCAATTTGTAGCAAAGTAAACAATTTGTAGCCAGTAAACAGGGAGTCCATTGTGACAATGTTCTGGGGACTGGGCTTCAAAGAGGCCTTTTGTTCTAAGTGATATTTAAAAATTCTTCATTAGCTATAAAAAGTTGTTTTAAAAACTCTTTCCCAGACACCCAAATACCTCTCATATGAAAAAAAAAAAAAAACCCACAAAGCTTATGAATAACAAGGAACGGTCATTTGTGGCCCAGACTTCTAGTCTGGTCAAGTCAACGGGGTGTGCGAGGCTCAAAGAGAGAAGCTGCAGGCGAGGGAGCCAAGCCTCCTGCTGTTAACAGGACTGAGGCGCTGCTGGGGACGGGAGTAAGGCCATGAGCAAACCAAAAATGTCTGCAGTGTTGAGCTCTGTGATATGTGCACTATTGCTTGGGGACAATTTAAAGAAGGCAGGGCCACTGGCTTCCACTGTGGCAGGGGGCATCCTTCATCCAGGTTAGTTTTCTAAACTGCAGTGTGAATGTTGCCCCTGCAGGGGAGTACACTGAGGTAAACCTGAGCCAGGCACAGCAAAAAGCTCTAGAAGAAGAAAGCAGGGAGCACCTGAGCTAAGGAGACTGGGCATGTCTCGTGGAGGGGTTAGGACTTGAAAGGACGCTTGAGGAATTTGGGCAGGGAAGTCTATTTTTCCAGTGGCTTCGCTAGGGACATGGAGAACCCCCAGCATCTATACTACCAAACCACCTATATGACCCCAAAATGCTCCCAAGGGCACCATGAGTGCAACTGTTTTTAAACAACAGCCCGTCCCCTAGGGCCCATCCTATCTCCAAGGCTGGCCTCTCTGGAAAGCAATGTCGCTTGGGGCCTGAGAAGCAGGCTAGCTATGAAATCTCCACATCTCCAAGAACGTACCCAGTTACTTCTCAGGAGCTCATAGGAAGCTCCTGCTGCCCTGCTGCCCATGGACTGGTCAAGAAACAGGAAGGTGCATTCTCCGAACACCCAGTTTTGCAAAGATTATGGTCTAGTCATTTCCCTAATTGTCTCTTTCAGCTATAACGTCTTCACATCCTTTTTTTTTTTTTTTTTTTTCCTGAGACAGGGTCTTGCTCTGTCACCCAGGCTGGAGTGCAGTGGTACAATCATACATAGCTCACTGTAGCCTCAAACTCCTAGGTTCACGCGATCCTCTGGCCTCAGCCTCCCAAGTAGCTGAGGCTACAGGCACACACCACAATGCCCAGCTAATTTTTAAATTTTTTGTAGAGGTGGGGGTCTCGCTATATTGTCCAGGCTGGTCTCGAACTCCTGGCCTCAAGAAATCCTCCCTCCTCAGCCTCCCAAAGTGGTAGGATTACGGGTATGAGCCACTGCACCTGGTCCACACCCTATTCTTACTGAGGTGTTTGAGACCAAAATGCATTCTGACAATTCTTAGATGAATTTCACTCTTTATGTACCAACAGAGGAACACTGCAGTCACCTGTCATGCCCCTCCTTATGCCAGTGAGGAAACTGAGGCCAAGACAAGGATCCCAATGCCCAAGGCCCCCCCAACAAGTTAGGGGCAGAGCCGAGCGACTCTCCCAGCACCCTCCTCCAAAGCATTGTTGGACACATCACATCAGATTCTTGCCTCCTGCTCCCAGCTCATTCTTTAGTTTTCACAGTGAGAATTCCAACCCTTTGTCTGATGGCATTTACTCCCATTATAATATAAATATATTAACATTTGACCTGTGATCAGACCATTTCCTAGGAACAGGGTTTGGCAGGAGAGAAGGGAAGACCCTAAACTGTTCTTGTTGGTGCATGTGTGTATGTGCGTTTGTGTGTGGATATGTGTGTGTGTGTGAGGCAGACCAGAACGAAGACGGGCAAGAGTTAGGAGAAGGACAGAGAAAGGCAGAGACAAGTTTGCCCACTGCACAATATTGCCTCCATCTGGCCTGGCTTGGATGATCTGAAAGACTCTAATATTAACCAGAAAACCGGGGGTGCTGACCAAAGACTTCTCCAGGCGCTCAGAAGTTGTCCTTCCAAGCATATTCCTTGGCTCTCCGAGAACCACAAGTAATTGATGACACCTCCCACCCCAGCCCCCGCCTTCTCCACATCCTATTCTTTCCAGCTTCTGGGCAGATAGATGTGCTTGTTTGTAGACTCATTCATTCCAGGCTTTGCAGTAATCTCAGACTTGACAAACACAGCATGGTCACATTCATCATGGTCACCTGGTCCTCATTAGGGCCATCAGGGGAGGCCGGTGCCTGGCTTTGTGATGAGCGGTTCCTCCTCCACGTGGGCTCCAAAGTGCCCAGCAGCCTTTTGTTGTTTGCATGAAAGCCTTGGGTGACTCTGCCAGGCTCGGCTCAACATTTTCCACATGACTGATGGCATTCAAAGCTTTGCAATGCCAATAGACAAATGTCTTGACTGGCTTTGTTTCTTGTTGGTTCAGGTGGAATAATAAGGCTGATTCTGCCAGAAATGTCAGTGTGAGGCTGGGAGGTTGGTGTTTGTTCATAAGGACTCAGGAAAGCAGATAGTTAGGTGCCCGGGTGCCCCGGGGCCTGGGTGCCCAGTGCCAATGGTCAGAAAGGTTGCTTTGGTGTTTTTCATTGTTAGTGAGACAGAGATGATGCACCTTAGGAGTAGGATGGACCAACAAAAGGGGTCTTCCTGGGGATTTTGCAAATGCCTTATGCTCACTGGCCAGGATGTTATGTTTTTGTTTGTTTGTTTTTGTTTTTTTTTGAGACAGAGTCTCGCTTTGTCACCCAGGCTGCAGTGCAATGGTGCGATCTTGGTTCACTGCAACCTCCGCCTTCTTGGTTCAAGCGATTCTCCTGACTCAGCCTCCCGAGCAGCTAGGACTACAGGAACGTACCATCATGCCCAGCTCATTTTTGTATTTTTAGTACTGGGGGGGTTTCACCATGTTAGCCAGGCTGGTCTCCAACTCCTGACCTCAAGTGATCCACCCACCTCGGCCTCCCAAAGTCCTGAGATTACAGGCGTGAGCCACCATGCCTGGCATAGGCTGTTGTTAAATTCTGCTTCATGCAGTCTCTCAAAGCCACGTGGGGCCTGGGGGTGGGGTGGAGGGTGCTCTGGGACTTGTCTTTCATTTCTGCAGCTGTGAGAATGGCTTGGCCTCAGCCACAGCCTTTTCTCCCATTTTTCTCTTGCTTCATTGGGACATTTCCGGAACCAAATATATTCAACTAGTCCTCAGCATCAGGAGGTAATCAAATATCTGAATGCTGGTCCTTCCATTGTCTGATGACCAGATCCAGCTGAAACATCCAATTTTGTAAAATATTCTGCTCTGGCATTTCCATAATTATCTCCTTCAACTATAACGTGTTCACATCCTGTTCTAACTGAGGTGTTTGGGACTTATGTGCATTCTGATAATGATGATAAATTCCATCCTTTGTGCAGTAGAGTCATCAGGTGAAATTGCTTTTGCTAGGGTGTGTTGTTCTACTGTACTTTGACATGGATTCCAAAGTCTGCATCATACAGAAGACAGGCGATTGTAATTATTATTTTGAAATGGACACATTGCTGAGCTCCTGGAACTGAGCCTAAAGATAAACATGAGGACTCAGGGGCCTTGAAATCCATACCAGGCAGCTTCCTGATTCTTGCAGGCCCGTTTGGTCACTGCCAGACTAAACAGAAAGCTGCCCCTCCCCTCCCTGGGCCGGCACTTTGGGGCTTTTGTTAGTTGGGCAGGAGTGCAAATCCTTGAAGATACTCTCCGTGGAAAGCCTGCGTCTTTACCTCCTCTGGCTGAGACCTTGGCCAGTGCTGGCAACGTGGCCTCGAGCTGCCCTGGGGTTCCTTGACATTTCCTCATTTGGGACTCTGGGGCCTTTGCTCCAACTTAGCTGTGTATCTCAGGGGGCAGGAAGGAGAGGTAGCCTATGGTCTTGTTTTTCAGCCTCTGGAATTGGGAAGAAGCTTTGGAGTTAGGAAGAGTCCCAAGCCACAGGCCCTGGCCAGTTTCTGACCAGAGAGGTAAAGGGGCAATCGCGGAGGTGGGCTTTGGAGTGGTGAGGGGGCCTGGGAGCAGATGGCAAGCAAGCAGGGAGTGTGTGTTTATTACCCTGTGCTAAAGGTGTATCCGATAGGTGTATCCGATGTCACTCAGTCGCTGAGCACCCAGGAAGGATACCAGCATGTCCAGCCAAGCACCTGCAGACACATAGATTCATTGGCTCTCAGCCACATATGGTGATGGGAAACTCTACCTTGTCCCATGTGGTGGCATTTCAGCGTCTACTGAGCATCACTTGCAAGCCTCCCGGGCTGTTCCCTGGCAGGTCCTGGAGCTGCAGGTCAGCGTCTGGGGCAGCAGCTCTTTCCATGGGGTTGCCTCCCTCCTCCTGCCTGCCACGTCTCCTGCTGGCTTCTCTTACGGCTTTCTCTATCTCCATCTCTCTTCCCTTTCCAGAAAGACACCAGAGAAGAAGGGAGGAAACGCTCCCTTCCAGGGAGTTCCCTCTTTTCGATCCTCTTTCTTTGGTTCTTAACCTCAAGCGCTCCTTTGTCCCACCTGGGCGACCCTGCTTGAAGGTAGCTCGCCTTAGGGGCCTGTTTTCCCTTGTCTTTGGAAAGCAAGCCCCAGAGGTGAGTCAGCATTCAAATATAGAACATGTTCCTCGGAATAAAGAAATCCCCGTTTACAGTGTGGCTGGCGAGGGTGTGGGGCACAGATGTGTGGAGGGTGGGCACACGGAGAGGGGAAGGGACGTGGGTTGGGTCGGGGGAGGCCAAGTGACCCCACCATGTTGCAAAAGAACCTCAGCTGGCTCACAGGAAATGGCATCTGGGAGTCACCATGGAAGCCACACTTTAAAATGTCAGGCCACCTTCCTCATAGCTGAGGAGGGGGCAGATAGGCTGATAGGGGAAAAGTGCATGAATTTTTCTGGTTCCATCAATGCCTCTGAGAATCAGCAAAGAGCAAAAAGAGCAAAGCCCAGACACGTGACCTGGTTGAGGACCCTACACTCCTTGAAGGCAGGAATCAAGCCTTGTTCATGTCTGCATTTCAACACCAAGTGCAGTTCCAGGCTCCAAGTCGAGGCCCAGGAAGCGCTGGCTGCCCTGAAGGTGCTCAGTCTGAAGGTGTCGGGCCCGGGTATAGGAAGCAGAGCCAGAGGACCAGGATGGGGAGGCACTGGGCCCAGGGTGGTGAGTTTCTGTAGATGCTGGGCTAAGAGGGCCATTGGCAGAAGAAAATCATGGAAAGGCATTTTGATGACATTTCTTCTTAAAAACTTTTAAAATAATGAGCACTCATTTTCACAGTACTCATCAGAACAACACAAAGATGCAATCAGAACAACACAAAGATGCAATCAGAACAAGTTGTACTTCCCTTCCGACCCTTCGCTCTCCCTCACTCAGGTAAACAATTTTCTTTCTCCTTAGAATTCTGAGATTTCACCAAGTTACGTCTAGGTGTGTGTCATTTAAAAAATAACCCTGTCTGGGACTTGGGCCTTTCAATATGCAATCTAAAGTCTTCTGGCAGGTCAGGGAAATTTTCATCTGTTATTTTTTAAATAGCACTTCTCTTCCATCTGTTCTCTCTTTCTTTCTCTCTTTCCTTCTGGAACGTTTGCTATTTGAATGTCATGCCTCTCTTTTTGTCCTTTCAGTCTCTTACCATTCCCTCCTGGGTTCCACCTCTTTGTGTTTTTATGTTGTGAATTCCTTCCTCTGCTTGATCTTCTAAACCTCAAATTCACTGCCCAACAGTGATCCTCCTCTTTTCAGTCCATTTTCTGAGTTTTTTAAAATTAAAAAAAAAAGAAGGTTTTCTTTTAGCTCCAAGAAGTCTTTTTCTCAGACTTAAATGGTATCTTCTTCAGCATTCTTTTTTACTTGTTTTTCAAGCCTCTTTTACCTCTATGGGGGGCTCCCTGGGATGGAGATTTGGTCCCTCTCCCCCTCATCACACAGATCCTTGCACGCCCACGATTTTGCAGGCCACAGACAGGCAGTTCAGGGCATGAATGTTCATTGAGCAGTGGATGGCACAGACATTTCTGCTTTTCAGAGCCAGCAGCAACAAACCAAGTGAGCAGCCACTTCTCTGCAGATCAGAGCGGGACATCTTCTCTGCTTTGTGCTCTTCCTGGGATTAAAGTCCAGCTCTTGAACATGGAGGGATAGGGAGTTATGAGCAAAGGTGGGAGAATTAGCTTCAAAGAGCTAGGGAGGGGAATATACCTTCTTGTGAGCCTGCAGGACTGGCAGGAGGAGTTGCAAATGTAGACCCTGTACATTTCGGCAGTAAGTTGGGGGATTTCATGGTCAATGATAGAGACGGGCTCAAGGCAGCCATTTGAATGTTTCCTCTAATTCAGAGAGAAATTGCCCCTGAGGCATAGCCTTCAACCTCCCACGGCTTTCACCTATCCCCAGCAACCCAAGCAATAGACTGCTGTGGGGCGCTAAGGAGAATCAGAGGCAGAGATCTCACCCCGATGTGCTTCCCCCACCCTTCAAGGTGGTTTAGTTACCACCTCCTGAATTCTCCTTCATCTGAGCCATTAGAGGCTTCATCTGTCCCTCTGTTTGTTCCCTCTTTGGGGCTCTGGGAGGATGCTACAGCGGCCCTAGGGTTAGCTCCTCCATGCAAACATGGAGGTGGTGCAGGATGGCTTGCATGAAGACCCCCAGGCTTTAGCTTTCCTGAGCTGCCCTTGGTTTACCTGTGGTGAACATAGGACCCAGCGGAATTGAGGATCTGGCTGGGGTTGGGGTGGGATCTTGGCAAGGAGAGCCCAGGGGAAGTCACAGCTAGAGTCCCTCTAAGGGGAGGCAGAGTCCTGGGGAATAGGAGGCCTCTGACAGAGCCAAGTAAAGACTGAGCACACAGCCACAGCCTCTGGAACACCATCTGCAGTGTGGCAAGATGCAATCAGAAGACAGGACATGGCCCAGGAGGAGGAGGAGGAGGAGAAGAAGGAGGAGGAGGCGGCAGAAGTCCCCGCACCACAGAGGCCCAGGCGTCCTCTCTGCCTTGAGGTTCCAAACCCACCACCACCCAACACTTTCAGAGGCTGTGACCACCTTCGGGCCAGGGAAGAAAAACCTCAGTGACTTATAACTTGTGTTTGTTTTGTTTTTCCTAGAAAGTCTGAACATAACTGCGAGAGCTGTTTAAATTTAGGATCTAAGTTATGAAGCAGATAGGACTAAAAATTCTTTTTCCTACTAAGCAGCAGTAAAGACCCAGAAAGAAGACAAATTAGTTTTAGACAAAATCAAGGGACTTGGCTTTATTCCCTGCACATCCAGGTTGCACTGTGAGTTGGAATTTGCAACTCTCCCCTACCCCACACTTTCATGATTTTTTTTTTTTTTTTTACTTTTTCCAGACCCCATTGGCTAGCAAATGACCTAAAATGCATCAGAAAAACAGCAAAAAGAGAAAATGCTCATTAGAAAATGAGCATAAGACTTGAATAGACATTTCTCCGAGGAAGATAAACAAATCGCCAACAAGCACATGAAAAAGATGCAGCATGTCATTAGTCATTAGGGATACACACATCCAAACCACAACAATACGATAACACTTCACACCCACGATGACGGCCACAATTTTTTTTTAGAAAAGAGAAAATGGCCGGGTGCAGTGGCTCACGCCTGTAATCCCAACACTTCGGGAGGCCGAGGCAGGTGAATCACTTGCGGTCAGGAGTTTGAGACCAGCCTGGCCAACATGGTGAAACCCCATCTGTACTGAAAATACAAAAATTAGCTGGGCGTGGTGGCGGGTGCCTGTAATCCAAGCTACTCGGGAGGCTGAGGCAGAAGAATCGCTTACACCCAGGAGGTGGAAGTTGCAGTGAGTTGAGATCATGCCACTGCACTCCAGACTGGGCGACAGAGTGAGACTCTGTCTCAAAAAAAAAAAAAAAAAAAAAAAGAAGAGAAAAGAGAAAATAAGTGTTGGTGAGGATATGGAAAAATTAGAACCCTTATAACATTGCTGGTGGGAAAGTAAAATGGTCACTATGGAAAAGAGTTTGGTGGTATCCCAGTAATTTAAACACAGAATTCCCATGTGAGCCAACAACTCCAGGTTGTATACCCCTACAATGAAAACAAGTGTTCAGATAAAAACATGTGCACGAATGTTTACAGTATCTCCATTCACAATAGCCAAAAGTTGGAAGGAACCCAAATGTCCATCAACAGATGAATAGATAAACAAAGTGTGGTATATCCTATCTATACAGTAATATATTATTTAACCATAAAAGGGAGCAAAGTATCAATGTATGTTACAGATGAAGGAATCTTGAAAACACTATGCTAAGTGAAAGAAACCAGATGCAAAAGCCCACATATGATATGATTCTATTTATATGGAATGTCCCGAACAGGCAAATCCACAGACACAGAAAGCAGGTTAGTGGTAGCCAGGAGAAAGGGCCAGGGGAGAAATAGGGAGTGACTTAAAGGGTGGTGAAAAAGTTCTGGGACTAGATAGCAGATGGTTGCATAGCATTGCGAAGATACTCAAAGCTACTGAATTGCACACTTCAAGATAGTAAATTTGGTGTGTGTTGGTGCACACCTGTAGTTCCAACTACTCAGAAGGCTGAGCTGGGAGGATGGCTTGAGCCCAGGAGTAGAAGGCTGCAGCTATGATTGTGCCACCGCACTCCAGCCTGGACGACAGAGGGAGACTCCATATCTTAAAAAAAAAAAAAAAAAAAGTAAATGTTAAGTTGCGTGTACTTTACCACAATTAAAAAAAATCCATACAGAGGATGCTATCGCTGAAATATTGACCTCATATTAAGAATAGCCTGTATTCAGTAAGTGTTCGGTGTGTGCTGGGCATTTTGTGTGGACTATTTGTTTTGTTTCTTACAGCGATCCCAGGAGAGGATATCATTATTCCCATTTTGCAGGTGAGGAAAGACTTAGCTCAAGGGACAGCCCAAATCCCAGAGAGTCTGACTCAGGAATGCAAGCACTTAGCTCTCCCAGCACGCAGTGAGGTGGGAGGGAAGGAGGGAGTTGCCAAGGCTTCCTTCCTTCTTAGGACCATAGGTTAGAGTTCAGGGCACAGCACCCAACTTGGATGGCACAGGGTGCTCCTTCCTAGCCTCGGGCTGAAAAGAGGACGGCACTATTATAATTGCTTCTGGCTTTTGTCTCTAACATATGGAAAAACAGGGTGGGTAAGGGAATCTAGAAGGAGACATCCTCCTAAAGCCCGTTGGAAGGACGCCCAAGGTTGCAAGGACCATCGTCCATGAAGGAATACCTGGTGTTACCTGGCGCCTGAATGTAGGGCCTTCTCCTCTCTGGAGAATGTGGGCCTGACCCCAGGGAAGCCACTTCTTCACCATTTCCCAGCCCTGGAGGCTGCAGTCCTCTCATGCCATCACTTCCCATTAGCTTCCAACAATAAAGAGCCCAGACTCAGCCTGCTGAGCCAGAGAGATGAGGAGGCATTGGCAGGAAGCCACTGCGGAGGGGGCAGCTGCCTCTCAGAACTGACTTTGGGGTGGTGGCTGGCTCTGTCCCTGCTGTAGCCAACTGGGGGCAAAAACTCCAATTGAAGGATAAGTTTCAAGGGCGGGTTGGGGTGAGCAGAAAGGATGAGTCCCTGGCAGTGGCTGTCCCAGCCCTGGGCCACCGTACCTGGGTCTCCAGTGAAATCCCATCCAGTGGTCATCATCAGAAACCTAAGCCCTGACTCCAGGGTCAGAGGTGACTGTGAGTGGAGTGGACCGACCCAGATGGGTGACCACAATGACCAGAGGAGGGAGCAATGGCTGCTTCCAGATGGGGAGGGGGTAGAAACGCCATTTGAACTCTATCCTGAAGATTCGGCTTTGGGCAGTAATTGGCATCAAAGCCACAGTCCTGAAGTAGGGCAGCATCACTTCACTCTTATCTTTGAGGAACTTTTTTTTTTTTAAGGGACGGTGTGTTACTTTCTCACCCAGGCGGGAGCACAGTGATGCACATGGCTTACTGAAGCCTCAAACTCCTGGCCTCAAGTGATCCTCCCACCTTGGCCTCCCAAAGTTCTGGGATTACAGGCATGAGTCCCTGCGCCCAGCCAGAAGCTTTCTGATGATATTATAACTTGGGCCTCTTGTGGGTTACTAAATTGAAGTGACCAATCCTGTTCAGCTCTCATGGCAGCTTCTATCGATTCGCTATGCCTTCCTGGACCACAGGGTTGAGAAGGATTCTGAGTCTAAGGCTTAGTGGAAAAGATAACCATTGTTGATTAGTAATGCCTGCAGTGGGCACACAGCAGGAGCAGCAGTGGCCGTGGCTAACTCCTGCAGCATGGGCAGCAGCTCCTGTTAAAACGGTGGCTCAGCTAAGGGATGGGATAAGCATCCCTGTTATCACACGTGTTCATGGGAATGATTACAAGGGAATTCATGCCTGGATAGTCTCTGGAGGTGATGATCACCCCCTTCCATCCAGAAAAATAAATCCTTCCAGAAAGACTCCCTCCTTTCTTCTCTGTTATCTTGTGCTCCCAAGAGGGGCAGCAGGTCAAGGAAAAGGGCTATTTCCTCCTCTTTCCCCGGGAAAGAACCAGTGATTGGCGGGAGGGGGCCTCTTTCTCCAAGGCTGTTCTGGAGCTCTTGCTGGCTGAGGGCAGCTGCAGCCACACAGCTCATTTCTTGACATGGAAAGCTGAAACTTCTCGGATCCCAAGCTAAATACTGTTGCTGCAAAACATCCAGTTTTTTTTTTTTTCCATGGGCCCCTGGTGAATTAAAACCCAGAAGCCAGAGGCCCACCTGCCAATTATTGCAGTTAATTCTGTGGAGGCTTGACTCAGGAACCGAGACAGAGCATTCTGTTTGCTACCGGGGGTGCTCAGGATGGGCGGGTGGGAGCCGGCTGTAGCCACGGCGCTGTGAATGCCCTCTGTGTGTGCCAGGCTAGGCCTGGCAGCCACAGTGCCCTCCCTTGCACCGTGAGCTTGGCATCCAAGTGTGACTTCAGTGGGGCCTCTTTCTCCTTGAGTCTGCCTAAGATCGAAGATTCTGTCAGGAACTTTCCTTCCTTCTGCTACATGTGCAGCCCCCCGCATGCCCCTGAGGAACTCAGTGACAAACACTTCTATTTTTTCCAAGGAATAAGAGAAAACAGCACTCAGCTTAAGACTGTGGGGTTTTTCTGTGGCCTTTTCTCCTCTGACCCAATTGCCTTGCAAGATGCCGCTGGTTTGGGGAGAGAACAGTCACCCTTTGTTCCCTGGAAGACCCTTTTGTAGTGGGCCACCTTTGAGTTCCAGCTTGGTCTTGCCTCAAGGTGACATCAATGCTGGTTGCTCAAGGCTGTCCCTGCTGGGTTCTTCTAGGGCCCCTTCGGTCGAGTCATTGGTTTATTTATTATTTCATTCACTCCTAGGCCCTGGGAAGACTGGAGGAAAAGATAGAGTTCTTGTCCTCTAGGAGTCAAGCAGGAAAGTAGCAAATGGTTAAGTGCTGATAGTGGGCACAGGGAGCCGAGGCTGGGCTCCCCGGATTAGACCCTGTCCCTGTCCCCTGCATACAAGTCACATAGAGCAGCCCCTGGCATGTGGTGCAAACATATAAGGAGGGGCTTCATCTAACTGAGGGGGAGATGCTACCCAGGAAGTTGTCCCTAAGGAGAGGGGTTTAAGTGGAGACCTGAACAGTGAGTAGATGCAGCGGGGAGTAGAAATGAAGGGGCAGGAAAGAAGGCTCGGAGAGGAAACAGGGTAGAAGTCCCCAAGGCACAGGGATCCTTCTAATAACTGAGAAATCCAAGAGGCCTGGAGTGCAGACAGCTAGGAGAAGCCCAGCATAGCATGAGCTAGGGCGGGTGCCAGGCGGCCATGCCTGGCCTCAGAAGTCAGGATAAGAAAGTTGGCCTCCTTCTTCAGGATACAGGGAATCGATGGGATGACTTGAGCATCCCCAATTTTGAGCACTGCACCACAGCTCCTGCTCTCGTCTTCTGGACCAAATACTTGGCTTCTGGACATCATCTTCCAATTTCTCAGAAAGATAAGCCATGTAACAGTGGGGTTGCCTGTGGTGAATACTATACCAGGGCCAAGGCTGGTGGAAAGATCATGACACCTAAGCCCTGACTCCAGGGTTGGAGGTGACTATGAGTGGAGTGGACTGACCTAAAGACGGGTGACCACAATGCCCAGGGGAGGGAATAATGGCTTCTTCTGGATGGGAAGGGGTTGGAGAACATTTGAACAGGAAACGCCATTTGAGCTGCGTCTCCAAGATGAGGCTCTTGGATGAAGGCCATCTGAGTCACAAGACTGGGGGTGCAGAGGTGTGAAGGGAATGGTGGGTTCAGGATCAGGGTTCGGAGGGAATGTTTTATTGGGCTGTGCATCTCCTGACCCTGGAACATTCAAGCCTCCTTACTGACCCAGACAGTGGGTGGCTGATGAGAACCATATGCTGGAAGTCTTCTGGTGGGGCAGGAAGGGGCCTCATTCCAAACCCCATGCTGAGAAAGGAGCTGGCCGGCTCGGACCACTTATTGTCCCCTGCTGGGAGGGGTGATGCTGCAGCTTGCTGGACTAGTTCCCCTTTGATGAAGAATTCCATCCTCTGGGATGGGCAGCAAAGAAAGGGCCAGCCTGTGACTTCTGTCAGCTCACCGCTGCATCTTAGACGTGCTTATCCTGGGAGATTTCCGGACCAGAAAACTCATCTTTAAAAAGCTTCGTACCTGCCCCAGGTCCCGGGGGATCCCGTGTCCCGTGCTCCCCTCCAGCCCTAGCTGCAGCAAATGTCTCCTCACAGGGGCCCAACTCCCAGTAGCCACCTTAACCACATGGCAGGAGTGTCTATTTTCGTTACATAAACAGAGTTGTCTACATTTGGATTCCGGGGCTGGCTACAGGAATTTGTAAACAGCGTGGTGTACGTGTTTCACAGAAAGTTGCCAGGCTGTGCTCTCTTTCCCACTGCCTGTTGTCCAGTTTTCCCTTTTATAGAGAGTCTGGCTGGGAAAGAGAGACAGAACTTATTTGGGAATAGAGGACAATCTCTCAGGCAAATTCCTCTCCCCCCACCCTAGTCACCACTACCTCCTCGTCTTCAATTTTGAGGTCTGATGTAAAATTAAGACCCTCCTGAATTATGAATCCCTCCTAAATGCTAGCTTCTATAAATATAAATATAAACCTCATGGAAAACAAATTTGGGGAGATTTTATTCCCAGAAGGGTAACAAGGAATTTTGAAGTTTGAGGTAGATTTTAAAAACTCTTGGACACTGCTGTCCCTATCTGAGCTGAGACCCCACATAACATCATGACATTCCACTGGTCTCCTACTTGCCCCAGGAGCTGTCTTGAGCTTGCAGCAGAGGCTTTTAAGGCTCTGGAGTGAGGGCAGCAGTAGCCCCAAGGAAAAGAGGGGTGCCCACTTTTTCCTTTCATTTAATAACCATTAATGAAGCATCTATCGAGATTAGATGATGTGTTTTCAGCACTGTGGGCCTGAGAAGATGTTTAACACAAATAATTGGTGTCAAAAACCTGCAGCAAGGCTGGGCATAGTGGCTCACACCTGTAATCCCAGCACTTTGAGAGGCCAAGGCCGGCAGATTACTTGAGGCCAGGAGTTCGCCACCAGCCTGGCTAACATGGTGAAACCCCATCTTTATTAAAAATACAAAAATTAGCCGGGCGTCGTGGTGCATGCCTGTAATCCCAGCTACTCGGGAGGCTGAGACAGAGAATTGCTTGAATCCAGGAGGTGGAGGTTGCAGTGAGCCGAGATCACGCCACTACACCCTAGCCTGGGAGACAGAGAGAGACTACACCTTAAAAAACAGACAAACAAACAAACAAAAAACCTGCAATGAAAGGTGGACATGTTAAGAGTCACTGAGTTGGATTTGGGATGGCAGAGTGGATTTGCTGAAGGAATGAATGAAAAATAGGTCTGTGACTGACAATGAAGCCTGTTACAGTGGTTGAAGTTGAATCTGAATCTTAAATCCAGTGTAGGCTAACTTTTGCTCTAACCGAAAGCTAGGGTCACAAGCCATCCTGCTTTGCCTGGGACTAATGGGATACTCAGGACACAGGATGGAAAAGTTCTCAGGCAAACTAGTGCAAATTGGTCACCCTACTTAAAATTCAAAGAAAAGAGAACAAGGAAGAAAAGCTCCTGTATAGGAACTATCCAAACTAGGAAAAACAACCATGAGAGGTCACTGGGACATGAAGCATATATGAGCAGTTATTTTTCTCCTTTTATGGGAGAATGAAGAAAAAGAAAATAATCTACCCACGTAGAAAGAAATAGAGGGAAATTAATGAGTTATGAGAAAATGGGCATTGACAATCAAAACAAAAGGGCTTACATTCTTAAAACATTCTCGAACAAACCTGGCATTAAACAAAGCTACTGATACATTTTAACTTCATCTGCACAGAGAACTGCAAAGAAATGCATGGCTTTTAATCACTCCAAATGCTGTAAGGGTCTGAACACATCCATTTCCCAAGAGCATCTGTATTCAGAAAAGGTGAAGTTAGAATAAGCAGCGGTTGAAAATAATGTTTAGTAAGAAAGGTTTAATGTTATACCTAGATGTTGTATTTCTTTACTGGTTGCTGTAAAGTGTATCCTTTTTAGAAAGACGTGCAGATGTTAATAGTTAATGATTTTCAAGGACGCAAGGATGTCTGCTATTTTAATAAAGAGCTTACTGTGCTAGAAATGTCATAGTTAGTCTGGAAGCATGCACCGTGATGTCAGATCAGCTGAGGGCTCTGGGAAAGTGTAGCCGGTCCCTTGGATTAAGAAAGCTCAGCTTTGGCGCCACCTGGCGGCAGCTACCCAAATTTCAGGTACAGAACCCAGAAAGAGAAACATCGCGCATTTTAAGCTTAGCCAGTTGCAGAAGGCCAGGCGCGGTGGCTCACGCCTGTAATCCTAGCATTTTGGGAGGCCAAGGCAGGAAGATCGCTTGAGCCCAGGAGTTGGAGACCAGCCTGGACAACATGGCGACATCCCATCTCTACAAAAAATACAAAAATTAGGCGTGGTGGCGAGTGCCAGGCTGAGGTGGGAGGACCTGTTGAGCCCAGGAGGTCAAGGCTGCAGTGAGCCGTGACTGCATCACTGCACTCCAGCCTGGGTGACAGAGTGAGACGCTGTCTCAAAAAAAAAAAAAAAAAAAAAAAAAGGGCAGCAGAGGGCCATTTCTATCACCAAAAGCAATATTTTATGCATTTTGAATTGTGATGAGTTGTGCAAAAGAACCTGGGTCCTCTTGTCCAAAACTTTTCATTCGGAGTATGAGTTTTCGTAGCCTTTTTTTCTCAGCTGTCAGATGAGGTTCTTTGTAACTACCTTGCAGGGTTGGCATAAAATCAGAGCCATGGTATATAAAGTTTCTTACACCATGAAATACTACGCAGCCATAGAAAAGAACAAGATCATGTCCTTTGCAGGAACATGGATGGAGCTGGAGGCCATTGTCCTTAGCAAACTAACACAGGGACCGAAAACCCAATATCACGTGTTCTCACTTAGAAGTGGGAGCTAAATGATGAGAACTAATGGACACAAAGAGGGGAATAACAGACGCGGGAGCCTACTTGAGGGTGGAGGGTGGGAGGAGGGAGAGGAGCAGGAAAGACAACAATTGGATACTAGGCTTAGTACCTGGGTGACAAAATAATCTTTACAACAAACCCCCATGACACAAGTTTATCTATATAACAACCCCTGCACGTGTACCCCCAAACCTAAAATATCAGTTTTTTTTACAAGAAGCTATTACTTTAAATAAATAAATAAATAAATAAATAAATAAATAAGGTTTCTTGCACATTGCCTGGTACTCAGGAGTTGCTCGATAAATGGGAGTAGCTGAGCTGGTAGCAATGGCTGCTGACGTTACTGATGGGCAGGGTGAACCTGAAAGTGCTGGCTGTGGGCTGTAGGTTCAGATTGCACTTGAACTTTCCTGCCGTCAGTAATTTCCTGAGAGTTGATAATGCAGGGTTGCTTGAAGAGTGGACACACATAAGAATCTGAAAGTGCTGCTGGAGCCTGTGCTCTCTAACGGAAGCAGAGCACAAGGTCAAGTTTCCTGGGCAAGACCTTTCCCAGAGGCTCAAACAAGGACCTAAGTTCCTGCGCAATCTTTGACAAGTTTCCACAGATGTTATGAAGAGGAGACAGTTCTTTCTGAGACTGGGCAAACAGGAAAGGTAGTGAAAAATGCTAATAATTTGTTTTGTTTTGTTTTGTTTTTGAGACGGAGTCTCACTTTGTTGCCCAGGTTGGAGTGCAGTGGCACAATCTCGGCTCATTGCAACCTCTGCCTTTTGGGTTCAAGTGATTCCCCTGCCTCAGCCTCCCCAGTAGCTGGGACTGCAGGTGTGCACCACCACACCTAGCTAATTTTTGTATTTTTAGTAGAGACAGAGTTTCACCATATTGGCCAGGCTGGTCTTGAACTCCTGAGCTCAGGCAATCTGTCCACCTCAGCCTCCCAAAGTGCTGGGATTACAGGTGTCAGCCACCATACCCAGCCTAAATACTAAGAATTTTTAAAGAAGGAATTGATGCTTATAGAATTTTGGTTCCTTTTTCTGTAGAATCAATAGGCTGGACTAGATCATCTTTAAGGCCCCATATAGCTGGTTTGTGTTTTTTTGAGACAGGGTCTTGCTCTGTTGCCCAGGCTGGAGTGTAGTGGTGCAAGCCCAGCTCACTGCAGCCTTGACCTCCTGGGCTCAAGTGATTCTCCCCCTGTCAGCCTCTCGAGTTGCTGGGACCACAGGCATGCACCACCACACCTGGCTAATTTTTATTTTTATTTGTAGAGTCAGGAGTCTCACTACGTTGCCCAGGCTGGTCTCAAACCTGGGCTCAAGCGATCCTCCCACTTCTGCCTCTTGAAATCCTGGGATTACAGGCGTGAACCACCACCCATGGCTAATTCTAACATTCTTGAATCCTAAGAGTTCATGACCAAGGAATACAAAAAGCACAGCCTTGTTGGTGAGGATTTGGAGCAGCTGGATCTTCATTCATTGCTGGTAGGGATGTAAAATGGTCTAGCAACTCTGAAAACTCATCTGGCAGTTTCTTATAAAATTAATCATGTACCTGCTAAGTAACCTAGAGATTGCCCAAAGAAATGAAAATGTATGTTCACACCAAAACCTGCACATGAACTTTCATAGCATCTCTGTTTGTAATAGCAAAAAGTGGAAATAACTCAGAGGAACGGATATTTAATGGTTAAATATTCATATGATGGAGTACCACTCAGCAATAAAATGAAACTAGCTCTTGATATACACAACTCGGATGGATGTCAAGAGCACTATATAGAGTGAGGAAAAGCTGATCTCAAAAGGTTGCCTACTGTCTGTTCTTATTTCTCTAGCGTTCTCAGAATAACAGATTTATAGAGGGGATACCTGATTAGTGGTTACCATGGCCTAGGGATTAGAGAAAGTGTTCAACTACTAAGGGGTGGCACTATGGAGTTTCTTAAAGGTGATACAGCAATTTTCTTCCTTGGTTGTGGTGGTGGTTTCCCAAATCTATAGATCAGATTAAATTATATCGAGGCTGGGTGTGGTGGCTCACACCTATAATCCCAGCACATTGGGAGGCTGAGGCAAGAGGATCACTTGAGACCAGGAGTTGAGGACCAGCCTGGGCAACCTAGCAAGATCCCATATCTACAAAAAATAACAGTCACAAAAGATTAGCTGGGTGTGGTGGTGTATGTGTGTAGTCCCACCTACTTGGGAGACTGAGGCAGGAGTATTGCTTGAGCCCAGGAGTTTGAGGTTACAGTGAGCCGTGATCATGCCACTGCACTCCAGCATGGGTGACAGAGCAAGACTTTGTCCCCCCACACACAAAAAATTGCATCACTGGGCGTGGTGGCTCACGCCTGTAATCCCAGCACTTTGGGAGGCTGAGGCGGGTGGAGCACCTGAGGTCAGGAGTTTGAGACCAGCCTGACCAATATGGTAAAATTCCATCTCCACTAAAAATACAAAAATTAGCTGGGAGTGGTGGCACACACCTGTAACCTCAGCTACTTGGGAGGCTGAGGCAAGAGAATTGCTTGAACCTGTGAGGCGGAGGTTGCATGATCTGATATCATGCCACTGCACTCCAGCCTGGGCAACAGAGAGAGACTCCATCTCAAAAAAAAAAAATTGCATCAAATTACACACACACACAAATGAGTGCATGTAAAAATGGTGAAATGTGAATATGGTCTGTGGTCTATGTAGCTACAAGGATTGTATCAGCATCAGTTTCCTACTTTTGATATTATACTATAGCTATGTCCCATGCTACTATTGGAAGAAGCTGGGTGAAGGGTACACACAAAATTTTTGCAATTTCCTGTGAATCTATAATTCTTTGAAAAAATAACTTAAAAAGAGAGAAATGTACAAAATGGTTGTATCCTGCATTCTCTAAATTTTGAAAAAAAATGGAAAAAAGAAAAGCAAATTCCAAAGCCTTTCTCTGGGCTGTTGGCAGCCGCTGCAGGAAGCGGAGGGAGTGCCACCTGCCCAGAGCACATGAGGCTGGTTTTCATTGTCACTGCAGAGGTGACACGTCTGGACTTTGACTGCTGCTTATGAACCAGGCATACTCGGCAGCACAGTGGGGACACAGTGTGGCCATTTTGAACACCACAGCCTGAGATTTAGACTTTTCTTTCTCTGGCCCTAGCGAAAGGGACCCTGTGGTAAATACCCTGCCTAGTGAGGTTTGAAAGACAGTAAACGAGACTGTGTTTGGCAGGGGTTCTCCAGATGTAGACAGCAGGCTCTCCTGGGCCATGCCCTTTCTGAATACTCAGTCAAGCTGTGCTATCTCCGTGAGGTTGCTAATTGGAAGCAAATTCTGAAAGCTACCCCACTTTGGAATCCCAGAGAGGCCTGGAGATGAGTTTCCTTTAAGACAAGGCAAGGAACCATGGGTTTGTTCTAAATTTTCAAGGACATGGAATCCTTTGAAAAGATTTCTTAAGGGAGCAGGTGCTTGGCTTTGGCGGCTGTCCCCATTGAGTCCAAACCTGAGAGCATCGGGAAAGCGGAGGTGGGACTCCGTGGTGGTGGGGGGTGTTCCCAGGGAGAAGCTGGGGGCGCTTTTCCTGCCGTGAACACTCTCCATCCTGGGCTTCTGTCTTTGAATCAGAAATAAAAGTTCCAGGGAAAACCCACTTCAAAATCTGTCCAAACAAAAGGCTGTGAGAATAAGGAGATGTTGTCAAAAAATATGTGTTTATGGTTTGGATCTGTGTCCCCAACAAATCTCATGTCAAATTGTAATTCCCCAGTGTTGGAGGTGGGGCCTGATGGGAGGTGATTGGATCATGGGGGTAGATTTCTCATGAATGGTTTAGCACCATCATCCCCTTGGAGCTGTTCTTGTGATAGTGAGTGAGCTCTTGTGAGATCTGGTTCTTTAAAAGTGTGGCATCACCCCCCGCCCTCTTCCTTTTGCTCTGGTCATGAGAAGTGCTGACTCCCGCTTTGCCCTCCGCCATGATTGTAAGTTTCCTGAGGCCTCCCCAGAAGCTGAGCAGATGGCAGCATCATGCTTCCTGCACAGTCTGCAGAACCATGAGCCAAAGTTTAAGAGGTTTGGCCTGTTTTCTTTATAAACTACCCAGTCTCAGGTATGTCTTTATAGCAGTGTAAAAATGAACTAATACATACACATCTGTCAGAAAAAGATACACATTTAATAACGATGGAATGTAAACATCAAATATTTTTATTTACAATTAAAAGTTTTTATATAGAACTAAAATAATTTCTATAACACCTGTTTTCGCTGTTCTTCAATATTTCTCTTTTAACTTTTCAAAGATTTTCTTTTTAAAATTTTTTTTGTAGAGATGGGGTCTCACTATGTTACCCGGTCTGGTCTTGAACTCCTGGCTTGTGATCCTCCCTCCTTGGCCTCCCAAATGCTGGGATTACAGGTAAGAGCCACCACGCCCAGCCAAGATTTTCTTTTTTTATTGTCTGTATTTAAGATATGCAACAAGATGTTTTGACGTACATATACGGAGTGATTACCACAGACAACAAATTAACACATCGTTAACATATTACATCAACCATTAACATCTCCATGTTCTTGTGTGTGTGGAGGGGTATGTGTGGTAAGAGCACCTAAAACCTACTCTCTTGGCAGATTTCCAGTATACAATGTGTACAATGCTTATAAACATTTTTCTTTATTAAAACAAAACAAAAAACCACCACATATATGGAAAGAGCTGTGCTGGATGCCTTAAGAGGAAGCTTGATGGTTCTAAGCAAAGGCCAAAAAGGGGCCTGATCTATGGAAAAACTGGAAAGCCGGCAAAGTTTGCTGTGAGAGCCCTTTCTCTGCTCCCATCTGTGCTGATCTGCTTTTTTCCTACAAGAGCCCATTGGCCTTTTATAGTTCCTGGGGAAAATGAAGCCCCCACGGTTCTGCCTCCTTGAGTTCCAGGCCTTCCCCCTCTCCTTCCCACCCAGTTTTAACCCCCACACACCTGTGGCCTGCACGCTGGGGGTTCTTTTCTGTTTGTTTTGATCCTCTTCCTCTTTGAACATCATCTTTGTAAAACAAACCTAATACGGCACCATTTCCCTCCAGATTCATGCTCCAGGAAGAAAGAGTGCTGGAGGCTACAGGGGGCCTTACAGCCCACGTGATCTCTGTGTTACATTCATTTTCCACTAACAGAAATCAAAGAACATACCCTGCCATTCGGCCCATGACAGGGGTCTTTGTTAACTTTGGGTCTTGCTAAAGTTGAGTAATGTCAGGGCAAACAGAACACAAGGAAGCTGAGGCGTTCTCTGGCTTTCCGTTGCAAAATAGGCCTGTTGATGCTTGGTGACAAGCTTCTCAATCCCAGAAGCACGAAGCCAGCAAGGCTGGGAAAGCACTTTGGGTGAAGGCTCCATCAGAAGAGAATAAACTTTATCAAAACTTGGTTTGCTCTATCACAGCAGCAGCATTTCAGAAGCATCCTACCAAGTTGCTTGTTTCATTGATACACTAAAGAAACCCCACATGTTTGGAGAGTTCTTGGTGAAGCCTGTTCATTGGAAGTGGTCATGCTTGTGTGTAGCTTAAGAAAATTCCAGTAGTTCCTCAGTCAAATGGTGTAATCCACTCCAGAATCATTGCCATCTCTTCTAATATCTGAACCAGGCATAGGGAAAGTAGAAGCTCAGTGCATAGCTAAATGAAATTACCAGAGATTCTCAATGCTGCCATTTCCAGCTTTTCACAAAACCATTGTGCTTACATTAATAGCATCAAGGAAAGCTTCCTACTCTATGAGCTCCATTAGAAACGTCACGTATTGTTAATGGTTTTGAAAAGGTGAAAAGTTTCTTTTCCAGAATCTTTTTCATTGGAATGATAATCTTAGTACCTTGTAAATAGATGAGGTTGTTGATTTCATCACAGCCAGAATCTAGAACTATCACCATTCTTTTGGGATGCAGTGAGAGCTTTTTTCTGGCCAGGCACAGAATGGGCAATACAGGTAAGGTCCCTGTTGTCATGGAGCTCAAGTTCTGTTAGAGACAGGAAAGAAAAAAGCAATCAACAAAACAGGATAACTTTATAATTCAAAGAAGCCACGCACAGCTGTGAGACTATGCACAGGCACCATTCACACTGTAGACTAAGTGATAGCTGCCCCCAGGTTAAGCCCTGCCCTGCCTGGGCAACAGTACGTGGCATCCCCACACAATTCAGATAATAAAAAGTGCTATCAGGAAAATAAAACAGGGTAGCCGATGGCAGTGTGGGAGTCAGTATTGCAGATTGCATGGGCAAGAAAAAGCCTGTCTGAGGAGGTATCATTTGACGTGAAGAAGGAAGAAGCTGTGCCAAGATTGGGGGAAAAGCATTAGAGGTAGAGAGAGCAGCATATGCAAAGATGCTGAGGCAGTCCGTATAATTGCACCATGAAGAGGTTCCTGTCCTAATCTCTGGAAGCTGTGAATATGTTACCTTATCTGGTAAAATGGACTTTGCAGGTGTGATTATTAAGTTAAGGGTCTTGAGATGGGAAGATGATCTTGGATTATCCAGATGGGACAAATGCAATCACAAGGCTCCTTATAAGAAGCAGGCAGGGGGCTCAGGGAGTGGGAGAAGATGTGATCACAAAAGCAGAGGCTGGGCCGGGTGCAATGGCTCATGCCTGTAATCCCAGCACTTTGGGAGGTTGAGGTGGGCAGATCATTTGAGGTCAGGAATTTGAGACCAGGCTGGCCAACATAGTGAAACCCCATCTCTACTAAAAATATACAAAAATTAGCCTGGCATGTGGCAGGCACCTGTAGTTCCAGCTACTAGGGAGTCTGAGGCAGGAGGATCACTTGAACCCAGGAGGTGGAGGTTGCAGTGAGTCGAGATCGTGCCACTGCACTCCAGCCTGGGTGACAGAATGAGACTCTGGAAAAAAAAAAAAGAAGAAGAAAGAGAAGGAAGGAAGAAAGGAAGGAAGGAAGGAAGGAAAGAAAGAAAGAAGGAAGGAAGGAAAGGAGGGAGGGAGGGAGAGAGAAAGAGGAAGAAAGAAAGAAAGGAAAGAAAGAAAGAAGGAAAGAAAGAAAGAAAGAAAAGGAAAGAAAGAAAGAGAGAAAGAAAAGCAGAGGCTGGAGGGACGCCAGGATGCCAGGGAGAGGGCCAAGAGCCAAAGAATGTGGGTGGCCTCTGGAAGCTGCAAAAGATAAAGAAACGGATTTACACCCCCTCCTCATTTAGTTGATTCTATTTTTATTTGTTTTCTCTTTTGTTCCTTTCTGTTTTTGTTCTAAAGTTTCATTTATTCTACATTTTTAGTTTATTTTGTAGTTCTTTTGCTTTTTGAGTTTAATGAGTTCCTATTATTTTCCTTTTATTTATTTTTATTTTTTAGAGACAGGGTTTCACTCTGTCACCCAGACTGGAGTGCAGTGGCACCATAATAGCTCAGTCTGACCTAGAATTCCTGGGCTCAAGCCTCTTCCCACCTTAGCCTCCTGAGTAGCTAAGACTACAGCTACATTTTTAACTGTTCCCAGATAATTTAAAAAAATTATTTTTTATAGAGATAGAGTCTCACTATGTCACCCAAGCTGTTCTCAAACTCCTGGCCTCAAGTGATCCTCCTGCCTCAGCCTCCCAAAACAGTGGGATTACAGGTATGAGCCACCATGCCCAGCCTCTTTTCCTTTTAATGAATTCATTTACTGTATAAATTTGCCTCTAAGGTTCACATTGTCTGTATCCCACAAGTTTTCAAATATATGGTGGCAGTTCCTTTGTAATTTAACATCTTATTATTTATGTGTTTTCCTCTTTATCCATATGTTACGTGGTGATGTACTTATTTTTTGGTTTTCAGATATATCAAGGTGTACAGACTATATTTTTGTTGATTTGTAGTTTAACTGCATTGTGGTAATAGAACCCAGTCTGTATAAAGCTGATATTTAAAAATTTGGTGGGACTTCTTTTGTGACCCAGCACATGGTGAGTTTTTAAAACCGTTTTATGGACACTTGTAAAGAATGCACATCATTTATTGGTTAGGTGTGGGTTCTCTCCATCTATTTCATAAAGGTAATTAATTCTATTACTCAAATATTCTATATGGTTACTTTTTAAAAAAATCTATCAGTTTCTGAAACCTAATTCCTACCATTGCAGATGCCTCAATTTCTTATAAATCTGCCTGTTTCACTTCGAATATTTTGACTCTACATACAATCCCATGATTTTACTATCTTCCTCGCAGGTTGTTTCTTTTATCAAATTGTAGTGACATTTAATATCCTATGGATCACCTGAAATTTCAGTTTTTCTTATATTTCTGCATTTTAGCCTTAGCTTGATATGTTTTTTCATCACCTTATTTTCAACTTTTTATTTGTTTTTATTTTAGATGTGCATCTTTATTTTGTATTTTATTTTTTGAGACAGAGTCTTGCTGTTTCACCCAGGCTGGAGTGTAGCAGCATGATCTTGGCTCACTGCAACCTCCACCTCCCAGGTTCAAGTGATTCTTATGCTTCAGCCTCCCAGGTAGCTGGGATTATAGGCATATGCCACCATGCCTGGCTGATTTTTATATTTTTAGTAGAGATGAGGTTTCGTCATGTTGGCCAGGCTGGTCTCGAACTCTTGGGTTCAAGTGATCCACCCGTCTCGGCCTCCCAAAGTGCTGGGATTACAGGTGTGAGCCACCACCCCAGGCCTAGATATTTATCTTTTAAGAAGCGTATAGCTAGATTTTATTTTGTTATTCAATTTAATAATACTTCTTTTAATAGGTACTTATTTTATTTAAGGATATTGTGATTATAGATATATTCAGATATTATCTTAGTCATTGGGGCAGTTATAGTAAAAATTATAAACTGGATGACTTATAAATAACAAAAAGTTATTGCTCATAGTTTGGAGGCTGGGAGGTCCAAGATCAAGACACTGGCAGATGCGGTGTCTGGTGAGGTCTCCCTCTTTGGTTCACAGACGGTGCCTTCTAGCTGTGACCTCACATGGTGGAAAGGGGAAGGCAACCTCCCTGTAGCCTCCTTTAAAAGGGCATTAATCGCATTCATGGGGTCTCCACCCTCTTGGCCTCACCACCTCCCCAAAGCCCTACCTTTTAGTAATATCACATTGGGAGTTAGAATTTCACTATATGAATTTTGGGGGGACACAAACATTTATGCCACAGCAGATATATTTCTACCACCTTATTTGGTGATTTCTGGGTTTTGTTTGTTTATTTGAGACAGAGTCTCGCTCTGTCGGCCAGGCTGGAGTGCAGTGGCACCATCTCGGCTCACTGCAACCTCTGCCTCCCCGGTTCAAGCAATTCTCCTGCCTCAGCCTCCCAAGTAGCTGGGATTACAGATGTGTGCCACCATGCCTGGCTAATTTTTGTATTTTTAGTAGAGACTGGGTTTCACCATTTTGGCCAGGCTGGTCGCGAACTCCTGACTTCAGGTGATCCGCCCGCCTCGGTCTCCCAAAGTGCTGGGATTACAGGCGTGAGCCACCATGTCTGGCTGGGGATTTCTGTTTAAAAGTTTTTGCTTAAAGTGTTTTTCCCACCTAGTTTTTCATTGAATGGGTAAAACATTCTACATTTGCTTTTATTAAAACAAGAAATGAATTTTGCTGCATTTCAATTTATAGATTTTATTTCTGTTTCTCATGATCACCCCACACATTGTTAACATGACAGTGTGTGCCATGTGAGGTCAAAGACTGCTCCACGCTGGGAGAACTCATTCAAGCAAAACAGCAGAGCTGACCCTTAAAATTGATTTCTGGGAAGATAAGTTACTTTTTATTTTATTCATACAATTTAATTTCATTTTAATTCATTTTTAAGGGAACATCACATTTTGTATGAAAAAACAAGATTTTTAAAATATTCTCCTTATGGGAAATAAATATATTTATAATGCAATAAAGTAAAATTGAATGTAAAATTTTGTGGATATGTGTTTTTGTGTCTTTTTCTGGAGAGCACTGACTAACCCATGTCAGGTTCTCAGAACTCATGACTTCAAATGCTTAAGAACCACTGGCTCAGATTTGTGTTCTAGCTACCACTGGGGCTGTGCATCACTGGTCCTAGAGGATGTTCTGTGAAAAAAAAGAAGTTTCTACCATCAGATATATTTGGGAAATGCTGCAAAGAATAGGCAGAATAAGGAGAATCCCCAAAATCTCCTTCTGAGGATTTGCCCTGCTCAGATCATATTAAAGACTGAGAAAGCCTACCATAAAGAAACCTCCAACTCAAGTCAAAGTATCCAAATTTAATTTGACCTCAGAACCTTTGTTTCTGGAATCATTTAGCCTCCCACTGAACATGATGGGAAAGAAATGTTGCTCTAGAATATTCTCAATCTTTGCATTATGCCACTTTTCGGGAGGCTGTTTTGTAAAACTGCTTCTACTGAACTCCATTTTAACTTTGCACTTTCAGCCAATTTTGAGGAACTTCATTTTAAAAAAGGCCAACAGCTGTTTTCAACATGACAGAGATGTTTAGGTGACTTGCTCTTCAAGAAAGAGGAAGAGGGCTGGGTGCGGTGGCTCACGACTATAATCCCAGCACTTTGGGCTGCCGAGGCAGATGGATAACTTGAGCCCAGGAGTTTGAGACCAGCCTGGGCAACATGGAAAAACTCACCTCTACAAAAAATAAAAAATAAAAAAACATTAACTGAGCATGATGACACATGCTTATAGTCCCAACTACTCAGGAGGCTGAGGTAGGAGGATCACCAGAGCCCAGGGAGGTCGAGGCTGCAGTGGGCCATGATCACGCCACTGCACTCCAGCCTGCAAGACAGAGCAAGATCCTGTCTCCACAAAAAAAAGAAAGAAAAAGAAAAGAAACAAAGAAAAAGAAAGAATGAAAGAGAAAAAGAAAGAGAAAGAAGGAAAGAAAGAAAGAAAGAAAGAAAAGAAAAGAAAAGAAAGAAAGAATCAATCCCAGCCAAGGAGTGGGGTGAAGGGAATTCTCAGGATGGTGTTGAAGAGAAAACCCAGAATGCCAGCTCTATGGCATGCTTATGGAACAACCAGTCAGGGATGGAGAAGGAGGATGGAGCCGCTGGGGATGTCTCTAGGGAAAAAATGAAAACTGACAAACTATTTGATGAGGCAGACCATGTAGAAAATTGTATTGAGAGCATGTTACCTAGCTCTTGAGGACTATAGGAAGAGGATCAAAGATAGCTAGGCAAAAATGAAAAAAAAAAAAAAGCAAAAGAATTATTAACTCCAAGAAAAACAAAAACCTGTATAGATGTAATTGCAGTTCACTACTGAGCTCATCAAATAACAATATTTATATCATCATAACAATGCACACTCTCAAGTTGGATTTAACTCTAAATTGTGATGTAATTATATTGGGAGGGTGTGGAGGGAAGTGGGTGTGGCTGTAGAGGCTAATATCCTCACCTGCCCTAACAGGAAATCAGTAGATAGAGAAGCCACAGTGTGTCCAATGTAGGATATGTCCTAGCAGGACAGGCATTAACTGATTCGAAGATCTCTGAGGAGAGTATCCAACTTTCTGTATTCCTCATCATGTGTCATGAGCAGTCACGTCCTGTCTAAGGCATCTCGTTAGCCTGGTAGTTTGCACCCACAACAATGCCCTCAGAATAGTACAGGCAGCTTGAAAGGCACACTCCATGACAGTCTCCTACAGCTCTTCTTCTTCTTTTTTTTTTTTTTTTGATAGAATCTCGCTCTGTCACACCGGCTGGAGTGCAGTGGGGTGATCTAGGCTCACTGTAAGCTCCACCTCCTGGGTTCACGCCATTCTCCTGCGTCAGCCTCCCGAGTAGCTGGGACTACAGGCGCCTGCCACCACGCCTGGCTAATTTTTTTGTATTTTTAGGAGAGATGAGGTTTCACTGTGTTAGGCAGGATGGTCTCAAACTCCTGACCTTGTGATCCACCCTCCTCGGCCTCCCAAAGTGCTGAGATTACAGGCGTGAGCCACTGCGCCCAGCCAGCTCTTCCTTTTTGGAAGAATTTTCTTTTCTGTTATTGCTGGATGGCAAGTTGAATAATGATTTTATATCCAAATGCAGACTCAACTCCTTGGGTTTTAAAAACACATGTCATATGTAGGTGAAAGAGCTCTTATAAAGGCATGGGCTGCAATTTGATTTTTTTTTTTTTTTTTGAGATGGAGTTTTGCTCTGTCCCCCAGGCTGGAGTGCAGTGGCGTGATCACGGCTCACTGCAACCTCTGCCTCCCGGGTTCAAGCAATTCTCATGCCTTAGCCTCCCAAGTAGCTGGGACTACAGGTGTGTGCCACCACACCTGGCTAATTTTTGTATTTTTAGTAGAAACAGGGTTTCACCATGTCGGCCAGGCTTGTCTTGAACGCCTGACCTCAAGTGATCCGCCAAACTCGGCCTCCCAAAGTGCTGGGATTACAGGCGTGAGCCACCGTGCCCGACCTGCAATTTGATTTTCAAAGAGAACCTTTGCTTTTACATCTCTTGTTTTCTGGGTGTGTACCATTTCACTTGCTTGTTGGGGACGATGTTGAGCAAACCCGTTGAGAGCCTGCTACAGAGATCAAGGAGGCTGCAGCCTATTAGGAACACTCAGCAACTCTCCCCTTCTATTTTCTTCTCCAGCCTCTAACTGCACAGGGGTCATGTTTGCCTCTGCCTCCATTTCTTCCAGGCCCCATCTCATTCCATGCCTTAGTCCATTCTCACATTGCTATACAGAAATACCTGAGACTGGGTAATTTACAAAGAGGTTTAACTGGCTCAGGGTTCCACAGGCTGTACAGGAAGCATGATGCTGCCATCTGCTCAGTTTCTGGGGAGGCCTCAGGAAACTTACAATCATGGCAAAAGGCAAAGGGGAAGCAGGCACACCTTATGTGGCTGGAGCAGGAGGAAGGAGGGGTGCAGAGATGTGCTACACACTTTTTTTTTATTTTTTATTTTATTTATTTTATTTTATTTTTTTCTTTTCATTATTATTATTATTATTATTATTATTATACTTTAGGCTCTATGGTACATGTGCGCAACATGCAGGTAAGTTACATATGTATACATGTGCCATGCTGGTGCGCTGCACCCACCAACTCGTCATCTAGCATTAGGTATATCTCCCAGTGCTATCCCTCCCCCATCCCCCCACCCCACAACAGTCCCCGAAGTGTGATGTTCCCCTTCCTGTGTCCATGTGTTCTCATTGTTCAATTCCCACCTATGAGTGAGAATATGCGGTGTTTGGTTTTTTGTTCTTGCGATAGTTTACTGAGAATGATGATTTCCAATTTCATCCATGTCCCTACAAAGGACATGAACTCATCATTTTTTATGGCTGCATAGTATTCCATGGTGTATATGTGCCACATTTTCTTAATCCAGTCTATCATTGTTGGACATTTGGGTTGGTTCCAAGTCTTTGCTATTGTGAATAATGCTGCAATAAACATACGTGTGCATGTGTCTTTATAGCAGCATGATTTATAGTCCTTTGTGGGGTGGCTGGGTCAAATGGAATTTCTAGTTCTAGATCCCTGAGGAATCGCCACACTGACTTCCACAATGGTTGAACTAGTTTACAGTCCCACCAACAGTGTAAAAGTGTTCCTATTTCTCCACATCCTCTCCAGCACCTGTTGTTTCCTGACTTTTTAATGATTGCCATTCTAACTGGTGTGAGATGGTATCTCATTGTGGTTTTGATTTGCATTTCTCTGATGGCCAGTGATGGTGAGCATTTTTTCATGTGTTTTTTGGCTGCATAAACGTCTTCTTTTGAGAAGTGTCTGTTCATGTCCTTCGCCCACTTTTTGATGGGGTTGTTTGTTTTTTTCTTGTAAATTTGTTGGAGTTCATTGTAGATTCTGGATATTAGCCCTTTGTCAGATAAGTAGGTTGCAAACATTTTCTCCCATTTTGTAGGTTGCCTGTTCACTCTGATGGTAGTTTCCTTTGCTGTGCAGAAGCTCTTTAGTTTAATTAGATCCCATTGTGCTACACACTTTTAAACAACCAGATCTCATGAGAACTCTACCAGAAGAACAGCACTAGGGGGATGGTGTTAAACCATTAGAAACCACTCACATAAGCCAATCACCTCCCACCAGGGGCCCCACCTCCAGCACTGGGGATTACAATTCAAATGAGATATGGGTGGGGACACAGATCCAAACTGTCTCCTTCCAGTTTCTCAATCTAGTTTTGTAAATTGTGTAGCGGGATATGGGTAAGAGCTGTCTAAAAATTAACCATTAAGGAGCTACTCTTCACCTGGTGCTAGAACATTCTTTTCATTGGTGAGGTCTGGTCAAGCTCTCCTTTTCACTGGCATGTGTTCTTGCTTATTTCTTATAAAGTAATAGCAAAAGCTAATATGTGCAGGGCACTTACTATCCTACCTCGTGCCAGGTTCTGTGCTAAGTGCTGTATATCTGTGATCACATTTAACTTTTATAACAAGCCAAATGAGCAGGAACTCTTATTATCTGTATCTTACAGACGAAGAATCCAAAGACCAGGGACAGTAAGTAATTTGCTCACCTGGTTTGCCAGCCTCCATGACACATTGCCGTCCAGTTCTGCCTTTAATTACCAAAGTGTAACATGCTGCTTTGATTCTCCTCTCCTTGGCACCAAGAGAATTCAAGAGTGAAGTTAAACCGCAAGGGCTGAGTTAGAAGATTGGCCTCAGTTCCCTGTTCCTACCAGCAGGTGGCACCGTCTCCTAGCGGAATTCTTACTTGAACGTTTTGCTTCCATTTCTGCAGAGGCATGGTGAACTCAGTTACACCATCAAAGTGTTCCTCCTGGCTGAGTTTGCCTATCTTGTTCAGTGAAGACAACCCATGAGGACAAATGGTGTTGATGAGAAGCTTATGCGGAGTTACAGAGATCCTCGTATTTCTTTAAAATACACCTAATAACGTTAACTCTGCAATAATGTGTAGATCATTTTAAATCTTAGCTATCTTCCTCTTGCCACCCAGTGTGCTTCAAGCCTCGTGGTTCAGAGCACCATTTAAAGTGAAACTCCAATTTTAAAACAAAGTGAATCTTTCTTTTACAAAACCATGAGACAAGTTACAGAGTAATGACCACCCACATGATCTTGAAGTGATTTTGAGTGAGTGACAGTAACTTCCATGGCTGCCATTTAAATTGGATTCAAATCCAAATGGCTCCACTTCCATGTCACCGGACCTCTTGTGCCCTGATTCCCTTGGCTAAGTTCATAGTACCTTCTACATCAGGACGTGGCAATGATTACCTGAGGTTAATACAATAAAAGCACATGGTAAGCACTCCTAAATGATGGCCAATATAAAGACTCAGTTCTCCCAATTCCAGGGGTCCCCATCATGATAGAAAAGGATCTTTTGGTAAATAGAGTATGTTTAGCTCTTGCTAGGTCTTTAAATACTTTGCTGGGGGCCAGGCACCATGGCTCACACCTGTAATCCCAGCACCTTAGGAGACTGAGGCTGGAGGATCCTTTGCGGCCAAGAGTTTGAGACCAGCCTGGGCAACAGAGCAAGGCCCTATTTCTACAAAAAAAAAAAAAAAAAAAAAAAAAATTAGCCAGGCTTTGTACACACTTGTAGTCCCATTACTTGGGAGGTTGAGGCAGGAGGATCCCTCAAGCCCAAGAGCTCAAAGCTGTAGTGAGCTATGATTGCGCCACTGCACTCCAGCCTGGGTGACAGAGTAAGACTCTGTTTCAAAACAACAACAACAACAACAAACAAAAACCTCAAAACCTCTTTGTTGGACTTACTTCCATCTCCTCCATGTAGTACCTTAGTACCCTTGCAGCCCGTTTCTCTTTTACAAGACAACAATGTTGTTATAAACTAATTTGGAAATGGTCCCATGGAGGAGTATTTACCAAAATTTAGCTTATTTAGCGTCTTCAGAACACGGCACTTGCCTGGAATTATACTGACCCCCTCAACCCACACCAACCACCCAGAGATGGCTGTTCTTGGCTCCTCTCCCTGGGGCCCTGTCCTTCCCACGTCGTCGTCTTCTTCTTTCTTCTTCCTTCTTCTTCTTTCTTCTTCCTTCTTCTTCCTCCTCCTCCTCCCCCTCCCCCTCCCCCTCCTCCTTCTTCTTCTTCTTCTTTATTGAGACAGCGTCTCACTCTGTCACCCAGGCTGGAGTGCCGTGGTATGATTTCAGCTTACTGCAACTTCTGCCTTGTGGGTTCAAGTGATTCTCCTGCCTCAGCCTCCAGAGTAGCAGGGACTACAGGTGTGTGCCACCAAACCTGGCTAATTTTTGCATTTTTAAGTAGAGATGGGGTTTCACATGTTGGCAAGGCTGGTCTTGAACTCCTGATCTCAGGTGATCCACCCGCCTCAGCCTCCCAAAGTGCTGGGATTACAGGCGTGAGCCACCGCACCCATCTCTTCCCACGTGTTCTGGCAGGGAATGCTATTGTCCCCCAAGCCTACCCTAAGAGGAAGACTTCTTCTGGGGAGAGATGTTCACTGTGCCCAGGCCCTGCCCTGGCTGGAGCTGGCAGGAAGGGTCCCAGAGCAGGAACTTGTGCCACTCTGCCCAAAGCCAGAGTCCCTGAGGCACACACCCCATCAGGCACCAAGGTGAATTCCAATTGCCAGTTAGTATTTAACTTTCCACATACGATTAGATTAAACATGTGGGTTCATAAAAGTGTAGGATTGCAGACTGCAGTTGCAAGGGCTTAGATGGTCGTAAGGTGAAGGTGCCCAGCAGGCTGAGGCTTGTGTGCAACCCAGAAGAGAGCTCACTAACACCAGCAAGAAGGTTCAGAACAGCCTGGCTTTGGAAAGGAATTTCATCCTGCCCACACACTGCATAGGTAAGTCTTAGCACACATTCTTTATTTTTTGAGGAATTAAGTAACAAAGTTATCTATTTGCCTTTTCCAGAAAATGATAAAAGGAATGATTTTCCTGGTACATGGCCTGGCTCCTCATCCACTCTTCCTTCTTTCCTTCTTGTGTTTTCCTTACTCATTTCTTTGTTAATTGCCTTAGAATGAAAATTTTGAGAGTTTTTTAAATGGAGGATTCATGGTAAATGTAGGTAATCATATTGTTTTCTCTTCTTGATACAAAAATGAAAGACTTTGCTGCCTTTTATAGGCCCAGGTGATGCGAGCGATCTACCATGTTTCAAGAAAAGAAAACTCTGGGGCTGGGCGCGGTGGCTCACGCCTGTAATCCCAGCACTTTGAGAGGCTGAGGTGGGCGGATCACCTGAGGTCAGGAGATCGAGACCAGCCTGGCCAACATAGTGAAACCCCATCTCTACTAAAAATACAAAAAAAAAAAAAATAGCCTGGCCTGGTGGCTGGCACCTGTAGTCCCAGCTACTCGGGAAGCTGAGGCAGGAGAACGGCATGAACCTGGGAGATGGAGCTTGCAGTGAGCCGAGATCGCACCACTGCACTCCAGCCTGGGTGACAGAGTGAGACTCCATCTGAAAAAAAAAAAAAAAAAAAAAAGAAAGAAAAGAAAACTCTGGACTTTGGGGTCAAATGAGTGTTACTTTCCTAATAGTGTCCTGATTGCCGTTGTCATGAATAACACACATTCGTGACAGGAATGGCTGGAATTAGGGGATCATTCTGTAGCCTGGAGATAGGGCACAACTAATGACATGTGTAAGCTCAAATCATGGTCTTGATCTTATGTCTTAACTGGTCACAGCAATGAAAACAGTGAGTTATTGGAATGTGTGACCTCTGCTAGGACAGTCAGTGCTGGACACTGGCTTGGGTGATGTGAGTTCTAGTCCAGGCACTGTGGCCAACTTGAGAGGCCTGTGATCTTGGATAGATGTTTTAAGCCCTCTAGGCTATAGTTATTCCACCTACCAGAGAGCAAACCAGCCTCAATGATCTCCAGGAGCCCAGCCTGTGCTAGGACTCAGCAAGAAGCATTCACTGGAAATGTAGGTCCTCCTAGGTTGATACACATGAATTGCCCATATTTGACCATTTCTAACGTATGTAAATGGCCATTTCATATGATTCCAGAGAACATAAATGATAGTTGTCTTAGCATTACTAAAGTAAATGCCTATTATGATATTCTACTTAGGGGTAGGATAAGTATGTATACCAAATATGGTTTGTTTTGATTTGATTTTTGAGATGGGGTCTCACTGTCACTGCTGAGTGCAGTGGTGTGATCATAGCTTACTGCAGCCTTGACCTCCCAGGTTCAAGCTATCCTCCCACCTCAGCCTCCTGAGTAGCTGGGACTATAGGAGTGTGCCACCACATCCAGCTATTTTTTTATGTTTTGTAGAGGTGGTGTCTCACTATGTTGTCCAGGCTGATCTCGAACTCCTGGATTCAAGCGATCCTCTCACCTCGGCCTCCCGAAGTGCTGGGATTACAGGTGTGAACCACTGTGCCTGGCCTCCAAATATGGTTGATGTCTATCAGTTAAACAGTAATTCTGGGAATAAAAAATTGAAATCAACCCACTTATAATTTGAATGTCTTAGCATAATGTCCTTCAACGAAGCTGCTTTCACACACTGTGATTTGTTTTTTTCCTGTGGTCATGGAGCAGGCATGGGCCACTCGGCCACATCTCATGCATCCGTATTCAAAAGCCAAATCCCTTTTGGATCCTATTTATTTGGCCTGGCCACGGGTCAGCACTTAGATATTTAATCCCCATAGGCCCTTTCATCCCTGTGATTAAGTCTTATCAAAAAGCACCTCCTGACTGCTTAGCAGTGGGGCCTTTGTTCACATTAGAAGGGTTGAACAAATAATGCGCAGTTGGTGCCACTTAGCTCTAAAAGGCTGGTGAACGCTGCCATGCCCGCACCTGGAATCAAACCCAAATGACTCCAGTGGAATTCAGCACTGAAGTCCCTCATCTCAAAGACCTTTTGTGGCAGAGATTCTTGGATGGGCCTTAGGGGGCCCAGGAGTCCCCTGAAATTGAATGCAGAGCTTCCTATGTACATATGTATAATTTCTTGGGGAAAAATAAAGTCACATCATTTTATTTTACTTTTTGAGAGATCTTTAACACTGCCCCTCCCCCACCCCTAATTCCCACACCCCTTAAGAATAAATTAAGAATCACTGTTCTGGTAGTTTCCAATTGAATTCCACAGAGGAACTGTCATTCATTCACACCTTCATTCAACAAATTTTTAGTAAAGATTTGCGACGTACCCATCGCTGTGTAGGGTCCTGGGATTCAGAGATGAGTAAAGCAATCCCTGCCTTCCGGGGGCTCAAGCTCTCCTGTCATCAGGACTCAGTTACTTAATCTCGCTAAACATCCTGAAGGTAGGAGTTTATAGAGTGGTTTTCAGGATCACATAAATAAGCACACAATACATGGGTAATTCAAAAACGAAAACAAGGCCGGGCACGGTGGCTCACGCCTGTAATCCCAGCACTTTGGGAGGCCAAGGTGGGTGGATCACAAGGTCAGGAAATCGACACCATCCTGGCTAACATGGTGAAACGCCGTCTCTACTAAAAATACCAAAAATTAGCCGGGCTTGGTGGCGGGCGCCTGTAGACCCAGCTACTCAGGAGGCTGAGGCAGGAGAATGGCGTGAACCTGGGAGGCGGAGCTTGCAGTAAGCCGAGATCGCACCACTGCACTCCAGCCTGGGCAACAGAGACTCCGTCTCAAAAAAAAAAAAAAAAAAAAAAAAAGAAAACAAAGACAAAACTAACATGGTCATTTGCAGAAGGGGCAGAAAAAGGGTCTCTGCCTAGACCTGGGGAGGTCAGGGAAAGTACTATGGATTGGTAACAACCGGCCGGGCTTCCTACAAGAGAAAAAGACTATACTCACAGAGCCAGACCCCATCTCAAAGAAAAAAAAAAAAAAAAAAAAAAGCCTGGCATGGTGGCTCAAACCTGTAATCCCAGCACCTTGGGAGGCTGAGGCAGGGGGATCACTTGAGCCTAGGAGTTTAACAACATAGTGAGACCTCATGACTACTTTTTTATTTTAAAAAAGAGTTAATAAAAAATAAAATGAAAATAAAAGGGTAAAAGAGGCAGTGGCAAAGTCTTGAGTGGATTAAAGCCAGCTCAGCTAACTTTCACAGCAGACTGTATCATTTTAAAGGGGAAAAAGCACATCTCTGTTACATTGCTTAGGAAATATGCTTGGTATATACCCTGGGGCAATCTTACCTATTTGTTAAGTTTCCTTCCAACCCACTAGCCTGTGTGGCCAGGACAGGGAGAGAAAGATCTTAGAGCTCTCTAAGTAATAGAACTTAAAACATCAGACAGAGAAGAGTGTATTATCTTGGTGACGGTAATTCTCAATGGGGAAAATCCTGGGGAGGGATGTTCTGTGGGAGAATGCCTGCAAGTTTATTTGTTTAATAGGTTTGTTTATTCAGCTTATTGAAATTCGTTTCCCAGATGGGGAGATCTGAAACTTCTCTTTTCATGAAGGAAAGAAAAGTCGCATGCTAAAGAGACGGGCACGTCTTTAGAACGGCAGCAGGCAAACCCACTGCTGGGATCCTGGAGCTTTTACTAGTGGCTAGTCACAGGTTTACCTCCTGCCTGTGCTCCTTCTAGCTGTGTTGAAACCCACTTGCCCCATCTATGAACGGTGTTCAGCTCCATTTTCTGAGCCCCCTTATCTTTTTGTCCATACCTGTTACAACTCTTTGCATGTTGCATTGTCATTGATTTGGTCTCTCCCATTCAACCGAGCCTCTCACAGAGTTCCTGTCACCTCTGCAGTTTCATCGCCTAGCATAGTACCTGGCACTTTAATTCATGCATCAAACGTCCACTGAGTGCCCTCTATGTGTTAGACATCTGCTATACCGAGCTAGACAAAGTTGGCAGACATGACAGCCGAGTGGAAAAGATGAGCCCCTAAACCAATAATCACATACACACACACACACGCAAACACACACACTATATATATATATATATATATATATATATATATATATATATATATATATGTTATATATATGTAGGTATTAAAAAATCTTGGCCGGGAGCGGTGGCTCACACCTGTAATCTCAGCACTTTGGGAGGCCGAGGCAGGCGATCATGAGGTCAGGAGATCGAGACCATCCTGGCTAACATGGTGAAACCCCATCTCTACTAAAAATACAAAAAATTAGCCAGGCGTGGTGGCGTGTGCCTGTAGTCCCAGCTAGCTACTCGGGAGGCTGAGACAGGAGAATCACTTGAACCTGGGAGGCAGAGGTTGCAGTGAGCCGAGATCGCGCCACTGCACTCCAGCCTGGGTGACAGAGCGAGACTCCATCTCAAAAAAAAAAACAATTTTTTGCCTTGCAATTGTTTGCCTTGCTGTTATGTCTAAAGCTCCACAATTCTCTAAAAACAGAGATGTACAAAAAAGCACACGTATATAATTCTCTGAAAACAATATAAATGAGTCATTGCTCCATTTTACTGACATTTGTTGAGTGCTTGTTATAAATATGGCATTATTCTAGCTGGTGTAAGATTACCAATTTTTTTTAAACAAAAGTAATATAAATATATACATACACATTTAGTTACTGCATATGTGATGCGTGCTTTTGAAGAAAAAGGAGATGCTGTTGGAGGAAAATGGTGGTGGTGGTGGGAAGTGATTTAGAGTAGAGCCAGGGAAGTCTCAGAAGTGACAACTAGCTGGAACCTAAAGAATGAGGAGGTAGCAGGTGCAAGAGAAAGGCAAAGTTATTCTAGGTTGAGAGAATAGGATGTGCTAATGTCCTGAGGCAAGAGAGCTTACTGACAGGGAAGGAAGATGTCAGGTGTGACCGAACTGTAGTGAGCAAAGGGTAACTGAGGAGGTGGTCAGGAGCCTGCTCAGCCAATGGGGTAAATACTGTTAAGGAATTAGGACTTGATTTTAAGAACAACCATCGCATCATTTTAAAAGCAAACAAATGGCACTATAATTTCCCTCTTCAAAAAGGCACATTGGCTGGGCATGGTGGCTGACACCTGTAATTCCAGCACTTTGGGAGGCCGAGGCGGGTGGATCACCTGAGGTCAGGAGTTCAAGATCAGCCTGGCCAATGTGGTGAAACCCCGTCACTACCAAAAATACAAAAATTAGCCAGGCATGGTGGCATGTGCCTGTAATCCCAGCTACTTGGGAGGCTGAGGCATGAGAATCGCTTGAACCCAAGGCGGAGGTTGCAGTGAGCAGAGATCGTGCCACCTTACTCCAGCCTGGGCGACACAGCGAGATTCTGTCTTAAAAAAAAAAAAAGGGCACATTGATGGCTATTCAAGGCAGAAAGGGGCACATATAACCCCAAAGAGATGGCTCTGGGGAGGGTTGTGTTGTATTACATTGTTGGCATTGTATTATCCAGGTGAGAGATGCTGTTGGCTGGGCAGTGCCAGTGGGGATGAAAAGGAGAGATGGATTTGAAACATAGGAATAATCTCTCAGATTGTTTCTTGGCATCACTTACCTAAAATACTTCTTTCAAATATGGATGTACACACCCCTCCCTTTAGGATACTTGGGACAATGTGCCACTTAGACATAGGGGATGGAACAAATTGGAGAATCTGTCAATGCCCCCTGCAATCTTTTCCCTTGATGTTATCTCATAATGCCCCACAATTCTCTAAAAACAGAGAACATAAATGAATCATCAGTTCATTCCACTGACGTTTGTTGAGTGCTTGTTATGAATGTGGCATTATTCTAGTTCTTGTGAGGTTACCAATTTTTTAAAAAACAAAAGTAATGCAAGACTGCTGATGAAAATTTGGAATATGAGAAAAGCATAAAGAAGAAAATATATATCTTTAAGCACACCACCCACTGTTAACATTCTGATCTATGTATTTCTAATATTTTCTCCATTTTCATATGTACACATACATTTATTTACATGCATATACAGATATCAAAGTGTATATATATAATTTTGTCTGCCATTAAAATTTTTACTGTGTAACAATCATGCATTGTAAAAAAAAGTGAATAAAATGTATACAGTCAGTTTAAAGACTAACAAAATATGCATTCAATCACCAGCCAGGTTAAGAAGAAATACTATTACTTGTCCCCTGACATCTCCCTGCCACCTTTACATAGCCAAATCCAGAAAAGATCTGTTTTCCTAACCTTGTTCGCCTATTTTATTATTTAAATTGCAGCAGGAGGGAAGCATGTCTACTTTATCCAATTTCACACAGACTCTGGAAGACGTCTTCCGAAGGATTTTTATTACTTATATGGACAATTGGCGCCAGAACACGACAGCTGAGCAAGAGGCCCTCCAAGCCAAAGTTGATGCTGAGAACTTCTACTATGTCATCCTGTACCTCATGGTGATGATTGGAATGTTCTCTTTCATTATCGTGGCCATCCTGGTGAGCACTGTGAAATCCAAGAGACGGGAACACTCCAATGACCCCTACCACCAGTACATTGTAGAGGACTGGCAGGAAAAGTACAAGAGCCAAATCTTGAATCTAGAAGAATCGAAGGCCACCATCCATGAGAACATTGGTGTGGCTGGGTTCAAAATGTCCCCCTGATAAGGGAGAAAGGCACCAAGCTAACATCTGACGTCCAGACATGAAGAGATGCCAGTGCCACGAGGCAAATCCAAATTGTCATTGCTTAGAAGAAAGTGAGTTCCTTGCTCTCTGTTGAGAATTTTCATGGAGATTATGTGGTTGGCCAATAAAGATAGATGACATTTCAATCTCAGTGATTTATGCTTGCTTGTTGGAGTAATATTTTGTGCTGAAGACCTCTTTTACTTTCTGGGCAAGTAAATGTCATTTTAATCAATATCATTGGTGAAAATAAAGCCAAATTTGAAGTAAAGTGTCTGGGCAGTGGCCGTGGGGATAGAAAGGAGAGATTTACAAATCATTGAATCTTCTTTCTCATGAAACATCATTTGTGTGTGACAAATTCAATTTATAAATAACCCAGATGTATTAAGTAGAAGCTGAGGCTCAA
Organism: Pongo pygmaeus; assembly: GCF_028885625.2. Taxonomy (NCBI): domain Eukaryota; kingdom Metazoa; phylum Chordata; class Mammalia; order Primates; family Hominidae; genus Pongo; species Pongo pygmaeus. The sequence continues at coordinate 47,245,601 of NC_072395.2, forward strand.
AAGCTATCACTTGCTTACCAGACTGACATAGGAGCATTTATCTATAATATTAATTCATGAGTGTGGAGTCTGAAGAGATGAATAGGCGAACCATAAGATTACTTTACATTTATTGTTTTCCTGGCCTTTAACCTATTTAGAAGTCTTAAGACAGAACAAACATTTTTCTTTTTCTTTTTCTTTTGAGACATGGTCTCGCTCTGTTGCCCAGCCTGGAGTGCAGTGGTGCAATCTCAGCTCACCACAGCCTCAACCTCCCAGGCTCAAGTGATCCTCCCACCTCAGCCTCCCTAGTAGCTGGTACTACAGGCACGTGTGCCACCACACCCAGCTAATTTTTGTATTTTTTTGTAAAGACAGGGTCTCACTATGTTGCCCAGGCTGGTCTCGAACCGGAACAAACATTTCAAAGGACAAATAATCCATACCAGAGAAGCTGAGTATTTAAGAAGTACCCAGTATAACAAGAACATATTTTAAAACTAACATTTAAAGTTTTGCAGAAAACTAATCTTAAAAAGTTCTCATTATTTAAGAAAAAAAATAAAAAGGTATAATGTCGCTTTAAAAATGTATTCTTTTAACTTGATTTAGTTTTCCTCTATTTATAATTACTTATTAGCATTTATGTTTAAGAAACTAAAGGATACAGAAAGGGTCTAAATTGCTGATGCCTTCTGAAGACCTAGACAGGAACTACTTAATATCTTGTCCCATGTGGTGCAGGATATCATAGAATGTCAGGGCTGATCATTCTACTGTTGGCAGAGACCACTTCACTTACAGATGAGAGAACTGCAGTCCACTGAGAGGAGACAATTTCATTCACTAATTCGGTCAGGCAACATTGACCTACTTGGTTCACTGGCCTAGACCCCAGGAGTATAAAGATGAACAAGGCCGGGCACAGTGGCTCACACCTGTAATCCCAGCACTTTGGGAGGCTGAGGTGGGCAGATCACCTGAGGTCAGGAGTTCAAGACCAGCCTGGCCAACATGGTGAAACTCCGTCTCTACTAAAAATACAAAAATTAACCGGGTGTGGTGGCAGGAGCCTGTAATCCCAGCTACTGGGGAGACTGAGGCATGAGAATCACTTGAACCCGGGAGGGGGAGGTTGCAGTGAGCCAAGATTACATCATTGCACTCCAGCCTGAGTGACAGATGCTAAACATCATAGTACAATGTGACAAGGTCCTAACAGAGATCAATGCAAAGGGGACACAGCCAGCCAGCACAAGGACAGGAGGGCATGTCTAACGCAGGTCAAGGTCTTCTCTCTCAGAGCAGCTGAGAGTGACAGGTCAATGGCAGCAGAGAGATGTGGGGCCTCCACATCCCATGGCTTCATGCCTCCTAGTTTACCCTGTTCTCCTCCCCATGCCCCAGCCAAGGCACAGCAATGATGGGCAAGGCCTCAAGCCTCAGGGTGCTAGGACAAAATTTAGGAAAAGAGGCTCTTCTTCAGAGAATGCTTGTAGAACTCCTTATTCCAACCACAAGGTTTGTCTCTTTAAAATTACAGAGTGAGATATATACAAGGTATCTACTTCCTAATAACAGATTTGCAATTATGCCAACTGAAGCATTCAGTACAGTGTTAGAGAAAATCATGCACATTCCAAGAGCGGATGTAGGAAGAGTGGCTCCCCTCCTCAGATCAGAAACCCAGAAATGTTGTCCCACCCAGAAACATCCATCTCAGAGAGGCCAGAGCAGCCATCAGGCTTTAAATCCCAGCCCTCTGCTCTGCATCTAGACAGAAATCCGAGGTTTCCATCAGGTGACAAAGACCCTCTCCTTAACCAAACTATCAAGCTCCTCTGAGCCCTCTTCTTGACTAGAGCCCAACCATGGCCCTATAAAAACTGCAGACTCTCGGCACACATGATTTCGCCCACCTTCGCACAGTAAGAGACATAAACGCTAGCATAGGTTCTAAGAGCTGAAAGCTAAAGCGCCTGCCCGAGAAAAGTGGATGCTGCCTGAAGAATTTACTAATTGTTCCAACCAAAACCTGGTGACAGGCAGATAGTCCCCTGATCCCTCTCTTCAGGCAGTTACTTTAGAAAGTTTGCAATTATAAATCCTTTCTCTCTTCCTTGAGATGTAAATCTTCTACCATTCAGAACTGTATTGTCTCTTTGAAATGCAAACATTCAAACTCTCCTTGCTGGATGAGTGCCTTGCTCTAACTTACTGCCCCCCATCATAGACAGAAGTTTGTTTCTCCTCTAGATAGGAGCCAATTAACAAACCCAGATCACACTGACCAACCCCTTCCCACTTTCTATGCATTTCCACTTCCTTGACTCTGCTCAAGCCCCATCCCCACTCAGTTACCTTTGCACAAAGGGAAGTTGAGCTGGGCCTCTTCCCTCTGGCAATAGCTAATGATTTCAGTCAATCCTTACTGCTTTAACTGGCTTTCTTTACCTTTGACACAGGTAAACACATGGAGAGCAAAATCGAGGTTTTTCTGGCCGGGTGCGGTAGCTCATGCCTGTAATCCCAGCACTTTGGGAGGCCAAGGTGGGAGGATCACTTAAGGTCAGGAGTTTGAGACCAGCCTGGCCAACATGATGAAACCCCATCTCCACTAAAAACACAAAAATTAGCTGGGTGTGGTGGTGGGTGCCTGTAATCCCAGCTACTCGGGAGGCTGAGGCAGGAGAATTGCTTGAACCTGGGAGGCAGAGGTTGCAGTGAACCGAGATTGCACCACTGCACTCTAGCCTTGGTGACAGAGTGACACTCCATCTAAAAAAAAAAAAAAAATCGAGGTTTTCCTAATTAAGTACATTTTATTATCATCACTGAAAGCACAGGTGGTAACATAGAAGGTTATCAGCCAACTTCACTTTTGGGGAATGGGAGAAATGCTGACCCTCTCCAAGCATGTTGGGTGTCTAGTGGCTGAAGCCATTTGCCAAGATTGTCACCCTAGGATCCACTCCCACTAAACCTGGGCTTTTCACTTTCAACCCAGCAACTGAAAATGCCAGTTCAAACAACTTGCTGTTTTTTTCTACCCCATTTGCTTTTAGAGTTCCTTCTGCCTGTTCTATTGGCTCCATATGACCTGAATACCACTTATTTGTTAAAGCATAGCTCAGATGCTATTTTAAAAGGAGCCCAGGATAGTGGCTGATTTGATAGAATCTATACCCAGATTACCCAGGGTCAAGTCCCAGCTCTGGTACTTGCGGCCTTTAAAACCACGAAAAAATTACTTTAACCTCTGTGTCTCCATTTCCTCATTTGTGAAATGGTTATCATTATGGCACATCCCTTACAGCCTTGTTACGAGACTTAGGCAACAGCCACTAAGTGCTTAGAACAAAGCTATTTTTGTAACTTTCTCCAGGAACACTTCCCTTAACAGAACCAACCCCTCCACCCCTCAGTTTGTTCTTCCATCCACACCCTCTAACATTCTAACATAACCACAAAGAGTCCTGACGGGATTTGGAGTTACACTGCCTGGGTTCGAATCTCAATTCTGCCATTGCCATTCGCGCGTTTTCTATTGCCAGCCACCTTACTCTCCCCTGGCCTCAGTTTCCTCATCCTTAGAAGGGGAGCAGAGCACATGGTGGTAACTCCCTGCACATTCCTCTCGTTCCTTGTATTGGGTGCCCAGTTTGTGCCCTCCCATGGCGTTAGCACTGAGTGGTCTCAAACTCTGTACGCGTTTACTAAGCATGTTGACTGAAGAAATCTGGAAACCTAGTACCGCGGCACCATATCGTTACCCCAAAGGAAAATGCATGCACGCTGTCAGAGATGACGAACACTGCGTCTGGAAGCTTCTTAAGGGCACCCACGTGTCCTCAGCTGCAGACAGCAGCGAGGAGACACCCAGGGAATTCGAGACAGCGGAAGGCGGAAGGGTCCCGCAACAACCCACCCTCCAGCTCAGGTGAGCTCAGAGTGAGAACACACCGCCAGGCTTGGACAAAGGCACCTGGTCTACACCCCAGCGGCTCCCCGCCGGGGCCTACGTAGACTTCAGCCTTTAGCCACAGGGCCAAGAGCTGCGGGCCAGGGCTGCCCGCCTGAGATCACTGCGCCTGCGCACGGAGCTGCGCGCCCCAGGTCGTCTGCCCGGGCCCACTGCACCTGCGCACGGAGTAGCGCACCCACGTCTGCGGCACCGGCCCACTGCGCCTGAGCACGTAGCGGTGCATTTCGGGATGTGTAGTTTTCCCCAGCAGGACGGTAGAAGTCGTGGTTTGTGCGCGGCCAGGCGCTGGAGCCTCCGCTGTCGCGAGCAGTAAGTGTGTGACATCGGGGTAGGAGGGAGTGCCCCAAATTCCAAAAGCTCTTTGGGGTGCTGCGATGTCGCGGCCGGCCCCGCGCTCGGGTTTTCCCTCCTAGACAAAAGTCTGCCGGCTGCCGGTCGCGCCGGGGCGGGGATCCGGAAGGTGAAGGCCGCCAGGCCCCACCCGCGGGGCGCTCCTGCTGGACCTGGCCGTCGGGCGCTGTCAACCCGCTGAGCAGTGTGTTCCGGCTGGCACGTGGCCCGGGCGGGGCTCAGGATTGGTTCAAGCCTACGGTGTTGGTCCCCGGAGAGTCTAGGGAGACAAGCAATCCCCTGGAATGGTGGGGGAAGCGATGACAGCCCGTGGTCCTCATCCGCAGCTCTGGGGGAAGGGGGCAGGGTGGGGAGGGCAGGTGTTGCTCCCTGAGTGTTGGGGGAAGGGGATGGGGAGAGGACCCTGAACTGGCCCCCGGGTTACCCAGGAGGAGCTGAGGCCCAGAGAGGTTCAGCGACTCGCCCAGGGTTGCACAGCGAGCACAGGCACCGACGTTGCCTTCCGAGGCCTGGGCTTCCAGCAGGGAGAGACGCGGACACCTGTCATCGCTTCTCGGTGGATCCCTGAAATGTTGAGTTGTGGAGTCTGGGCAGCTGAGATCGGACAGGGCTGGTTGCTTGGAGGCCCAGGCCTACAAGTGTAGAGGGCCAAGTGATGCCCAAGGTTCACCTGGCAGCCCTCTTCCTGGACCTACCCCTCCTTATGACTGGGTGAAGGGTTGGGTGAAAAGGGTAGAGACCGGGAATGAGAACAGCTTCAGAAAGTTCAGACAAAGGGCACAGAATGATTCGTGGCTGGAAGGAGACAGCAAGCGATAGACTGATCCTTGAATTTGTTAGGTGTGCCAAGAAGAAAAAGTATTAATAGATCGTGGACGACACATTATCCATATTGCTTTAGTTGGTCTAACCAAAATAAGCGAATAGCTTTTTTGTTTCTAAGAGAAACCTGACAAAGGAAGACAGGGTGTTTTTGCGGTGAAGGAAATAGAAATATTTGGAGTTGTATCTAAGCCACTTGTTATTTTTGTGTTTTAAGCTAAGATCATGGATAGGTCCAGGGAAAGTTAAAAATTTCCCGCACTTCATAGATTTTATGCCCCTCAAAAACATCCCCACCTTGTTGGCTTTTGCAGTTCAACCTTCAGATACCAGCTCCCTCGTTTCTAATATTGCATCAGGTGTACATATGGCAGCAGAGCAAATAGCTTACTGATGCTTTTAGCTTTTTTCTTCTCATTTGCAAAAGACTCTATGAAAATGGCTGGCTTGGGCATGTAATTGAAGGGAGGTGGGGAAAAGTGGTAATTCAGAGGCAGTGGGTGGGAATGAGCAGGTCACATCAGGGTGGTTCACCCTCTTGACTCGCACCTCACCACAGCCCTTCTGCTACTATTGCAGATTGACTCTAAATATGTTTCTTTCCTAAAGAGCTTGAATTTTATCACTCCAGGTATGAAGTTGAGGCAGCTGCCAGTATATTTTGGCAGTCAGGTTCTGTGATATCAGAGAGGATGGTGAATTGTGAATTCCAGAGTTGCAGAATTGTTGTTTAGATTCTGATTTTTTAAATGACAGCACTTTGGTTTGGAGGGTTAATGACTTACCCCAGGTCATAAGCCACACCATGTTGCCACCAAGAGTAGAGCTCAGATCTCCAGTTGTCCTGGTCCTCAGGCTACTGATCTTTATTCCCTGCCCTGCTATCTTGGAATGACTGCATTTTGCCCTGGATGTCACTAGCCTGTATCCTTCAGCTTGGCATGTCCAGTCATGGAAGGAGAGAGATTTAACGTAACAACAATGGCTGACATTCAGTGCTTTCTGTGTGCTGGCCATGGTGCTTAGTGTTTACAGTCTAATCTGCAAGAGAATTTACAGATGGATAAGTTGAGGCTGAGAGAGGCCAAGTGACTTGTCCAAGGTCACACTGCTAGTGAACATAGCACATGTTTTCCAGAGGGCCAGACCACTGGATGTTTTTTCATTCATTTCCTCCTGTAAGATCGTTGAACCTATTTCTCATTCTTGACTTTGGGAATCAATATTCTACATACATCAATTCACTGGGTATGCAGTTTTGCCTCAGAAAATTTTGAAGGAACAGCCAGACTCATCTACTATATTTGTATACAACTCAATTAAAGCAGGAATTGTAAAAATAAAATTTATAAGACTTCTAACATTTTAATATACAACATAGCTAATCACTAAGATTACTAGAGATACTCAAAATGAAAATTGTAGCAACAGGTTATAACATGTCAGGAATATATTTCTCTAGTGCAGGTCAGAATCTGCTGCTCCTTAAAGACAAGTGGGCCATTTACCCATGAAGGTAACGAGCACATTCAGCCACCATCATTACAGTTAAACAGATCTATGATTTAAATTCCTATCGCTACCTTATCTGACTTTGAAAAAGTCATGGGGAAAACTTGGCTACCTTGTGCCAACTGCTAACTTGTTTTCAAGATATTATAATCTTGAATAGATGGGGGATGAACTTTTTATACTTAGATAGCTTTGTAATTGAAAGTTTGTGTAAAAACATCTTGCCTAAAGTTCATCTTATCCCCATTCTAAAGGCCTTTGAAATTGTCAGCCACTTTTCTTAATTATGACGGTAAGTACATTTCAAGAGAAGTGTTCCCCTGACTTTTGAATGCAAAGCTCTCTGCCTGTGTCAGGATGGTGCCGAGGTTAAAGCCCTGGAGCCAGACTGGCTGGGTTCGAATCCCAGGCCCACCTGTGAGACCCTCGATGTGTTACTTAAATTTTATTTCCTCCTCTCTAAAGTGGAGGCAATAAGCTGTTTTATGGGGTAGTTGTGAGGGCTACATGCCTTAACTCATCTAAGCACTTTAGCCAATTTTTGTATCTGACACAAAGAAGTTAAACTATGATTATTGTGCTATAAAGCATTGGATTTCAGAAAAAGTAGGGGCACTAAACACCATCTGCTTGACACCTTTCTTCACTTGCAGATGGGACTGAAGCCCTAGAGGGAAGTCACTTACCAGAGGGTGTAGGTTCTTCATCCAGAGCTCAGGTCTTCTTGGGGTATGTGTCATATTCTAAGAGTAGTGACCTACAAGGTCCTGGAGCGAATCCCAAGGCTTGGGCTGCCGGCCCTGCCTTCTCACTTCCATATGCCATGGTGTGGCATATGACCTGGGGTAACATCCTCTGAACCAAAGTGCTGTCATTTAAAAAATCAGAATCTAAAGAACAATTCTGCAACTCTGGAATTCACAATTCACCATCCTCTCTGATATCACTTCCTTCCCTACCTTCTACTAGGTCTCCCTCAAGCTTTAGAGAAAATTCTGCATCTGAATTGCATCCGACAATTTTTCTGCCCTGTCACTTATTCCCTTGCTCCCAGATAATCTTCGAAAAACCAAGATGAGCTTAATTAACAAATTAACACTCAGAGGACTTGACAAAGACACTCACTCCCAAACCAGCTTGTGTTTAGGTCTGGAGGCAGGTGGAGGGACAGATTTTGGACTTGGGCCCTTAGGTTCACAGATGAATGGGATGGGAGCCCATGTCCCCTCAGGAGCGGCGCTGTGCTGCTGGAGGCTACAGAGAGCTGCTGAGGAGAGCTTTCTGCTTAGCAAGGGTCAGGCCTGTCTGGGCCCTCGCCCAACCCACTTCCCACCAGTCTCTCAATCGCCTTGTCAGGACACAGCCCGCCTCTCTGTGGAGCTCACTTTCTGTTCACATGCCCTGTCTCCATCAAAGGGACATCTTTCTAAGGTGGTCTGCCCTAGGAACTCCAAATTGACCTGTTTTTTCTTCCTGCCCAGATCAGACCTTCCAGCTCCCTGGACCTGACCTTCCAGCTGCCTCTTATGTACTTGTCTGTTGGGGGCTTGTGTTGATCAGGAGTGAATTCACAGTCTACCATGAATTGGAAGGTGAGTATAGTTTTAAATATTTATGGCTTGGGGTTTTTTCTTCCTCCTGATTGTGAAAATTCAGAATAACAGTTCTACACCTGTAGATTGATTAAAAAGAAGAAGTAGGTGAAAGCATAATATTTATGTTTCATTTTAAGTTAAAACATAAATGTACATTTATTTGCTGGACTTCTGGAAGAAGGCCAGGCCTTTTCTTCAAGTGTGCATTCACTAACTTCAAATCTTCCTCACTTTTCTTACAAAAACTATACCTTTAAAGCTTTACCTGCAATTTTGCATTGTGCTTTCTTTTTTTATACATTTTTCTGTAGAGATAGGGCTCCACTATATTGCCCAGGCTGGTCTTGAACTCCTGGGCTCAAGCAGTCCTCCTGCCTGAGCCTCCCAAAGTGTCGGGATTACAAGAGTGAGCCACTGTGCTCGGGCCATTTTGGTTCCTTTAAAGTAGATGCAGTGGACTGAATGTGTGTGTTTCCCCAAGTTCATATGTTGCAACCGTGGTGCCCAGTGTGATGATATTTGGAGTTGGAGCTTGTAAGAGGTAATTAGGTGATGAGGCTGGAGCCCCAATGTTTGGAATAGTGACCTTATTAAAAGGGCTCCAGGGAGCTCTGTTACCCTCTTTCTGCCATGTTGGGGGTACAACAAGAAGCCAGCCATCAGTAGCCTGGAAGACGGCTCCGCTAGACACCCCCTGTACTGCGCCCTGATCCTCAGGCTTTCAGCCTTTCGAACTGTGACGAGTACCTCTTTAATAAGTCACCCAGTCTGTGGTCCTTTGTTCTAGGAGCTGAATTGACTAAGACAGTGGATTAAGATCTTATGAGCAATGTATACACAAAATCTTTCCAGTGTTTCATACTCTTCCCTAATCTTTTACAGTTGTCTTGCCAACAGCGTTTTTTTTCCAACTCAAACTTGAGTCTTTCAAAGTATTCAACTTAGTTTTCATAAAAGCTTTTGCTTTACACAGTCATATTTCACAAGCGTAATGTTTAAATAAGTTATGGAACATAGCATCAAGTACAACTTAAATAAACTGCTTGGCGAGTAAAGACACCTGACCCCTGTGAAACATTAGATTCAACTGGTGGGAGCAGAAGTTCAAGGGCAGCCAGAGAGTAGGTCAGCAATCAGGTTTCACCGGGGGAAAGGAGAATGTCATTTTAAGTCCTGGAAGTCAACAAGGTGAGGTGGAGGTTGTTTAAGAGAGCAGCCACTAAAATATGTTTATTGTAGTCACTTTGCAAAGTCTAATATCAAGCAAAAATCGTACATTGTCTCACCATCTAGAAATGGCTACTATTAACAATCTCGGTATATTCATCTTTTTCTGTATATATGTGTGGCATGTTTTCATGCATAGGATCTTATTGTATGTGTTTTTTCAATTATTATAAGCATTTTCTTCAAAACATCCAGTGGTTTTCTATTGCAAGGAGAAACTGGAAAGGTCTGGAAGCAGGATCAGGGAGCCAGGAAGGTAGCTTTCCCATCTTCCCCAGCTCTGTGGGGTGAGGGGCTTGGCAGGCCCTGCAGGAGGGCTGAGGGCCCAGGAACTGGTATAAGTTAATGATGCAGAGTGAGTGTTCTGTGAAGGGTGGGAAGATATAGGAGAGTTTGTTTAGCATGCCTTGAGGATCAGAGCTCACAGTGAAAAGGCTGGGAAGGAAAGAAGAAGCAGTGAGAGGATGGAGCGGGGAAGGAGCGGAAAGCAGTGTGGGGTGAGGTTTAGGGAGGCCGTTCGCCCACTGCAGTGGCTGAGTCAGTAGAGGAGAGAGGCAGGAACTGGTATTAAGGGCCAGCGTTCAACGCATTAAACCTAATGCCTCAAGGCAGTGTTTCTCACCCCTGAGCACTAGTTCAGGCAAGGATTTCGAGCCCCACTCCCAGAGTTTCTGATTGGGTAGATCTGGCTGGGGCCTGAGAATTTGCACTTCTCACAAGTTCCAGGCGGTGCTGGTGCACACTGGTCGAAGGCAATGCATGGGGAGTTTTCCTCTTTAATTGTAGAGTGACACCAACCCACGTGACCACTCGGGCCAGTCTTGCTTGTGACAGTTTTTTCTGCCATCAGGAACAAAATCTGCCCAAACCTTCCCAGCTTCTGCACCAGGAAAGTGGCTACCAGGGAGCAGCTTCGTGTTTAAACACAGCCCCATCTCGTGTAGTGTTAGAAAGGAATGGCCCCAGGCTGGGTGTGGTGGCTCACGCCTGTAATCCCAGCACTTTGGGAGGCCGAGGCAGGCAGATCACTTTGAGCTCAGGAGTTCGAGACCAGCCTGGACAATGTGGCGAAACCCCGTCTCTACAAAAAAAATACAAAGATTAGCTGGTCATGGAGATGCGTACCTGTAGTCCCAGCTACTCGGGAAGCTGAGGCTGGAGAATTGCTTGAGCCTGGGAAGTGGAAGTTGCAGTGAGCTGAGATCATGCTCCTGCACTCCAGCCTGGGTGACAGAGTGAGACCCTGTCTCAAAAGAAAAAAGAAAGTCATGGCCCTGATTGCAGACAGCTGCGGAAGGTGGACGGTTCAGTAGCCCCCAGTGCGTCTGATGGCCTTCCCCGTCTGGCTCAGTGGGCCATGGCCGGCAGCGACAGTCAACAGTGCTACCTGTGCATTAGCAACAAGTATGGCCTCATTATTTAAAAACTTAGTTATTCTCATTTCACAGGTATTGGGGTTTTGTTTTTAAAAATTAATATAGATCTAGGCCAGGCATGGTGGCTCACCCCTGTAATGGAGGCTGAGGTGAGAGGATCACATGAACCCAGGAGTTCAACACCAGCCTGGGCAACATAGTGGGACCCCAGCTCTACAAAAAATCAGAAAAAATTAGCTGGGGATGGTGTCACGTGCCTGTAGTCCCGTCTACTCGGGAGGCTGAGGTGGGAGGATTGCTTGAGCCTGGGAGGTCAGGGCTGTGGGAAGCCGTGATCATGCCACTGTACTCCAGCCTGGTTGGAGTCTCAAAAAAATATTCATATAGATCCAGCCTACCCTGGCAGCGTTCATTTTCCTCCCTGAAGGTCTGTATGTTTCAAGAGATGTAAGGGGTTTGTTAAAAGGAAATTGGAGCAAGGGGTTTCATACCACTGAAGGTTAGTGCCTAAGAGAGGGCAGGAAGGGGGCCCTGGAGCCCTTTGCTTTACCCTGTGAATGTTCTTGACCTCTGCTGCCCTTGTGCTGCGTCCTTCTCAGTCCACACTTCTGCCTCTTGCCGTGCCTCTCCACTGCCTGTAAAACAAAGTGAACACTGAAGCCTCCCACCAGGGTCCACTGGCTGATGTGTTTCCATTTCCATGGGTTTTCTAACTTCTGGATGAGAGAGTACATTCCTGCAATTGCTAAAGCTAAGTTTCCTATCTGGATTGTAGATAGCTATGGGCAGTAATGTGGGGCTTTGTTATATTAGTAATAGGGCCCCGGCAGGATACAGTGGCTCACACCTGTAATCCTAGCACTTTGGGAGGCCGAGGTGGGCGGATCACGGGTCAGGAGTTGGAGACCAGCTGGCCAACATGGTGAAACCCTGTCTCTACTAAAAATACAAAAAATTAGCTGGGCATGATGCCGCATGCCTGTAATCCCAGCTACTCGGGAGGCTGAGGCAGGAGAATTGCTTGAACCCAGGAGGTGGAGGTTGCAGTGAGCTGAGATGGTGCCATTGCGCTCCAGCCTGGGTGACAGAGCAAGACTCTGTCTCGAGAAAAATAATAATAATAATAAGACCCCATTGGTTTATTCGGAGAGACTGAGAAAGCTGGAAGAGAGTAGCTTTTCCCAGTGTGAGTCATTGCCTCAGGTAGCCTGGAAAATCCTAGCAAACAAAAAGAAGTTTATTCAACAACATTCTTTTCATAGCTGGTTTGTATGCATGGCATCAAACCTTCACCTCTAAAATGTGAACCTTCAAGAAAACAGGATTTCAGGGTTTACTGGAGGGAGGGGATTAGCCTAGGTCTCAGGGAAGAAGAGCCTGGAAACGAAGTCAATGTTTAAAGCTCCTTATATTTACCAGAGTAAAAGTTGAAAAGTTTCACTTTCGGAACTTTTTCAGTCTTTTATACTGATGTCAGAGTGATCTTTCTGAAGTGTATGTGTTGTGCTTATTCTTTACTGTTAAAACGATTTCATCGTTGAAAACTATTAGCTAATTACTGAGTGTTCTTGTGTTCTTACTGTTTTAGTAAAATTGAAACGATTTAAGTATTTGCATCCCTGCCTCCTCCCATGATTTTCAGTGTATTTCTATCATATTGTGCTATATCCTTCTGCAAATATCCATACATAACCAGTTAAATGATTTCAGAGGTAGCGAGTCCAGTTGCCTCTGGAAAATCCAGTAGCCAAGCCATAGTGTATTTGCATATTTTAGTTGTGAAGTGGAGGGGCGTGAGGAATGAATCATATATAGTACGGGACAGTGTGATGCTACAGAGTTGGGCTTTGGAGCATTTGGAGCTGGGTCAGGCCCTGCCTCACTGACTGCTGGCCTCCCCGCCTCTGCATTTTCTCAGTTCCACCGCAGTCAGGGCGAGCCATCTGCTCGTGGAGGTGGCTAAGGGCAGAAGGGAAAGAGCCGCGTAAGGCACTTTACATGCCGTGAGTTCCCAGTCTACAGCAGCTGATGCTACAGCTTCTAACCGTGAAATCCACATCTAGTTCTGAGTCATAAAGAGTTTCGATACAATCATAGGAACATTCATCTACATACATTGTGATTTTATGAATTTCAGTTTATTGAAAATCAGGCATCAGTGGAAGGGAGACTGGCCCTGGGGTTAGAATGTCCTTCCAACTGGCTCCTCATGAGGGAGCTGTGGGACCCCTCAACTTCTCAACCTCCAGGAGCTCTTCTTTCTTTGCTCATATAACCAGCGGGTCGACTAGGTCCCCTTGAAAGTTCTTTTCAGCCCCCCGGTTCTGTGAGCATATTGTACACACTAACTAGGTTCAGATCAACTTCGGTTAGACTATTAGAGGGAGATGCATATGTATCCCCCACAGTGGAATCTCATTGGTATTTCATATAATAAGTGATTGACAGAAATAAGGACTTCATTGGGATAAAATCCTACCTGGTCCTCTAAAATAATGATTGATCAGCCAAAGCATACCTTTTCACTATTTGGGAGGGAATTTTTAATCACACAAAAAGCACATAATTATCATTCAGGTCATACTAACCATGTGTATGGAACTAATATTTGCTTTGAGGTACTATTGCAATATATAGAATTTCACACAAAAAACCTACTAGTGCAAAGAGTGAGTAATTCAAATCCATAGTTTTTCCCTAGACTTTATTTTAGTGAATGGGGTTGCAAGGGCAGTTAGTAAGCAGCTCTGTTTTAATGTTTTGAGTTCTGTTGTGTTTTATTTTACCATCAAGTGCCAGTGCTAATGAGTCTCTAGAAACAAGAGAAAATCCCAGAGTACTAAAGCTGTAGTTTCCAGAAGCAAGGTCTGATTCACCCTTACTTTGTAGATGAAGGGGCAGGAGCTCAGAAAGAAAGGAGCTCATTGCCTGACCCAGGTTACACAGTCAGTCGGTGATAAAGTAGAGCTCTGACCCAGGCCTCCGGACTCCAGCTCCTTTCACTGGATCTGGCTGCTGCCTCAGAAGTAAGGGCCTGGGTGATCAGCAGGTTGCAGGGTTGAGCTGTGAGAGACCAGAGTCCCCACGCCTGTAGATGACCGGTGGTCCCCTCCATGAAGCCAGTCGCAAGCAAGCAGCAAAGAGCAGAGCTGTAACTTGACTGTTGGCCCCATGGGGATAGAGACCTTTTCTGCTTTGTCTCCAGTGTAGCCCCAGCCCCCTATCCTCATGCCTGTTGCAGAATAGGTGCTAAGTAAATATTTGTTGACTGAAGGATCATAAAAGAAACCTCCCATATCAATGATGGAACATTTAGTTAGCATGGCTTCTTTCCTCTTGAAGGTTCTTGAGCACGTGCCCCTGCTGCTGTATATCTTGGCAGCAAAAACATTAATTCTCTGCCTGGCATTTGCTGGAGTGAAAATATACCAAAGAAAAAGGTTGGAAGCAAAACAACAAAAACTAGAGGCTGAAAGGAAGAAGCAATCAGAGAAAAAAGATAACTGAAGGTGAGTCCACAGTACCCAACCTTGCAAATGGGAGCTGGCCAGTGGGTTGGGGTGACCAATCAATGAACAAGAGAGGTCTGAGACTTCCCTGTCCGTCGGGTCTGAAGGGCTGCATGGGGAGCATGTGGCCTCACCTGTTCTCTAAGGTAGAACTGCTCCATAAAGGGCCAGGTGTGCAGATCCTGGTCCTGGGATGTCAGTGCTGCTGAGCCAAGGTGCACGGAGGATTAGTTCATCCTTCTTGAAACCTGCAGTGGCAATGGTTCTTGACAGGTATTGGGTTAAGAATTGAGGACTCAGTGACAGCTGTGGACCTTCTTCCCAGAGAAGCACACATACTGAAACCATCTGCATTTGTGTGTAGGGAGAAGTTTGCAGATGTGGGGAGTCACAGGTCATTTGAAATTCCAAGATTAAGAAACCCTGTTATCTTTAAGATAAAGTCTGACTCCATGGTATGACAAATAAATCCCTTCCCAGTCTGGTCTTAACCCAGACCTCATTTGCCACTTGTGCCCACTCCCCATCCGCCTGCAGGCTGTTCCTCAGCCACCATGGCCTTTGGCCTTGCTTATTAGGTTTTTCCCAAGGACCTCCTCACCAGGCCTGAAGGTACACTCATCATTGTCATCCAGTGCCTATCACAGTGCACACTGGTGGGCTTAGAACATACTTGGGGAGTTACAATACATCAAGGCACCAGAAAGTTCCTGTTAAGCCCCTGTTACAGATTTAACACATGACAATTCACAGTTACCTTGATTCCAGTGTGTTGATACAGTTTCTTCACTTTGCAGGTTGAGTTCTGTACTTTAAAAATCAGGGGATTCAGCCAGGTGTGGTGACTCATGCCTGTAATCCCAGTGCTTTGGGAGGCAAAGGTGGGAGGATCACTTGAGCCAATGAGTTCAAGACCAGCCTGGGCAACATAGTAAAACCCTGTCTCTACAAAAACTTAAAAAAAAATTAAAAAAATTAAAAAGCGTAGCCGCACACTTGTTGGGTGTGGTGGCACATGCCTGTAGTCCCAACTACTCGGGAGACTGAGGTGGAGGATTGCTTGAACCCAGGAGTTCAAGGCTGCAGTGAGCCATGATCACACCACTGCACTCCAGCCTGAGTGACAGAGCGAGACCCTGTCTAAAAAAAAAAAAAGGATTCAAATATGGTGGTGGTGGGGTTCTAGATCTCTGGTTCCCAAACCTGGCTAATGATCAGAATTGCCCAGGTGTTTGTTTAAATGAAGATTCCCAGGCTTCAGCCCAGAGAGATTCCATAATGGCTCTGGTTAGGTTTGGGTGTCGGTTTTTTGTTGTTGTTTTTAAGATAGGGGATCCTACTCTGTCATCTAGGCTAGAGTGGTGCAGTGGCACAATCTCGGCTCCCTGCAGCCTCCGCCTCCTGGGCTCAAGCAGTCCTCCCACCTCAGCCTCCCGAGTAGCTAGGACTACAAGAGCATGCCACCACACCCGGCTAGGTTTTTAAAACAATTTTTAGTAGAGAAGGGGTCTTGCTGTGTTGCCCAGGCTGGTCTTGTACTCCTGGGCTCAAGCAATACTTTCGCCTCAGCCTCCTGAAGTGCTGAGGTTACAGGTGTGAGCCACTGTGCCCAGCCTCTGTTCTTTTGAAAACCCATTAGATAATCCTTAGGTTGTCTTCTCAGCAACAGGTCATTGTGGGAACCACTGGGCTAGGTGACCTCCCAAACCCAGCCCACTCTGAGATTCCATGCTTCCGTCAGTAGGAATTCCCTTGCAGTGCCATCAGACTTGTTGAGGCTAAAGACCTACTGATGAGGAATAGTAGCAACACCTACTAAGTGGTTATTCTGTGCTGGGGACTTTGCTAAGCATTTCATACACAACTGTGTTATTCAGCCCTGATGACTCTGTGAGGCATGTTCAGATTGAAAGAATGTCTCACTCTACGTGGTTGAAGAACAGAGTCAGAAATTGATCCCAGGTCAAATGCATTCAATCAGCATGGCCAAGCCCAAGCTGTGCTACCTTCCTGAATACAGGCAAGTGAGCTCGTAGGGACGCTTCACTCTCTGTTACTCACCACTTCCGGCAGCTGCCCACTCACTGGTCCCCAGTGAACTGTAGGCTTTTGCTAGATAGAAGAAGTTACTTTCTTTCTTTCTTTCTTTCTTTCTTTTTAAGGTGTTTGATTGACTGAAATTTAGGAGTAGGCATTACGATGGGGAGGAGAGAAATTAAAAAGGGTGAGGGAAGGCAGTTTAAATTAAAATGTTGCTGATTGAATTTATATTCCTGACAATCCCCATTTTGTGTGCTAAACTGATCAAAGGAAGAAAATATGAGATGGAAGATCATAAAGGCTTTGGTCCTCCCACAGACATCAGCAGAGACCTGCAGTTAAGTCAGGGCTGGATGGCTTAGAAGCAACTCAGGGAGTTGGTCTTCCTGTCTAGGCTGGCAGCTTCTTAAAGACTAGAGACTTTCTTCAAACAAAAAGAGTTTTCAGGCTGGGCGCGGTGGCTCACGCTTGTAATCCCAGCACTTTGGGAGGCCGAGGCAGGTGGATCACTTGAGGTCAGGAGTTCGAGACCAGCCTGGCCAACATGGCGAAACCCCATCTCTACTAAAAATACAAAAATTAGCTGGGTGTGGTGGCACATGCCAGTAATCCCAGTTATGCTAAAAATACATTCATTAATAACTAGACTTGAGTGATAGACTTGAGTGGTGTCCGCTTGTTAAGTTTAAATGGCTGAGCATACGTCTTTATGCTGAGCAGTAAACATCAGGTATACTCTTATCAAACATTTCCTACTCATCCCTTTGGTTTTCCCTTCTAGATTCTGCCATGTAAATGTCAGCTTGAGTGGACTCCAGCTGAGAAGAAAGAGAAGAAAGACTTAATTATTGAATAATTTGTTAGAGGATAAACTCCCAACCTAGACCTTTAACTTAAAATAGTGTGAATTTGTATATGTTTTTAAAAGAACCAGTACTGGCCGGGTATGCTGGCTCTTACCTGAAATCCCAGCACTTTGGGAGGCCAAGGCGAGTGGATCACCTGAGATTGGGAGTTTGAGACCAGCCTGGCCAACATGGTAAAATCCTGTCTCTACTAAAAATATAAAAATTAGCCAGGTGTAGTGGCGCACGTCTGTAATCCCAGCTACTCGGGAGGCTGAGGCAGGAGAATTGCTTGAATCCGGGAGGTGGAGGTTGCAATGAGCCTAGATTGTGCCACTGCACTCCAGCCTGGGCAACAGAACGACTGCATCTCAAAAAAAAAAAAAGTAAAATTAAAATTAAAAAAAAGAATAACCAGTATTTTGTTTACTAAAATAAAATGCCTTTGTAAAAAAAGGAGTTGTGGCCTTTGGAATAAGTCAAATTGTATATCTCTTTCTCTTTCTCTTACACAGCACCCTCCACCCCATGTTGTAAAGGGGGGGTTTTGTAAACCTACACCTCCCCCACCATCTCAAGCTGGGGGGTCCCAGGTGAGAGGCTTCCATAGAGGACAAGGTGGTGCAGAAACATCTGCTGTGGGAGTGGGGTCCCCAGCACTGGGTGCTTCGGCCAGCTACCCCCGACCCCAGGCCCCCTCATAGGCTGCCCTCCCGTACCCTCCTTTCTTGTCTTTTCCTCCTACAGCTGCTACACCCCTGTGAGAGTGTTTTGGAGTGTTTTCATTGTTAGGGTGGAGGGAGGCTGTGTGCGTCCAGGAAAGGTGACTCCTGTGTTAACCATGAGGGTCCTCGCAGGGAGGAATCGTGGGAGCCCTAGGGTGTGTTTTGTCCTCTCCTCACCTGTTTGCTCCTTGGGATTTGCTGATGAGAAATGAAGGGTAGGGCACCCTAGGAGCCACTGGAACCAAGGGCAGGGAGGATGGGAAGATGTTTTACTCAGCACCTAACACACGTAGATCCCTGTGACAAGAGCTCATGCTCTCCCACTTCTCGCAAGACTGTGCGATGGGGAGTGAGGTAGCAGCAGCCGGCACTGGAAGCAGGGCGGCGTGTTTGGTCTGGTTGCTGACGGCTGCATGGGAAACTTGCAGGAGTATATGTTAGTAAACGTCTCCCCGTCCTGGTCCAGTTTGTGTCGAACATTGCGTTTTCCATGTGGGGAGTCAGGGGAGTTCCATCTTAAATTGCACTGTGCTTGCTGGATGCTCTTCAGCACAATTTAGGAAGCAGGAAAGAATTCACAAAGTTCTGAGGACAGACAGACCCTGGCCCTACAAGCTGCAGTGCTCACCATAGTCAAAGTGGACTTTCATGTAAGCCCAGACCTCATTCTCTCTGAAGGAGGCCACTCCAGCCTTTGCCAGGAGCCCTGGTGACTTTATTCTGCCTAATCCTGCTGCGGCCTGGGGTCCTGTTAGAACATGAATGGAAAACTACAGCAGAGGTGGGATGCCCTTGGATTTCTGCTATCCCCACACTTCCTTGACATGCTCAGATGGGGCCTAGAACTGACCCTGGGCAGTGGCCTACCATCCTCCCTTTGTCAGGGCCTCCCTGCACCCTGGCAGATTACCCCACCCTGGCGCATGTTCCTGCCCCAGGGGCCTGGCCTCTGCTACCCACCCTGCAGGTGTAGGGCATCACCTGCTCCTGCCTTGCCTGGCATCAGACCTACTACCTTGGCACCACTTCCTCCCTCATACCCACCCACCTGTGTGCCTCATAAGTCCAAGGCGGGGGATCTGCTGACCAGTAGACACTCATGTGCTAAACACAAGTGCTTTTCTAGGCTTTGGGATTTAAAGCTACACTTTGGAATTTGTGGAAGATCTGGCCATCTTGGAAAATTAGGTAGAAGAAGACATAACGACTGGACTAAACCACTGATCATCCCAACGGTGCCCATGTCTTTTCTGTTTTTTGTTTTTGTTTTTGTTTTTTTAGAGATGAGGACGTGCTGTGTCCCCCAGGTTGGAATGCAATGGTACAATCATAGCTCACTGCAGCCTTGAACTCCTGGGCTCAAGCGATCTTCCCACCTCAGCCTCCCGAGTAGCTGGGACTAGGCCCTGCTAATTTGTTTATTTTTAGTAGAGACAAGGGTCACACTGTACTGCCCAGGCTGGGTGTAGGTTTTTTCTGAAGAGCATTTGGGAGTTTTGGTTTTTGCTTGGTTACTTTTCCTATACACCCTTCTACCACTAGGGGGAGATGATTAATCACTAATTGAAGGGATTTTGTTCGTTTTTTATGTTTTGGGTTTTTTTGTTTGTTTCAATAAAGAAAGAGTTTAATTGCAGTAAGGCAGGCCACACAGGAGATGGAGTTCTTATTCAAATCGGTCTCTCTGAAGGCTCAGGGTTTTCAAGGCGGAGTTCTTGCTATCATTCCACTCCTTAGGTACATGAAGTTGGTAGATGTGTAGTTTGATGTTAGATTATTGGTTGGATGCATGCACCGCTGGTTGTAGAGACCGGTAAAGCCCACTAGCAGGACCCCACCTGGACCACAGCAATCCTGCAACCTGCTGGACCATGACCGAGAACAAACACAAGGGACCTGAAATGCGTTGCAAAGACCAGAAGCCGACATCCACATTCTCCACCCACGGAGAGCCCCAGAGTCCCTCATGCACAGCCTGCTTGATCTATTTTACACACATTCGCAACAGGTTTGGTTTTCAAGCTTACAACATATTAGAAACAGAAAGGAAGAAAGGCTGTCAGCAGCAGAAATACCTTTGAGCAAGAGGGACGGTCTTTGAGAAGCAGACTTGATAACTCACCGTGCGCTCTTCATGCACCAGACACTGCAGCAGCCACAGCGTCCCACATGGGATGCCACACGTGATGATGTTATGTTCATCGTGATGACCTCAGGCATGAAGAAGAGGTTCAGCCATTTCACACAGTCTGTTTAACACAGACGTACATGAGAATCTCAGAAACCAAATAATTCAAACAAAGAGTCTGGGATTCTTTCAAAAGGGTTGCCTCTCCCTCTGATCGGTGGGAGGGAGAGGGGCTGTGGGTGTTAGTGATGGGGAAGGCCAGAGAGGCTGGGATGTTCCATCAGCCAACCACTCAGAAGGAGAATAGTGCCACCAACATCAGGAGCTCTCTTCTAGTGGACATATCTAGAGATATGTGGCTCAGCCCTGCGTTGCTGCGTGTGGTCACCCGCTCTTAACTAAATACAGTACTCTAAATATGGCTGCTCCCAAAGAGACTGTGGGCTGTCCTCACCAGCCATCCTGTCCCACCCCCACCAGAAGAAACCTCTTCTTATTATTAATTCCCTAACCAATTGCAGATAGTGCAGATGGTCTTAAAGGAAATGCCAGAGAACAAAGTTTTCTCTGATCAAAGTATCTTAAGATGTGTCCATCCTCATTAGATGCCAGCGATAAAAAGGAACAAAAGTTTTTCTCAAAGAGTGAAAAGGAAATGAGATCAGTGATGGCAGGTCTAATTGTGGACATGTTTGCTTCGACCTTACCATGGACCACTCACTCAGTGGGTGCCAGACACAATGCAGTGGCTTGGCGCAGGTTATGTGATTTTTTTTGAGATGGAGTCTTGCTCTGTCACCTAGGCTGGAGTGCAGTGGCACGATCTCGGCTCACTGCAACCTCCGTCTCCCAGGTTCAAGCGATTCTTCCGCCTCAGCCTCCTGAGTAGCTGGGATTACAGGCATGTGCCACCATGCCAGGCTAATTTTTGTATTTTTAGTAGAGATGGGTTTTTGCCATGTTGGCCAGGCTGGTCTAGAACTCCGAACCTCAAGTGATCCGCCCACCTTGGCCTCCTAAAGTGTTGGGATTACAGGCGTGAGCCACTGCTCCTGGACAGGTTATGTGATTTTAAAGTCCCACTGTATTTTATTAAGGAGTTGATTGAACCTCAAGGAAGTAAAGCAACTTATCCAGAACATACAGCTACGAAGCTAGAAACTCAAGATTCCAACGAGGTCCATCCAATTCCAAAAGCCCAGTGAACTTTCTGTTACTTTCTATGGGAAGTTTTCAGGTTTAGCATAAAGCAACATTTCTTAATTATGAATACAATCTTATGTAACCAAATTGCACATTAAAGGGTAGTCCTTTTGATCCTTCTTTCCTCTTTTCTAATAATTTTTACAAGGCCTCAAAGGAATAGAACTCTAAATCTGTTTTATTAAATTGCTTTAGTTTTCAAACAAAAATAGCTCCTGTTGGTTTATCTTTAGCTGATAACCTAAAAACATTCCTTTTTTTATCACTGTAAAATAATTTGTCTTTAAAAGGTATTCTGTCTCCTCTTTAATTTTATGTTGAAATAAAATTTTTTGGTGTCCAGGGGAGTTGGCCATTTTAGTGGCTGGTGTCTCATCTGAGGTCAGAGGTGAGCCTTGCGACATAGAAATGATGGGGGTGAAAAAGGAAAAGCTCACCTTCAATAACTGAGCTAAGCATGGTGGTGAGGAGCATGGGCTTCAGAATCTCTTGACCCTAGTGCCTTGCCAGTGCCTCAGTTTCCTCATCTGCAAAACAACTGACAAGATTAAGAGAATTAAATTATAATAGCTATGCGTTAGTGGCAAGGCAGCATGAATAATGGCTCTGAGCGTGAATTCTGGGTTGAATCTCTCTGGGCCTCAGTTTTCCACATCTATCTTTTTTTTTTTGAGAGGGAGTCTTGCTCTGTCACCCAGGCTGGAGTGCAGTAGCACGATCTCGGCTCACTGCAACCTCCACCTCCAGGATTCCAGTGATTCTGCTGCCTCAGCCCCCTGAGTAGCTGAGATTACAAGTGCCCGCCATCACACCTGTCTAATTTTTGTATTTTAGTAGAGATGGGGTTTCACCATGTTGGTTGGGCTGGTCTCGAACCCCTTACCTCAAATGATCCACCCACCTCGGCCTCCCAAATTGCTGGGATTACAGGAGTGAGCCACTGTGCCCAGCACGTGTAGCTGTTGGTGCCTATTATTCCAGAACTCCAGAGGCATGGAATAAACGGGATGTAAGGCAAAACCCACTCATCTCCCAAAACTCAGGCCACCCACACGTGGGCCTGCACAATGACAGCACATTGAAGTGACCAAGGAAGTTTGAGTACCATGGTTTGCTCTCAAGGAACTTAAATCCTAAAACGTACATGAAATCCTGAGGGAAAAAGACCTCACAAATATACTACACAATAGGAGTTATTTCACCAGGTTAATTGCCAGTGAGAAATGCAATGTTTCTATTGGCAGAGCAAGACTTCCTTTAGCACCTGTGGCTGGCTGAATAGTGGCCACCAAAGATATCAAGGTCCTGTTCCCTGGAACCTATGAATGTTGCTTTAGATGGAAAAAGGTCTGCCTATGTGACCAAATTAAGGATTTTGAGATGTGAAGATGGTTTTAGATTACTCAGGTGGGCCCTAAATGCAATCTCAGGTGTTCTTGTAAGAGGGAGGCAGAGGGAGATTTGATACAGGATGAGAAAGTGGTGTGGCCACAAGCCCAGGAATGCCAGTGGCCACCAGAAGCTGGAAGAGGCAAGAAACAGGTCCTCCCTGGAGCCTCTGGAGAGAATGCTGCCCTGCCAACAGCTTGCCTTTGGCTGTCTTGTCTGTTCTGTCCTGTCCTATCCTGTTTCTTTTCTTTCTCTCTCTTTTTTTTGTTTTTTTGGAGATGGAGTCTTGCTCTGTTGCCCGGGCAGGAATGTGGTGGTGTGATCTCAGTTCACTACAACCTCTGCCTCCCAGGTTCAAGTGATTCTCCTTCCTCAGCCTCCCAAGAGCTGGAATTACAGGCGTCCACCACCACACCCAGCGAATTTTTGTATTTTTAGTAGAGATGGAGTTTCACCATGTTGGCCAGGCAGGTCTCCAACTCCTGACCTCAAGTGCTCCTCCGACCTCGGGCTCCCAAAGTGCTGGGATTACAGGCATGAGCCACTGAGCCACCGTGCCTGGCCTCTTTCCCTTCCCGTCCCCCTTCCCCTTCCCCTTTCCTTTCCCTCCCCTCCCCCCTCCCCGTCCCCTCCCCCCTCCCCCTCCCCCTCCCCGTCCCCTCCCTCTCCCCTGCCCCCTCCCTCTCCCCCTCCCCTGTCCCCTCCCCCCTCCCCGTCCCCTCCGTCTCCTCTGCCCCCTCCCCCTCCCCTCCCTTCCCTCCTTCCTTCCTCCCTCCCTTCCCTCCCTCCCTTCCTTCCTTCTCTCTTCCTTTCTCTCTCTCTCTCCCCTCCCTCTCCTCCTTCACCCCCCTCCTTTCTCCCTTCTCCCTCTCTCTTTCTTTTTGAGACAGGGTCTCACTCTATCACCCAGGCTGGTGTGCAGTGGTGTGATCAGAGCTCACTGTAGCCTCAAACTCCTAGGCTCAAGCGATCGTCCTGCCTCAGCCTCCTGAGTAGCTGCAACCACAGCCACTACATCTGGCTTAATTTCTGTTGTTTTAAGCCACCAATGTGGTAATTTGTTTCAACAGCCACAACAAACTAATACAGCACTGTTGACTGTCAAGTGAGGCCTGCAACAGTGGAAACTTTATAGTTCTGAGTGGTCAGCTGTTTGAGGTGTGGTTAATCTCCAGGAAAAATGTTACCAGGATTCCCTTTGTAACCATGACAAAATGCTGAGAAGCGGTGGACACTTAGTTGCTGAAAAGCGATGAACATTCGCTTTCATCTGATAAAGTCTTTCTGAATAATACAGGGAGGTTCAGGAGGGAAAGAAGGCAAGCAAACGATGGGATGCCTTCTGCACTTGGCTGTTAGGAAATTCTGGGTAGAAATTCTTTCTTTCTTTCTCTCTTTTCTTTTCTTTTTGAGACAGAGTCTGACTCTGTTATCCAGGTTGGAGTGCAGTGACGTGATCTCTGCTCAATGCAACCTCCGCCTCCCAGGGCTCAAGTGATTCTCCCACCTCAGCCTCCTGAGCAGCTGGGAACATAGGTGTGCACCACCATGCCCAGCGAATTTTGGTATTTTTTGTAGAGACGAGGTTTCGCCATGTTGCTGGCCTCGAACTTCTGAGCTCAAGCAATCCTTTCACCTTGGCCTCCCAAATTGCTGGAATTACAGGCATAAGCCACTGTGCCCAGTCCAGAAATGTTCATAAATTGTTTTTTTTTTCAAAGACCTTATTTTTTAGAGCCATTTTTTAGATTCATGCAGAATTGAGTGAATTGAGTGGGTGCCCCACCACCCACCACCGCTACCAACATCCCATATAAGTTTACAAATTTTTTTTTTTTCGTTTACAGGCAGGGTTTCACTTTGTCACCCAGGCTGGAGTGCAGTGGACAACCATAGCTCACTGTAGTCTCAAACTTCTTGCTCAAGTGATCCTCCTCCCTCAGCCTCCCAAGTAGCTAGGACTACAGATGTATGCCACTCAGCCCAGCTATTTTTAAATATTTTTGTAGAGATGAGGTCTTGCTATGTTGCCCAGGCTGGTCTTGAACTCGTGACCTCAAGCAGTCCTCCTGCCTCGGCCTCCGAAAGTGCTGGGATTACAAGTGTGAGCCATTGTGCCCAGCCATAAATTATTCTTTTTACACACCTCAGAATGATTACCTCTAAAATGACTGTCTGAATATACATAACCAACAGTGAATTTTATGATATGTTTAATAGGGTTCAAGACTTTTTCTATGAAAATGAAAAAGACAACCACAAATTCTTACAATGGACATCGGCAGCAGCCCCAAACCTAAATAGGGAGGTGTTGTCCCAGCTGCAAGTGGCTCAGCTACAGGGTCTCGAGATGAAACTCCACGGCACAGTCTAATGACCGCTGGAATTCCTGGAGTTGGCGGGGAGATTGGCTGGATAAGTGGTCTCTGCAGACCCCCATGCATGCCACCCTTTTGCCCACCATAGCCCACTTGAACCCACCACTGCCATAACTTTCCAGGTCCTAAATGGGACCACCTATTCCTCTTGGAGTGTCCGGATGGAGTTTCCCCTCCGCGGCTGCCTCTCACTCATCCTCCACCACTTTGCCGACGAGGAAGGAAGGACAATCGGGAGGAGGGAGTCTTGCTTGGCAACCATCTGGACAATATCTCGCCCATGGCAAGCTGGATCCCTGTGGATTACTTTGGTGGGTGGAAACTGGTTGGCACACTATTTAATTTGGGCTTTTTGGGGGATGACTGCACACTGGTTCTCTTTTTTTCTCGGACCTAAATTTTGACCACACAACCTTTCAGCCTGTTCACCCCTGCTTACTGCCATCCACCTTTGGGCTGGGTTAGACCTAAGCCTCCCCTTGACAAAGCCCTCAAAGTAGGCTTCACAAGATAAGAGTCAAGACCCCTAACTTACCAACAAATTTTAATGAAACTTCTAGTAAACTCAAAGTGCTTTGCCAACATCTTTAGGAGCAACTCAGTTCTCGCAGCACCCCTGTGAGGTTGCTGTTGAAGTATCTTTGGCTGCAGTGGTGTGGAATCCATCTCAACAGAGTTGACGGTAAAGACCAGACATGTAGCAGCCTCACTGCTTGTTGGAGGAATCGCCCTTAAGAAAATTTCCCAAGATAGTAGTTTTCCCATCTCCGTACTTTGCTAGTTAATGTTCTCCACTTGCTTGCGTTTATCCTTTCAATTCCTTTGTTAATTAAATTGCTGAAAAGTATACATTGGTAAGAATAGACACTGTCAATGGACTGCAAACAAAACTCATTTCTGTTATTGATGATAAACCATTTCAGAGAAGACCAGGCTGAGTCTAAAGGGTTCAGATAATTGCAAGGGGAAGGCAGAGAGAGTAGTTCATGGCCACAGGACTTGGCCACCTCTGGGCAACACGTAATGCTTGCTAAGCTAATGACTGTAGGGATATAGAACTGGCCCTCAGCCTCTCTGTCTTCCTTTGGCTTCTGCTCTTCCTGCTGCCTTCTCTCTTTGACCACGATGACACACTTTCCATAGGCCTTCCTCACCACATCACAGAACTCAGAGAAGAGGCTGTCTTCTTGTTTGATACACAGCTCATCTCTTAGGAACATCCGATATTTCCAAGGCACCCATCCTTGACTACCCGCAGCGTGCACAATACACCAAGTTGGGGTTTGTATGAAATATCCATCACTAATATCTTCCCCAGTTACGAGACTTTCTGGGATATTGGTTTCCCCAAAATATACGGTCTTAAATCCATCATATTGCAGTGTTCTCAGGGTTTTCAGATATTGGAGGCATTGCTTCCTCTTGATGCCATCAAATTGACTTCTGATAATGACATTTCTTAAAAGAGGGCTTGCAAAGCGAGGCATGGTGGCTTCTCAAGTGTTTTTAAAAGCTTGCACATCTGCATCTGGGGAGAGATGGCAAGTGGGGGATGATGACCTCATAAAGGGCTTTTTTACAGCGTTGCCAGTCCCACAGATACACTTCAGATTTCAGCCTCATGGACTAAATACTCAGAACAACTCCCTGCTGACCCGTAAAATATGGGAATTGCAGATGCTACCCATAAAAATGCTACTTTGACATCACTTCTGCAATAGGTCTGAGACAGAGGTTGGCAATCTTTTAATAGTAATGAGCCTACCCATTTGGCTTAAGATGGGGAGAAATGTTTACTTTCATTCATCCGTTTCAAAAATATGTACTGAGCACCTGCTATACACCAGGCATTGTGCCAGGCACCAGGGGTATAGTCATGACACACCCAGAGAGTCCTGGACTTACGTGTTGTGTGTCTGTGTATGCATAGAATTTGTCCCAGTTGCCTTCCCATTTGCACAACTAAGAGTGATTTTTCCAGGTGGCAGAAGGAAGGTATGGCAAATTGCAAAAGAAAGTCAGTCTGCACACCTAGCTTCCACTGGAGCTTGCAGGTCTTTTTTTTTTTTTTTTTTTTCTGAGAGGGAGTCTCTCTCTGTTGCCCAGGCTGGAGTGCAGTGGCACAATCTCGGTTCACCGCAACCTCCGCCTCCCAGGTTCAAGTGATTCTCCTGCCTCAGCCTCCTGAGTAGCTGGGACTACAGGCGCGTTCCACCACGCCCGGCTAATTATTTGTATTTTTAGTAGAGATGGGGTTTCACCGTATTAGCCAGGATGGTCTCGATCTCCTGACCTCATAATCCGTCCGCCTCGGCCTCCCAAAGTGCTGGGTTTATAGGTGTGAGCCACCGCGCCCACCAGGAGCTTGTAGTTATTGAGCTAATTCAATACCTCATCTTGAAAGCACTTTTAACTTTACATACTCAGGCAAAATGACAGTTTGCTTCAAACTCTAACAGTCTCCTCCTTTGTATTTTCCTTTGTATTTTCTTGCCTCTTTAATCAGAGCTAAAGATGTTTCATAAAATGGGCATGAAGGATTCCCTCAAATAAAGATGTGGACAAAATGATTGGTCAGGTCCTTTGCTCTACTGTTGAATGGAGGAGGATTTTTTTTTCCCCCACATAGGGTTTTTCTTGGAGCTCAAGTTTGGACAACCCCAGACAGTAAGATAATCTCATCAGGGTAAAGTTAATATGAAATATGTGGTCTCCAAACAGCCTCTCCCAGAGGCCAGGATCAGCAGGTTTGGGTGGATAATTGGCTTGTGGTCATTTTCTCGTAGGATTTTTCTTTTAGTAGTGGAAACTGTTTTTCAGATCAAATTTGGATGCCAACTATGTGGAACAGAAGTGTGGCTGCTTTGGTGGAAGTGGCAATGGTAGTCCTAGAGTCTCCCTGTCAGCCACACCCTTTGTCTCCCCCTACCCAAGGGACCCTGTGGCCTGGAACCGCGGTGTGAAATGCTATATAGTGCAATGAAGTCAATTCTAAGACAAGAGTTCTTGCCTTTCTCATCTAATTTTTAGTTATGGATATGAGACGCTTGTTCAGAAGTATAGAAAATATATGTAATATGTTATCTTTTAGATGTGTGTGTAAATATGCATATGTATGCAATGTGCTTATATTTTAATGCACAAACAACATGAATAAAGCAAACACTCTAGACTTCTCCAAATGTATCTTGTTTTACAGTTTTCACTTTGGAAAATGTCATTTTTACATTAAAAAATATTACTCAGCCATAAAAAAGAATGAAATCATGTCTCTTGCAGCAACATGGACAGAACTAGAGGCCATTATTCTAAGTGAAATAATTCAGAAACATGTTCTCACTTTTAAGTGGGAGCTAAATAATGTGTACACATGGGTACAGAATGTAAAATAATGGACTTTGAAAGGGAGGCTGAGGCGGGAGGACCATTTGAGGCCAGGAGTTTGAGACAAGCCTGGCCAACATGGTGAAACCCCTTCTCTACTAAAAATGCAAACAAATTAGCCAGACGTGGTGGCTGACACCTGTAATCTCAGCACTTTGGGAGGCCAAAGTGGGTGGATCACTTGAGATCAGGAGTTCAAGACCAGCCTGGCCAACATGGTAAAACCCCATCTTAACTAAAAATACAAAAAAATTAACTGGGCATAGTGGTGCATGCCTGTAATCCCAGCTACTTGGGAGGCTGAGGCACGAGAATCATGAGCCAAGATTGCACCACTGCACTCCAGCCTGGGCAACAGAACAAGACTCTGTCTTAAAAAAAAAAAAAAAAAAAAAAAGTAGGAGGGTAGGAGGAGGGTGAGGGATGAGAAATTATTTAATGAAATTATTTAATGAGTACGATGTACACTACTACACTACTACACTCAAAGCCCAGACATCACCACTGAGCAATCAATCCATTTGACAAAACTGCATACCTGCACTTGTACCCCTTAAATTTATACACCAACAAAAAACAAAGGCAAATCAAAAATAAAAATAAAACAAAATGATCTCTAAATAATACAAACAGTAACTGATGAACCTAGCTGCTTATCATGTCAGTTCCAAAATCACACAGAGATGAATTTCTTTCAAATGACCCTACAACACCATATTTTGATCATATATTCTCCAGTAGAGTACAAGCTAAGGACAAAGAAAAACACATGAAATCTTAAATGGTACTCAGTAGTTTTATTGTTAATAATGATGCTGGTATTGTTATTTTGAAACTCATGTCCATTTCTCAGCTGCCACTTGATATTAATTTTTTTTTTTTTTTTTTGAGGTGGAATTTCACTCTGTCACCCAGGCTGGAGTGCAGTGGTGTGTTCTCAGCTCACTGCAACCTCCACCTCCTGGGTTCAAGCAATTCTTCTGCTTTAGACTCCCAAGTAGCTGGGACTACAGGCACGTGCCATCATACCTGGCTAATTTTTGTATTTTTAGAAGAGACGGGGTTTTGCCATGTTGGCCAGGCTGGTCTCGAACTCCTGACTTCAGGTGATCCGCTTGCCTCAGCCTTCCAAAGTGCTGGGATTACAGGCGTGAGCCACCGCGCCTGGCCAGTGATTTTTAACCTTTATCAATCTGATAGACAAAAAGATCATTTCATTGTTTTAACTTCTTTAATTATGAGTAAATCTGGCAATATATTATGAAAACAATGACAAGAAGAACTTGATGTAAAATGCACGATTCAGACATCCTTGAAGATCATTTTAGAGGCAGCATGAAGTGGGGGTGGCGCTGGTGGTGGGGGCTGGGTGTGGAGAAAACCAGCCAAAGGAGGACTCATGGGATCCTGGAGATTTTAACTGGGGTTCACTTGGAGCCCATACTCAGGCTGGTTCTGACAGGAGCACCTGCCAGGCCTCAGCTTAGGGGCACAATCTGGGACACATGGACTGGGGGTGTGGTCCCAGAGCCTAAGAGGCACCAACAGAGAGGTCTCTGCAGAGACCCATCTGTGCCCCACACTCACCACCCCGGGACAGGCCAAGCCAGCGTCTGGCCAAGAACTGTTTCTGCATAAGGAGCCGGAAGTAGTTTGCCCCAGTAAGTGGGGGCCTGGACTCACGCAAACCATTGCACCATGGATGGCAGAGAAACTCAGAGAACCTTCCTGTGCTTGTTAACATAGTCTCTCACTTCCTCTGCAGCCTCTGCCAAGCCAAGCAGCCAGCTCCTAGGACTCCCCTCCCTTCACCTGAGGCTCCTTGTCCTCCCTTCCTCAGGAGTCTCCAGCCTCGCGGGGCTTCCCCTCCCCACTGCCACCTCCAGCAGAGGCTGCCAACGGCCTGGGAGAGAGAAGTGGGCTTCCTGGGGCCACCTCCCCAACTTTGGAGCATTCAAAAGGTGGTGGAGCGACCACCAGGGGGCAGTGTGGAGAGGTCTCCATAAGACTGATCAGGCCGACACCTTTGCAGGGACCTCCCAGGTTGGGAGCCCTCCACACACTTTTCCCATGGGAGCTTCTCCCTCCACCCCGAGTCACTACTATCTGCTTTCCTAGAAGGCACTTCTTTACTTCTAATTCTTCTCCACTACCCCGGTAACTGATATTCTCAAGTGGGACATTTTAATTTGTTTAATTCATTTAAATTGATTTCATATAATTGGGAGATCAAGATTGTTCAGCTGCAAGACAGAGTCTTAACTTGAACTCTCAGAACAGGGGTGGGTCCCTAAACTCAATGTGTGAGTGTTGCTGCCGGGCTGTTGGGCCATCTTCCACCTGCCACAGATCACATTATTCGTCAAAGAAGAGGGAATGTTTAGAAACTGGTAGTTCAAAAAAACAAACAAACAAAAAACAACAACAACAAAAAACCAAAACAACAAAAAACACCAAGTCACCAAAAACAAACAAACAAACAAACAAAAACCCAAAGCAGTTGCTTCTATAAATAGATGTGTGTATACATGTGGCTGGTATTAATCTTATCCACAAATTCAGTTTTGTGGGAAACATCATATTTATTTATTTAAATCAAGTCATATTGGACTTGGGCATGGTTGGAGGTTCTTACCCCACCCCACTTCCCAAGGCCAGTGCACAGGCAGGGCCTTGAGGTCACCCTTAGCTGATGCTTGGGTCTAGGTGCCCAGACCCAAACCCTTATGGTCCCATCATGTGGGCACTGGCATCTTTGCTGAGGCTAAGAATTTCAAAGCCAGGATCCAGCCCATTTAGGTAAACCCAAAGTCACTCTCCCAGGTGGCCCAATCATCTTCTTGAGAACAAGAGCCATGAGCCTCAGTTCCCTGCCTCAAGAGCCTCTGTTCAACCCTAGGCTTGTGGACAACTCTGCACCTTCTTCTCTCCCTTCAGTGTCACGGTTCCCTGTCCCATCCCTCTCTGGGACAAGTACCACAACCTCCCCACCATACACAGGGAAAGGGTCAGCCCTCAGGTTTTTGGCCTGGCATCTTGAATCTCCTCCCAGGCAACAAGCCACAGAGGGCCTGGCATTCTCCTGTGAAAAGCAGAGTGGAAAGGAAATACAGAGAACAAACCCACAGAGAACAAACCTGCAGAAAACAAACCCACAGACAACAAACCCACAGAAAACAAACACACAGAGAACAAACCCAGAGACAACAAACCCACAGAGAACAAGCCCAGAGACAACAAACCCGCAGAAAACAAACCCACAGAGAACAAACCCACAGACAACAAACCCAGAGACAATAAACCCACAGACAACAAACCCACAGAGAACAAACCCGCAGACAACAAACCCGCAGACAACAAACCCAGAGACAACAAACCCACAGAGAACAAACCAGAGACAACAAGCCCACAGACAACAAACCCACAGAGAACAAACCCACAGACAACAAACCCAGAGACAACAGACCCACAGACAACAAACCCACAGCCAACAAAGCCAGAGACAACAAACCCACAGAGAACAAACCCACAGAGAACAAACCCACAGAAAACAAACCCACAGACAACAAGCCCACAGACAACAAACCCGCAGAAAACAAACGCACAGAGAACAAACCCACAGACAACAAACCCACAGAGAACAAACCCGCAGACAACAAACCCGCAGAAAACAAACCCACAGAGAACAAACCCAGAGACAACAAACTCAGAGACAACAAACCAACAGACAACAAACCCACATAGACCAAACCCACAGACAACAAACCCACAGAGAACAAACCCACAGACAACAAACCTCAGAAATCAAACCCGCAGACAACAAACCCGCAGAAAACAAACCCGCAGAGAACAAACCCATAGACAACAAACCCACAGACAACAATCCCGCAGACAACAACCCCACAGAGAACAAACCCACAGACAACAAACCCAGAGACAACAAACCCACAGACAACAAACCCAGAGACAACAAACTCAGAGACAAAAAACCCACAGAGAACAAACCCACAGACAACAAACCCAGAGACAACAAACCCAGAGACAACAACCCCACAGAAAACAAACCCAGAGACAACAAACCCACAGAGAACAAACCCAGAGACAACAAACCCACAGACAACAAACCCAGAGACAACAAACCCACAGAGAACAAACCCAGAGACAACAAACCCAGAGACAACAAACCCACAGAGAACAAACCCACAGACAGCAACCCCACAGACAACAACCCCGCAGACAACAAGCCCACAGAAAACAAACCGGCAGACAACAAACCCACAGACAACAACCCCGCAGACAACAAACCTGCAGAAAACAAACCCGCAGACAACAAATCCAGAGACAACAAACCCAGAGACAACAACCCCACAGAGAACAAACCCAGAGACAACAAACCCACAGAGAACAAACCCACAGACAACAAACCCAGAGACAACAAACCCAGAGACAACAAACCTGCAGAAAACAAACCCGCAGACAACAAACCCGCAGACAACAAACCCACAGAGAACAAACCCAGAGACAACAAACCCACAGACAACAAACCCACAACAACAAACCCACAGAGAACAAACCCACAGACAACAAACCCACAGACAACAAACCCACAGAGAACAAACCCACAGACAACAAACCTGCAGACAACAAACCCACAGAGAACAAACCCACAGACAACAAACCCGCAGACAACAAACCCACAGAGAACAAACCCACAGACAACAGACAACAAACCCTCAGAAAACAAACCCACAAACAACAAACCCAGAGATAACAAGCCCACAGACAACAACCCTGCAGACAACAAACCTGCAGAGAACAAACCCGCAGACAACAAACCTGCAGAGAGCAAGCCTACAGGGAACCAGCTAAATTATGTCTGCTGTGCATCTCAGCAGACGATGCTGCCACCGTCTGTGTATGAGCATGTGTGTGTCAGACTTTCCCATCATCTCCAAACTTGTTTTCAGAATAATGCTTCCAGTGAAATGAGTCGGCCACATGAGGTCACAAAGCCCCTACTCTGTTCAACACCTGGGGTAAGTAATAATATTTTGGAGCACCTAGTGTGGGGAGTAGCCCTGACCCCTTTACATGTCATGTCTTAGTTCATTCTTGTTGCCATCCTTGGAATTGAGACCAACATCATCTGCCCATTTGCCAGACAAGCTGCTCAGGAGGAGAGGGCCACAGCCCCTTCTCTCCTCGCCAAACAAGAGAAGATCCCCAGTTGCTTTTTTTCTATGGAAGACGTTCTTTTAAAAACATTTTTTTCATGGAGAAAAAAATCTGAAAAAAAGAATGGAACCGACCCAATAGTCCCATAGACAGTTTGTTGTTGTTGTTGTTGTTGTTTGTTTGTTTGTTTTTGATGAATATAGAAATTGACCCTTCTGGTCTTAAAGCTTGAAACTTAAATTTGTTTTATCTGAGTTGCTTCCTCAGGAAAGGAGCCCAAGTCCTCTCCAAAAGTATCAGAGAACTGAAACTCACCAGATCATCTTGTCTAGACAATGAGACGTCAGGCCCTCCATTCATCATGACTGCTTCCTTACCCCTCCCGAGTTCCTGTTACATTTCTTCTCTGCCATATAAACCCCTAATTTTAGTGGGTCCAGAAGATGGATTTGAGACTGAGCTCCATCTCCTGGGCAGCAGCACCCAGTTAAAGCCTTCTTCCCTGGCAATACTTATTGTCTCAGTGATTGCATACCTGCCTTCCTTCCTTCCTTCCTTCCTTCCTTCCTTCCTTCCTTCCTTCCTTCCTTCCATCCTTCCTTCCTTCCTTCCTTCCTTCTTTCCTTCCTTCCTTTCTTTCTTTTTGATATAGAGTCTCACTCTGTCACCCAAGCTGGAGCACAGTGGCTCTATCTTGGCTCACTGCAACCTCTGCCTCCCAGGTTCAAGCCCTTCTCCTGCCTCAGCCTCCTGAGTAGCTGGAATTATAGGCACCTGCCACCACAGCTGGCTAATTTTTGTATTTTTTTTTTAATAGAGATGGGGTTTCACTATGTTGGCCATGCTGGTCTCAAACTCCTGACCTCAGGTGATCCACCAGCCTCGGCCTCCCAAAGTGCTGGGATGAGAGGTGTGAGCCATCATGCCCAGCTGAGTATGTGTGTCTGTGTGTATGCTTATGGGGATGTGCAAATGCGTGTGTGAATGTGTGCATGTGTCCGTGTGAATTGTGAATACCCGGGACTTGAGCACACTCAGCTCCTGATGCACTTCCTATTTCCTCAGCAGCTGAGCTCGGGCCTGGCACTGAGTGACAGCACACCCGGGCACTCCTCTCCCCGGGCACCCCTCCCCCAAGGCACACCTCCCACTCCTGCTTCCCACAGCATTCCCAGCTCACACCATTGGGAAGGAGCTGGAATCATGAGTCGGGATAACCACCGAATTCTCTTCGACCTTCTTCAGCTCCTGGTTTGTTAAGGCAAACCCCCATCTCTGGCTTCTCCTGGGCCCTCACCTGGGAAAGAAGGAGGCAGCCCCAGAGCTGGAAGCTGCTTCAGGGCTCACCTGAAACAGCAGACTCAACCTGGGCCCATCCAGGCATCTCCTGGGAGCTTCACACAATTGCTTCTGCCTGGCACCAGCTCAGAGGTTCTGACAGAATTGGCCTGGGGTGAGGCCTGGCATCCATGGGATTTTTACAAGCTTCCAGGTGATTCTACGGGGAAGCCAAGGTGAGAACCTCCGTCCTAGAACCAGAATCAGGGGCTGGTGGGGAACTGTGGGTGGAGAACATTAGTGCTTCCAGAGCCTCAGGGTTGGTTTTGAAAGGAACGTAACACATTTTTTTTTCTCACATAGACATATAGAGAGAGACTTTTTTAAATGGACATATATAGAGAGAGATGTTTTAATAAAGAGAGGTTTGGGTTTATATAAGTAAATAAGATAGAAAATAGGGAATGAGATTAGGCTTCCCCTTGCTCTCAAAAAATGGTTTGAGAGCCTTGGAACTGGTTCCACTCTGTGATAGCCATGAGTACTGTTCGCCCAACTTTTGGCTCTCAGCCTTCCAGGCGTCAGTGAGATGGGACTTCCCTGCCCCCACGGTTGAGAGGAGCCATGGGCTTATTCTAGCCAATGAGTGGTGGATGGACGTGACACGTGTCTCTTCCAGGCTGGAGCATTTAATTGTCCAGGTGAAATACTCAGGGACTCCTCCCTCCGGAGCTGAGAATGGCCATGTTTCCAGAGGGTCTGCAGGAGCAACCTGAGTCTCAGAGCACAGCCGCCAGCAGACCTGCTGCACACATGTGGCGGGGGAAAGAAAGAAAGCCAGCTCTCTGCAGCCACTGAGAGTTTGGGCTGATTGTTTTTTATGATGAAACCAGCTCATCCTGACTTATACAAAGTATTTCAGTTATACAGATGGAGAATGAGGCTCTTGGGTCCCTCTATTCTCACAAAGCAATAATCTAGCTAAATCCATCTAACTAGGGAGCAGAAAAGGGGAGGTGCTGGCTTGCACACCCTAGACAGTTGTTCAAGAAGTCAGGACACCAGGCCTGGAGTGATACTTCAGCCACCTTCTAGGTGAGGGTCTTCAGGCCACACAGACAGAAGTGGCAGAGATGCGACACACATTGGTCTTCTCACTCACAGTCTGGCACTGAGCTGTGGGCTGCCAGGACACCATGCCCCCACACGAGTAGCCTTCCCACTCCTTACCTTGAAGGAAAAGTGTTTTTTGGACAAATACCTGATGGAAACATTACATGGGCCTTGGAATCTGTTAGATCTAGCTTCCTGAAACTCTTGCTAGCTGTGTGACAATATACAAGTTTCTTAACCTCTCTGAGCCTCAGTGCTCTAATTACACTCCCCTCATAGAGTTTCTAAGAGCATCCTGGGGCTGGCACATGTCAACGCACCCAGTATTTGATAGAGTTTGTTAAACGTTGGTTATCCTCTCTCCCTATTGCACCTCGAATGGTAAGGGCTGCCTGCCAGCTTCCATATCCCCAGCAGTGCCCTGAGTTGTTCAGATGTTCATCCATCTCCCAAAGAACTCAGGTTCTTTTGGAGGAAGCCACGTCAAGTCCTGCTCCAAGCTTAAGCCAGTCGGCACATTCCATGCTCTGCCCCATTGCCGGGGTTCAGGAGTGTGCTTGTGATCTAAGCACCCCCACTCCCAGATACATCTCAAGATTCTTGCTTGGACTTCTGGGCACTCAAGCTCCTCCGAGAGGGAATCAAACTTACTTCTCTCCATGTCCTTTCCTCTAGGAGATGCGTCCTTCATAAAACTCTCATCAACACTGTTCAGACATGTCCCACCCCAGCAGGGGACAGCCTGGGCTCAAGCTGGGGTCCCTATTTTATTTATTTTCTGCTAATTAAACTTCCTAATATACTCCACGCTAAGTGTGCTTGCAAGGCAGGGGGTGTGGGATAAGCGGCCCTGCCTGGCTGGGAGAGGGGGCAGCTCCCTGCTGTACTATGTATTAATAAAGAGACACATGCATGGCAGGGCTTGTCTGGGCCTTGGTGGCAGCTTAGGACAGAAGGCACGTGACAATCAGGGGTTCAAACAACCCAGGGAGAACACTGCTTCAGGAAGACAGCTCAGCATCTTCCTGGCAAAGATAATGACATTGATAATACTCTCCAAAGAATTTCAGGATTTTGAGCAAACAGAAAAGCAACACAGAAATTCATGTCATCAAAACGATATGGCTTTATTGGACACTTAAGACATTTATTGGACACTTAAGACATTTATTGGAGGCTCAACAACATAATCCTGCTGGTTGGTTTTACTTCATTGATTTTCCATTGTATCTAATTACATTGCTAATGCTGATGGTGGATGAGTTATGGCTCTTTTCCTGCCTGTCCTAAGGTTTATCCACCAATGTTTCAGTTCTGTTTTAAGATATTGTCCTAAGCCCCCAGCATCTCATGCATGCTGTTTTTTTGTTTTGTTTTGTTTTGTTTTTTTACAAAGAGTTCATAGCCCGTGGAAGACTCTCCTCCATCACACACTTAGGTTCCCTCCACACCAGGCCTGGAAGGAGGAGTCTAGCTTCTGGGAACTGTACATATGCTGTGGACCATGCAGAACCTGGAGAGGCTGTGACCCCTTCTGGAAGTGATCTGCCCTAAATCCTTCCCTCTGTAGGAGGCATTTATTAAATACCAGGTTCCTGAAAGGCTCTGAGATGGGCACTCCCTCTCCTGAGTCCTCCCTTCCATTACTGTTTTCCTATTTCTGGCCAGGGTTCCCTGGCCCCTCCTCCCTGCTCCCATGGGACCCCAGTTCACCCCCCATCTTTGCTCAATTGCCCTTCACTGTAGTAATCCATTTGCACTCTGTCTTCTCCAGGAGAAATAGTTGGAGGAGAAGTTTATAGAGTTTCCTGGGCCAGGGCTGGTCTACGGTCACCGGACAGCAGGAAACGACCCTTCAGGGCCTAGGAGGGCCAATGCTGGTGGGCAGGTACAGGGGGAGCCAGCACTGCTGTCCACCACTGTGCAGCCTGGAGGCTGTTTCCTATGACCCTGCTGATGGGACCCAAGGCACCCAGGACCACCCACTGCCCTGCTCCCAGCAGGCTGTCAGCGCCCCGGCTTCCCTGCATGCCTGCCTGACATGGACAGTGCACCTTCGGGCCACACTTGCCCTGCCATTGAGCCTCCAGTGAACTGGGAATTCCACAGAGCATAGAGGACTCGCCCCAACACTGTGCTGAAAGACTTCACCAAAACTGTAGCCTGGCTTCCACCTGCGCTAAGCTGCATCCCCAAAGGCGACCCTATCCCTGGCTGAGTCTTGGCTCAAGACTTTGCAATGCAGCCAAATCACAAAATGCACCCCGTCCAGCCCACCCCACTAAACCATTTTCAGTAGTTCTCCCCTCCCCCTTCTGGAACTTTCCATTTCCACGTGGCCCCCACATTCCGTTTTCATTTCTCCTTCAGTCCCTTTTTGTTCCCTTTCTGTTCTGTCTTTGAAGACCTCAGTTACCGTTTTCTCAGTTGGGGTTGAGCTTGGTCGGTACTGGAATCTGTACCCCCTGCTGCAGGAGTCTAAAGGAATCAGTCTTGCCGCCTGTAACACATGTCCAGGGCTGCTTTTTCTCTGATGAGTGTCTTAGTCAGTTTGGGCTGTTAAAACAAATGGCTTAGGCAACACTCGTTTCTGTCTCACAGTTCTGGAAGCTGGAAGTCTGAGATCAAGGTGTTGGCAGATTCAGTACCCGGTGAGGACCTGCTTCCTGGTTCACAGGAAGAACACTTCTTGTTGTGTCCTCACATGGTGCAGAGAGAGAGGGGGGTCTGGTGTCTCTTCCTGTAAGGGCACTGATCCCATCATGGGGGGCCTTACATCGAGACCTCATCTAAACCTCCCGAAACCTCCTCTAAATCTCACCTCCATACTATCACATTGGGGATTAAGGCTTTAAAACATGGATTTCAGGGGACAAAGGACAAAAGCATTCAGTCCATGGAACATGCTCAGTGCCTCGACTCCTGCAAGTGCCACACCACAGCCTCGCCGGGGCTGTGTCCTGGAGGCGTGTGGCATGGGCCCTGTGTGCCATGGGCAAGGCGCACAGCAACCTCCCGGCCACCCCACCAGCGAGTGAGCTCCTGGCACCCTGGCTCTCTGGTCACCCCTCTACCAGTCTTGGTGCTCCTATGCACTAGAGGACCAGCTGCCTGGGGACTGTGGGCCAACTGTGGCCCCGGCCACCCGTGAACTTCCCCTCCGGCCAGTGGCTGCAATCACATCTTCTCTAAAGACGTCTGAAGCCTAGCCTTGGGGAGCCGAGTTGGTCCTTCCATGGGTACAGAGCCCTAGGGAACCCTTGAGAGTTCTCTTTGTATCTTTGTAGTTTCTTTCTCACCACTTAATCATTTCCTTACAGGAAACTTCCTCTGTTCAAGTGACTGTATGGTTTCTGCCTCCAGCTTCATTTGTGGGTGCCTTAAGAGAGGCAAGCATGGAGCACTAGGCACAGGGGATGGGCAACTGGCAAGCGAGGAGATGCATGCAGCGCACTTAGTGCCTGGTACATACCAAGTCCTTTTAGTCTGGATTTCATTATTTTTAAATGGGTATTGCTATTTTTAAAAGAACAGTTACACATATTTATTGTGTGTTTTGAAATAAGTGGGTCAAGATCAATAAGATATTGTTGATCAATTGATCAATAAGATATCTTTTATTCTAAAAAATCATATTCTTCTGGTTCAGTGGGGAAGAGACTGCCGACCTGTATTTACAGCATTATGTAGTAAGTGTTCTCCTTTTCAGGTGTGTATTAGTCTGTTCTCATGCTGTCAATAAAGACATACCTGAGACTGGGTAATTTATAAAGGAAAGAGGCTTAATTGACTCACAGTTCCTCATGGCTGAGGAGGCCTCAGGAAACTTACAAGCATGGCAGAAAAGGAAGCAAACATATCCTTCTTGGCATGATGGCAGGAAGGAGACATGCAGAGCAAAGTGGGGAAAGCCCCTTATAAAACCATCAGATCATGTGAGAACTCAATCACTATCACGAGAACAGCATGGAGGTAATTACCTCCCACCAGCTCCCTCCCATGACATGTGGGGATTATGGGAACTATAGTTCAAGATGAGATTTGAGTGGGGACACAGGCAAACGATATCTAGGTGCCTACTGCAAGCACCTACCTCCACCCCTCCTTCATCCTTGCCCTCATTCTACAATGATTTGGTGAAGTCTGTTCCCTGCCTCAGTTTTACAGCCTCCCCATGACTCTGGTTACTTCCTGATTAGCTTAAATGAAACCTAACTAGGTTACCCTAGGAAAGCATTT
Organism: Pongo pygmaeus; assembly: GCF_028885625.2. Lineage (NCBI taxonomy): Eukaryota > Metazoa > Chordata > Mammalia > Primates > Hominidae > Pongo > Pongo pygmaeus. The sequence goes on from NC_072395.2 coordinate 47,285,857, forward strand.
CTGTTCCTGACACTCCCCATCTGCCTGCTGCTGCCACTCCACCTGTATGTGTCTGGGCACATCCCTGCGTCCCTTTGCTGGCTTCTAGCCCACTCACTTCAAGCGTTTATCCCATGAGTTTCAAAAAATCATAGAAGATCAGGACTTGAGGCAGTGGTGGGGAAATGATAGGAAAGACATTTCTGGATGCATTCTGCCATCCTGCAGACCCCTAAACCACCTCTCCCTCTCCATTCCCTCCCTCCAGAGAACAGCTTCTCCTTGTCTCCTGTGGAACAGTTCCGCCCACATTCATGGGCGCTTCCTGTACCAAAACGGCACAGGTCTCACTTCCTTACCAAACACTTGGCAAACAAATGTACCGTCCTTGGAAAAATTCTGTTGAATAAAATTTTCTGTCTTTGATCCATCCAAATGTTTTACAAAGTGCTACAGAAGCCATGGAGGAACAAGCAGTTCTGCCTTAGGGATCAAGAAGGTTTCACAGAGGGGGTGATATCTGAGCAACAGTGCTTTTTTTTGTTGTTTATTTGTTTTGTTTTGAGATGGAGTCTCGATCTGTTGCCCAGGCTGGAGTGCGGTGGCACAATCTCGGCTCACTGCAACCTCTGCCTCCCAGGTTCAAGTGATTCTCCTGCCTCAGCCTCCTGAGTAGTTGGGATTACAGGCGCCTGCCACCATACCCAGCTAATTTTTGTATTTTTAGTAGAGACGGAGTTTCACCATGTTGGCCAGGCTGGTCTCGAACTCCTGACCTCAAGTGATCTGCCCACCTCGGCCTCCCAAAGTGCTAGGATTACAGGCATGAGCCACAGTGCCCAGCCAACAGTGCTTTTAATTGGCATTTTCTTCAAAGACTTTGATGTCCTATAGAAGGGAGCCCATGACTCAGCCTCAGCCCATCAGAGCGCTCCATTCCCTGGGTCACCTACACACCTGCTCTTCCCTGATCCACTGCAATGCCCTCACCCTGAGATCTGAAACTTGAGCAGAGGTACCAAGAGGCAGACATGGGAGCTGAGCTGTCTTTTGGGAGAATCCTAATGAGAAGATTCTCCAACTGGGGCCGCCAAGCAAGGGCCTCATGGCAGACTAACCCCTCTCCTTCCTGAGGCTGGGAGGAGCTGCTGTCCTTTTGATTCTGTGAGCTACCTCAGTTGCCTTCCCCAAAATCACACACACACACACACACACACACACACACACACACACACACACACACTTGCATGCGCTAGGTAGAGCTGTTTTCTATAATTGCCAACAGAAGACTAACTGTATTTGAAGAATGAGCTGGCATTCTTCTGCTCCAGTAGAAGTCAAGGCAATCAGTTATGAGAATCAGAGTCCACCTGTGACTCCAGAAAGAGGTGCATAAATACCAAGAATTTAGTCTCTAAAGTCTTTCTTTAAGTCCTTTTTTAAAAAATGTGATGAGTACATTACCCAGGAAAATCAAATTGTAATGCAACCGAGTTGATGCAAGTTTTATTTAGGAGATGGGTTAAAATCACCTGGGGAAGCTCTAGTTACCTTGATTTGGTTTGGTACAAACCCTGGTACCATCAGCCACAGATCCCCAGAGGAAGTCATTCCTGGATGACTTCCTCATCGATTTTAAATAATTTCCATTTCAGAGGAAGGCCTTTATCTGATCTGATCCCCTAAATATTGGGGGAAACTTACATAGGGACAAAGACAGTAGGTGTCTGGAATGTTGAGAATCAGTGTGTTCTGTCACTGTCTCTATCAGGGCTGGTGGCACATGCAAATCTCTTTCCCACTCTCCAGTTGAACACTAACGCCATGGTGCCCACACCTTCCTTATTAGTCCATGTTCATGGGGTTTGTCAAGACAGTGGTTCATGGCTCTGACCCTGAGCATGTCAGATTTCAGGGGCTTTATGCAAAATGTCCATACCACGTGGGGTCATTTCCCATCAGTATTGCTCACAATGGAGCCTACAAACCCCTAGTTCCCATCCAACACATCTCCAAGGCAGACTCTCAGACAAGCTCCCAGAAAGGAGGTGAGTTTAGATCAGGCAGCAGAGAGGTGGTCTAGGAAAGAGTCCTTGTAGCTCATGCACCTGTGTCTGGGCGCCAACAGGAAGACGGTGGCTTTTGCTTTTTGGGAGATATCTTTGGAGCCAGTCTCTGACCGCATGTGCAACAGGACAGGCATCCTTGGGGTTTCCATGGCAGTCTACTGACAGTCAGGGGTGAGGATTAAACGGTACAGAGTCTCACTGAGTGCTCTTTGAGAGGTCAAGCAATGAGAAGTCCTACAAATGATCATTGAGCTGAAGTAAGAAGTGTACCGAATCTGTTTTTTCCCCTATAAATATAAAAGCCTATAAATATAAAAATCATGGTGAAAAAAAATGATCCCAGCCTCCCACACAGCACATCACACATCTTCTCTTTTCAAATTTGACTTCAAGCCCCACTTCCTTCAGAAAATCATTTATCCAATGGTATCATTTAGGATATTTTTGGTTGTGAGGAACAAAAGCCTAGCTCCAACAGACTTAATAAAAGGAACTCATTGGTTCACAAACTGAAAAACTCCAGTTGTAAATGAAAGCTCTGGGTACAGTTGGTACAGGCTCTGGTCTCTGTAATTTCCTAGTTCTTCTCCCCTCTAAATGCTGGGTTTTTGCCTTCAAGTTGGCTTTCTTCACGTGGCAAAATGGATCCAGCAATTCTGTCAGAGGTTTTCAAACCAGAGCGACTCCATCTTGATTAAAGGCTGTGTAAAATGAGGATGAGACTTGCTGGACTGCATTCCAGGAGGGTAGGCATTCTTAGTCACAGGGTGAGACAGGAGGCCAGCAGGACTGATATCACAAGATACAGGTCACAAAGACCCTGCTGATAAAACAGGATGCAATAAAGAAGCCAGCCAAAACCCACCAAAACCAAGATGGTGATTAGTGTGACCTCTGGTCGTCCTTACTGCTCATTATATGCTAATTGTAATGCATTAGTGTGGTAAAAGACACTTCTACTAGTGCCATGACAGCTTACAAATGCCATGGCAATGTCCAGAAGTTATCCTATATGGTCTAAAAGGAGACCCTATACAGTCTGAAAGAACTGAGGGTTCTGAGAAATCCCTGGCCCTTTCCTGGAAAATTTATGTATAATCCACCCCTTGTTTAGCATACAGTTAATAAATAACCATAGTGTACTCAATCAAGCAGCCCCTGCTGCTGCTCTGCCTATGGAGTAGCCATTCTTTTGTTCTTTACTTTCTTAATAAACTTGCTTTCACTTTACTTTTATGGACTTGCCCTGAATTCTTTCTTGTGCAAGATTCAAGAACCCTTCCTTGGGGTCTGGATCAGGATCCCATTCCCGTAACAATTCCAGGCTCAGATCTGCTTTTAACACCATCCAGAGCCAGAGAAAGCTTTTTTGTTCCAGAATTCCCCATTAAAGTTCTCCTGGTCACTCTTATTGGGTTGTTTCGCTTAGGGTCAGGTGTCCATCCTGGTCCCAAGCAATGAGGCCAGGAGATGGGATGCAACGACTGGATCAATCTAGGCCTCTTATTCCCACTTCTTAAAACATTTATTATTATTTTTTAAAAATTATTTTTCAGTCAGCTTTCTCATTTGAAACTTATTCCAATTCTTGAACTGGGGGTAGTTTCAACTTTCCTAGAGCTGTATGGGTCCTCAAATGAAAATTCGGGGCAGCTGGATTAGAGAAGGGGGAAATGCACGCTGCAGGGGCAACCAACAAGGGGAGATTGTGCCAATTCACACTTCCTATCCTCAGATTCACCTAAGTTCTGACCATTCAGCCCCATTTGAATGCATTCTGTATTCCTATGACTGTGGATTACATTTTTGTCTACCTTTGTGTCTTCTGTTTTGTCCTGCCCTGTAAGCATCTCAAACATATGCATAAAGCCTATATAAACTATATAAATAAACTAACCCTTCTGTTTTCAACCTGTAAGATGATGACAATGATGATGACAACAATGATGATGGTAATGATGTGGAAAATGTGAAAAGAGAAAGAAATATATCTCACCCTCCATAAACAAAGCTCAGGGTTTAATTCTGACCTTTATGAGTTCATGGGGTGAACTGTAGACCACTGTCTGTGGACAAGAAAAAGATATTTCATCTCTAGCCCCAGGGACATCTCCAAAAGCTGAACTGGATGAACTTAATATAAATTGGTACAAAATATAATTTTCTCTTTGCCTGCTGAAAGCCACTTGTAGAAATTCTGTTAATCAGAATCTCCCTAAGTTAATCAATCATTTAGACAAGATCTTATTTCTTTTTTAGACAAAGAAAAGTATATAAGTAACAGGTATTTGTAAACCACTTGAGTGAAGCATATGATATCTAATGTAAGGAAATCTAGAAGTGTCCACAGGTAAAATCTCATGGATTCAGTTGATAGCGCAGGTCATCAACTGACATGCAGACGGAATTCTCTTGTGGAACAAGAAAATACAGCCATTGCTTAGAGACTAATTGTCAATGAATTAGTCACTTCCTGTTTCAGAATAGCATCATCACCACCACCATTAATGCCAACATCAACCACCACCACCTACACCACCACCATCAACATCATAACCACCACCAATAACATCACCAACACCAACACCGCCATCAACATAAACCATCACCACCACCAAAACCATCAGCATCACCTAGAACCACCAGTCACCACCACCACCACTTACCACAACAAGGCTTATATTTACATACTTATTTTACTTTTCAAAATACATTCACATGCATGGTTTCATTAGATCTCATCTACTTGGTAAGGTTGACAGATCTGACATCATTAGCCTCATTTTATCTGTATGGAAACTAAGTTCTAGAGAAGCGAAGTGATGTGTGAAAGGACACCAGAGTGATTGATAATCAAATCCAGACTAGAGTTTGGTTCTTTTGACTCCAAAATTAATGAATTTTTCTTAAAAAAAATTTTTTTTTGAGACAGGGTCTCACTCTGTCACCCAAGCTTGAGTGCAGTGGCATGATCACAGCTTACTGCAGCCTCGACTTCCCAAGCTCAAGCAATCCTCCCACTTCAGCCTCTCAAGTACCTGGGACCACAGGCACATGCCTGGCTAATGTGTTTTAAACATTTGTTGGCCGGGCGCGGTGGCTCGTGCCTATAATCCCAGCACTTTGGGAGGCCAAGGCGGGTGGATCACGAGGTCAGGAGATTGAGACCAGACTGGCCAAAATGGTGAAACCTCATCTCTACTAAAAATAAAAAAAAATTAGCGAGGCGTGGTGGCACATGCCTGTAGTCCCAGCTACTCAGGAGGCTGAGGTAGGAGAATTGCTTGAATCCAGGAGGCAGAGGTTGCAGTGAGCTGAGATGGTGCCATTGCACTCCAGCCTGGGCGACAAAAGCAAACTCCATCTCAAAACAAAACAAAACAAAACATTTTTTTTTTTTGTAGAAACGGGGTCTCCCTAGGTTGCCCAGGCTGGACTCAATCTTCTGGGCTCAAGTGATCCTGCTGCCTCAGGGTCCCTAAATGCTGGGACTCAGGCATGAGCCACCACACCCAGCTCTAATGCTTTTTTGACATACCTAATTCTTTCAATGAAAATGAAGAATTTCTAACTTCTGATATTAACAACTTTGGTCCTATATTCAAGCCAGGGTCTTTCAAATAAAATAGCCTTTTAAAACCATCTGTCTCCAAACCCTAGATGTCTCAGGTGAGCAACTAGCTGCTCAGTTTATGTGACTCCCCAGAAGTTGAATTTTAACCCAGGACTGACTCCAAGTTCACTCTTCTTTCCATGACAAGGGGTCACCTCCTTATATGCCCCCAGGAGTCTCCCGGATTCCTCCGAGAACGGTGGAACAGTGCTCCTCCCCAGAGCACAGCTTTTGCTAGTGAAGACTGAATTTGGCTAGAAACCGCTGCCCCGCTCTCTCTTCTCGAAGCACCTGGAAGCCTGAGAAGGAACTGGGTGGCTAGCTCTGGTCACAAACTAGCAGCCAGAAGCACCCCTTGTCAATGATGCACCCCCAGTCCCCCTCAAGGGCTCCAAGTAAACCCAAACCTGCTCCCCTCCAAGAAGTCTGGGGCTGCCCTGGGGAAGGCCTCCTGGCCTTGACTCTCAGGGGGTCTCTGGGGTTGTGGTTTGGGGCCCGCTGCTCCTGCCCTTTGCCCCCAGGTGGGCCTGGCAGGGCTGCAGCACAGCTCTGTTGCTGATAGTCAGTGTGGAGCACTTGGCGACCTTGCCCTGCAGCCCTTTCATTTTGAGTTCAGAGGTCAGATTTGAGTAATAAACATCTTCTAAGGACTTGTCATTCTTTCTGAGGATGTTGCTGGCCAGCCGGAAGACGAAAATCACCGCGTAGATGCCAATGATGGTGAGGATATACCAGGCAGCGCTAGTTCCGTCTGGCACCTTCAGAGCCCTGGTGGAGTTGGTGTCATTCCTCCCCTCCGTGTGGTCACCCAGCAGGAGCCCCAGGAGGGTGCTGGCCTGGGTCTGGTTGGAGGCTTCATGGGGAGTCCACTTGGCCCCTGAGAAACAGAGAGTTCTGGATGAGATCCAGCGTCCTGGGCTGAGGGCTGCCTGGCCACACCAAGGAGAATGGAGCCCTCATATCCATGAAAATGTGGCGCTGCTCAAAGAGGCCTTCTCTGAGGCATGAGCAGGAGTGTAACAACAGGTATGTCAATATATTTTTAAAAATCAAAAGAGTCCAAAACACTATTTTTGTTGTTGTTGTTGTTTTGTTTGTTTGTTTCTAGAGAGACAGAGGCTCTCTCTGTCACCCAGGCTGGAGTACAGTGGCATGATCATAACTCACTACGGCCTCAGACTCCTGGGCTCAATCGATCCTCCTGCCTCAGCCTCACAAATAGACATGCAGCACCATGCCAGGCTAATTTTTATCTTTTTTCTCTCTCTCTCTTTTTTTTTTTTTTTTTGTAGAGATGGGGTCTTGCCATGTTGACCAGGCTGGTTTTGAATTCCTGGTCTCAAGAGCTCCTCTCACCTTAGCCTCCCAAGCACTGGGATTACAGGCAGGAGCCACTGTGCCCAGAAAAACACTAAGTTCTTGAATAGGAGACACAACATCATAAAGATGTCAGTTATCCCTCAAATAATTTATACAACAAACATAATTGCAATAAAAACAGCAATAGGATTTCTTTGTGAAATCAATAAACTATTCATTTAGAAAAATCAACTGTTGGCCTGGCGTGGTGTCTCATGCCTATAATCCCAGCACTTTGGGAGGCTAAGGTGGGAAGACTGCTTGAGCCCAGGAGGTTGAGACCAGCCTGGCCAACATGACAAGACCCTGTCTCTACAAGAAATAAAAAAATTAGCCAGGTGTGGTGTGCAAGCCTGTGGTCCTAACTACTCAGGAGGCTGAGGCCGGAGGATCGCTTGAGCCCAGGAGGTTGAGGCTGCAGTGAGCTGTGTTCACACCACTACGTTCCAGCATGGGACCCTATTTAAAAAAAAACAACAAAAAACAGAAAACAAAAAAAGAAAGAAAGAAAAAGAAAAAGAAAAATCAACTGTCAAGACTAATTAGAAAAAAAATCTGAATAAAAAGAATGATTAATGAATTAGCCTAGCCACAAATTTTAAATCAGCCAGCCATAAAAACTAATTTACATTTTTTTCAATGAATGAAAGCTTTATATGCACACAGCCCAGCTGGGACTTGCTGGGCTTTGCAGAGTGTGTGGGTTGGGGGTTCTTCAGAACCAGGTACAACTCTCCCTATAAAACTACAGCAGTGCTGGTCATGGTGGCTCACACCTGTAATCCCAGCACTTTGGGAGGCTGAGGCAGGTGGATCACCTGAGGTCAGGAGTTCGAGACCAGCCCTGCCAAAATGGTGAAACCCCATCTTTACTAAAAATACGAAAATTAACCAGGCGTGGTGGCACACGCCTGTAGTTCCAGCTACTAGGGAGGCTGAGGCAGGAGAATCACTTCAGTCCAGGAGGTGGAGGTTGCAGTGAGCCAAGATCGGGCCACTGCACTCCAGCCTGGGTGACAGAGCAAGACTCTGTCTTAAAAAATAAAAAAATAAAAAATAAAACTACAACAGCTAAAATAGTATGATGCTGAAAACACAGGCAAGCAGACCAATGAAACAGAGTAAAAACAGCATCAATAGTTAGGAATTAGAATTTGATAGCTAGCTAATAAAGGAGCATTTCTGATCGGTGGGAAACGACGAATTATTCAATATGTAGCATTGGGGGAAATAGCATTAGATCCACATCTCTCCACCATATGACCAGATAAATCGGTCCAGATTAAAAAAAAAAAAACAGCCCAGATAAAAAAAATATTTTAACACAAAAAGTGAAATAATTTATAGTACTAGAGTACAGCATGGCAGATTTTTTCTTTGTCATCTCAGAGTGGAATATTCTTTTAAGCATAACAAAAATTCAGAAGAAAAAAAGAAGAAATAGAAATAAAATTCAACTACATAAAAAAATTTAAGCTATTTCATACCATAAAACCAACAGGCAGATGACAAAGTGCAACTTATATCACTGATTTTCTAAATAGCCTTCAGTTCTGTAAGAAAAAGTTTAAAACTGCAGTAGAAAAATGTGCAAAAGATATGGACAAATAGTTCATAGGGAAAAAATGAATATTCGACATAAGAAGAGCTTCTCAATATCACTCATATAAGAAAAATGCAAATTAAGATAGTAACTAGATGCCATTTTGTTACCTATTGGATTTGCAAATTCATGATGTTTCAGAATAAATTAACAAAAAAATGGCTTTTTTTGTCCACTGAGGAGCCAGTCAGCTTCAAAGAAAGGTGTCTAAATTGGGAGCAAAGGTGGCAGTGGCGTGGACTTGACTCCAAAAAAATTTTTTTAAAGAAAAGAAATAAGTGCCTCTGCATTTCAGGGTGTCAGGATTGGCATTTTTAAAATGTCAACAAATAAATGTTCATATTCACACTTGACATTTTTTTTCCAAGGAGAATTTTAATTGTATAATTGCTGGTAAATTCACACAACCAACATGGAGGGCACACGGACAAGATCTATGAGCATTACAAATGCACTTGCCTTTGACTCAGCAATTCTATCTCTAGGAGATAGATAGATAGATAGATATCCTAAAGATGCTCCAGAACATCTAGAAACAATACATGCTGACGGTTAGTCATTGCAGTCCCGCTTGTGGTGACCAATGCTTGGGAGAAGCTTGAACAGCACCAACTGAGAAATGGTGAAATACATTTGGAACCTCCATGCAGTGGGATACTATGCAGTCATAAAAAACAATAAGGAGTTTTTTACTGTACTGAATGTTAATAAGTGAAAAAATAAGCTAATGGTGATACGCTATGCAACACCACTTGTAAAAAAGGGGGAGTTATATGTTATTTGCTTGTAGATTTTGTATGTATAAAACATCTCTGGAAGAATGAATAAGAAATTAGTATCTGCAATTGCCTCTGGGGAAGAAACCTGGGGGAAGAAGATATATTTTTCACTGTATGCCCTTTTGTACACTTAGTACCAAGTGTACTTATTTTTGAAAAGAAAGAGTGTACAAGTTGGCACTTTTCTGGAGTCACTGGTGAAGTGCCCCTGGGTAAACACTTTGTGTGCCCTTGTAAGACCAGAAGATTAAGATCTCAATTGGTGTTTAATTCAAAACTGTTTTCTCTACTTGGAGAGCTGGTGGAGAAAATGAAACAATGAAAACCAGAGATGTAGAGTGCAATCCTGTGAGACGTTTCCCAGTGCGGCCTTACTGGCTCAAACCCCCATTTCTTGCTCTATGTGAACACAGATGTATTTAAAAACACATCATAGGATCAATCTCATAGCCTGCTGGGTAGAACAAAGGTGCTCCAAAATGCTTCCCATTTGATAGTTGTTTGTTTGTTGCTAATTCATTTTGCTAACGCAAGACTCAGAGAGGCCAGTATTTTTTATTATAGTTAGTTGCCAGAATGAGTGAATGAGCTTATTACTTTTAGATGAAGGAAGAAACTATTTAAAAATTACTTTTCAAACTACATGTGACAAAGCCCAGGACAAATGAACAGATTTAATTACATAAAATTAGTCACTCGCAAGAAACAACACCACAAGCATAAATTTACACCATTGTTTGGTGGAATGGTTTGAGACATTAAAGTAATAAGGAAGGTGAAAAATTCCCGTAATTATTACAACAAACAAACAGATAGCAAATCAACCCAACAAGAACACAATATCCTTATATTAGGGCAAGAGAACTTACTGAAACTCAGAACACATGTATAAACTCATAGAACTTTCTAGAAATTGTCATAGAATGATGCAATATATTCAAATACAAATAAAATATCCCCAACTAAGAACTACACACAGAACATTAAATTATTTAAAAACCAGTCCATTTTCTACATGAAAGAAACTCACTATATTAATTACTGCAATACATTACATTTTATCTTTCTTACAAAGGTGAAAGTAAGTTAGGTTGTATCTTAATGGATAAACATATCCTGTAGAAGAGAGAAACTTTTTCCTCTGTGCCATTTTGTACTTGTAATTTAATGACCTGAAATATGTAAGTAAATCTCAAACTGCCCATCCTTGCATTGTAGCTGAGTACTCACATTCCATGGGGTGGTCTTGTCCTTGACTCTTGGAGGGGCAAGTTCAAGCGGCTACCATGCACAGAAGGGGAAGATGATGAAAGGAGAACTCCGTCTCCTAGGGAAGGATCAGTCCTACTGCAGTTGAGCTGCACTGAGTTTCCAGAGTGGGGAGTAATATGATCTTCCAACAATCTTAGGGCAGCACCAAACAGAAACTTAGTAAGTGGATGACTTTTCTTTCATGCAATTAATCAGAGGATCTGATTTGCTGTGTCTTCTGTTGCATCAGAACAGAAAGCACTTCCCAGCTTTGACTTGTTAAGAAGTTCTAAATCAAAACAATTTTTTAAAACGTGCTAGTATTAAGGAATCTCCAGCTCTCCCAGGTCCCATCATGAACTGAGGTGGCCAGAAGATCTCCCTGAGGCTGGCTGTCAGCTTAGAGCTTGGATGGCTATTGAATTCCCCTGTGTTCTGCACCTGTTGCAGGTGTGGCAGATGGCCAGGTGTGGCAGAGATCTGTCATCATAGGGCCAGGAAACTCCATGGTCAAGAGTCACCAGCTTCCTCTGGACAGTCTTCCAGATGAGGAAACCCAGACAGGAAGGGAGTGACACCCCCAGGGTGACACACCTGAGGGGCCTCGGGCTTTCCCTGAGGGGTCAGTAGGCAGTGGGCTCCTGTGCCAGGTGGTGAGAAATGGCTCTTTTCTTTCCCAGAGTCACAGACCCCATTGGAGTTGAGGTAGGCTTAATTGGAAAGTGCTAGAGTAAGTGTCTGGGGGTAAAGTTTCCCCAGGAGCAGGAAAGGAAAAGTTGGAAGACTGGCAAGTTCAATCATCCAGCCATTATTTCCAGCTCCATTTCTTCCTAATCCTCACTCTAGGACTCTAACCCGCCACGTTTGTGATGGTTGCTGGTTTTTAAGATACAATTTGATGAAATTTCCATCAATGGGGTACTGGATAAGTAAGTTATAAAATAAGCCATATGATCCAGCAATTCTACTCCTGGGTATCTTCCCAGAAGAAATAAAAACAAGTTCACACAAAAACTTGAACACACATGTTCAAAGCAGCATTATCTGTAATAGCAAAAAATGGAAACAACCCAAATATCCATCCACTGATGAATGAATAAATAAAATGTGGTTTATCTATACAATGGAATGTTATTCAGCAATAAACAGGAATGAGGTACTGATATATGCTATATGCTATAACATGGATGAACCTTGCAAACATTGTGCTAAATAAAATAAGTCAGTCACAAAGGACTACATATTGTAGGATTTCATTTATATGAAATGCCAAGAATAGGCAAATCTACAAAGATAGAAAGTAGATAACTAAGGGTATATAGCATTTTTGGAAGGCTAATAAAACTATTCTAAAATTGTGGTGCTGGCTGTACACAATCTGTGAATATACAAAAAGAATTGAATGTATACTTTAAATGGATGAATTTTATGGTATATGAATTATATTTCAATAAAACTGTTAAAAATTATAATATACAAGCTGGGCGCAGTGGCTCACGCCTGTAATCCCAGCACTTTGGGAGGCTGAGGCGGATGGATCACCTGAGGTCGGGAGTTCGAGACCAGCCTGACCAACATGGAGAAACCCTGTCTCTACTAAAAATACAAAAAATTAGCCAGGCATAGTGGAGCATGCCTGTAATCCCAGCTACTCGGGAGGCTGAGGCAGGAGAATTGCTTGAACCCAGGAGGTGGAGGTTGCGATGAGCAGAGGTTGTGCCATTGCACTCCAGCCTGGGCAACAAGAGCGAAACTCCATCTCAAAAAAAAAAAAAAATTATAATATACATATACAATGGAGTATTACACAGCTGTGAAAAAGAACAAGGAAGCTATTTATGTACTGATGTATAAAGCTCTCTAAGTGTGTTGTTAAATGAAAAAGGTAAAGAAGAGAGCATGTTACCATGTATGAAAAAATTGAGACAAAGCATATATATATCTGATTTTGCCACTGTAAGCATTTAAAACACCAGTGGAATGTCCAAGAAATTAAGAAGAGGAGTTACCTATTGGAGGAGAGAACCAGGTAGATATATGGAAGGTGTGGGAGGGAGAGCTCTCACTAAATATTTTTATGCTTTAAATATTTTTAACCATATATGTATTACCTATTCAATAATAAATGCACCAATTTGTTAGATATCTTTGTTGAAGATTCATTTGGCTCCTGCTGTCTCTTGCTAAGGGATGGACCATGGCATCCCCCCTCTGCCACACAGACAAGGGGTTTGGACACTGCCAGTGGGAGGTGGGAGGGGAGAGCACCTGACCCACGATAATAAGGAGCAGGTGGCAGTGACGAGGGCTGGGAGTCAGGGCTCTGGCCCCAGCCACGTCCTTGCTGTATGACCCTGGGCCAGCCACCTCATCTTTGTGAGCCTCAGTTTCCTCATCTGTGAGGTGAAGGTGGTGAAGGATGAGCAGGATCTTATGTCCTTGGTCCTGAGAAGGCAGGAGAGAAGCCTGGGGCTCTGTGTGGGAAGAGTCGCTCTCTGGGGAGGTATCCGAATAGACGAGGGAGAGCACACTGGGCAGCCAATGTGCCAGAGATGGAGGCTTTGGAGAGTGTGTCATTTGTGAAGTCAACAGATTTAACATTCAGCTCAGGAGGATGTTGGCATGAGATGTGGGGAATCATAAGTTCCAAAGCAATCTTGAGACAGAAGGAAAGATGGCCTTTTGTTGAGCAGCCATTCTGCTCCACGGAGAGACCTGTCTAATCCGCATGTCAAAGGGGCACTGATGTTAGGGAATAGATCTGTGTCAAGTGCTTCCCACACCTCCCAGAATCCTGCGAGGCAGGAGTATTATCCCCATTTAAAGAGAGTACACTCAGGCTCAGGGAAGTGACTGGCCCAATGTCCCATAGCTCATAGGTGCCACAGGTGGGTCATCCACACCAAAGTCATTCTCCTTCCATACCCTGAATGTTACCTTCACGCCAGACCCAGGATCCTGTGTGGTAAACTGTCTCGATCACTTCCCTAAAGTTTAAATCATAAACTTTCACTGCTAAGGCACATCCACGACCTTAAACTCTCCCTGTTGGGCAAAACCAGTCTCTGATGTTAAAAGGCAGGATAGTGGATACTTTTCAGGGAAGGGTAAATGACTAGGGCATGAGGGGAACTCTGGGTGCCAGTCATATTGTTTTACAGGTTTGTTCAATTTGAGACACTTCATAGAGCTGTAGCCTTGTGCACAGGCACTTTTTTGTATGCATCGTCTGCTTCAATATAAACCTCTCCCTGTTGTCTTGTTTTGGTTTTTTTTCTCTCTTCTTTTCTTGTCTTGCTCTGTCACCCAGGCTGGAGTGCAGTGGTGTGATCTCAGCTCACTGCAGCCCCCGCCTCCCAGGTTCAAGCGATTCTTCTGCTCAGCCTCCTGAGTAGCTGGGATTACAGAGGCGTGCCACCACACCCGGCTTCCCTGTTGTTTCTTTAATGTAGAAAGCCCTGATAGATGGTGGGAAAACAAAGTTTAAGGTATTCATGGAAAAATACAAATACTATTTTTAAGGATTCTATATCTGGCCACATGGTGCCATCTCACAAAGAGTGTCCCTGTCCCTTGAGGGGGAGTGGTCGGGATCATGTCAGTGTGGAGCCCTGCAGCTGCCTGCTTCCCTATGCCGTGTAGATGACACCCGCCTCCGGTCATTCTCCTGTGCTTACATAACAGTGAAATGGAACAACCTGTATCAGCACGAGGGCCAAGAATTTTCTTCTGACTTGTGGATACCTCCTTCCTTAGGCCTCTGATTCAGTCTAGACAAATATTGCCCTGAATGCAACCAAGCAAAGCCACTCACCTGGTAAATATTTGTATGAGCTACAGTTCTGGGAGAACGAATTCCAATATCCTGCAATCCCCTTGACATCAAAGACCGAACTCTCCCAGAGGGCAATGGCTTTTTTTGTCCACTGAGAAGCCAGTCAGCTTCGAAGAAAGGTGTCTAAATTGGGAGCAAATGTGGCAATGATATGGATTTGACTCCAAAAGAAATTTTAAAAAGAAAAGAAGAGCCTTTGCATTTCAGGGGGTCAGTATTGGCATTTTTAAAATGTCAACAGATAAATGTTCATATCCACACTTGACATTCTTTCCAAGGAGAATTTTCTAGAGGAGGCAGACCTCATCGGTCAGCTCTGATGCCCTGCAGTGCAAAAAGACATTAAAAATGACGGTGAAGGACCCCTGCGGAGAACAACTGAGTCTCTTCCTTGCCCTGCGTCTCCAGATAAAGGATGCCCTGCGTCTCCAGATAAAGGATGCCCTGCATCCCCTCCCGGCTAAGAGCACAGACTCGAGAGGCTTTTCCCACTGCTGGAAGTTAAAGAGGCATCGCATATGTTTAAAATCTTTAATTTATATATCACCTTTGTCCTTCCTTTTAACTTCATTTTTCTCTTATCCAGCATTTAGGGACTCATCTCTAGGGAGGTTCAAAGGAAAGCTCATGGCCTTTAGAACTGGAAGAACCATGTTCCAGTTGGGACTTGATCATTTACTAATTGTGGGATTGCAGCCAAGTCACTTCATCTCTCCGCTGTAAAAAAAAAAAAAAAAAAAAAAAGGAATAACATATGATGACATTTGTGGAATGGCTCCCCAAGCTGAAGAGGGCAAATATTGTCACAGCTCATTTCTTCTCTCAGTTAATTACTTGTGTCCTCGGCTGCCTGGCTGGCAGGACAACCTATATTCACTTCCTTCTTAAAGCCTCCTGGGTTGGCCAGGACTCCAAGTGGCTTTGTCCAGAATGAGTAGGGTGGTTGGCCTGGCCTCCTCAGCCAATCAGAGAGGACTAGCATCTGAGCACTCCTCTGTGCTGTTGCTTCTAGCTGCCACATGGGGCCACTGTTGAACACCGGCCTGGTGCAGTTGGCCATACGATGCTTCAGGGTCTTCTGAGATTTCAAGAATGTGCCCACAGGGAAGGCATTAGCTCTAAACACTTGCCTCTACTAGTTTACATCACAGAACAGACAGACAAGACTGTCCTCCTCCCTCAGCTCTCTCCTTTTCCTAGCTTCAGTCTTGGGGAGCTCAGAAGCTACAGTTTGTTTTTTGTTTTTTTCTTGAGGAAGTCTTGCTCTGTTGCCCAATCTGGAGTTCAGTGGTGTGATCTTGGCTCACTGCAATCTCCATCTCCCAGGTTCAAGCAACTCTCCTGCCTCAGCCTCCCGAGTAGCTGGGACTAAAGGTGCCTGCCACCATGCCCAGTTAATTTTTGCATTTTTAGTAGAGTCGGGGTTTCACCATGTTGGCCAGGCTGTTCTCGAACTCCTGACCTCAGGTGATCAACCCACCTCAGCCTCCCAAAGTTCTGGAATTACAGGCATAAGCCACCGCACCTGGCCAGAAGCCACAGTTTACAAATCTGGGGTGTTTGGGGCATGGGCACAGAAACAGAAGAGTCCCAATGAAAGGAAGATACCAGCTGAGCTGCCCACTCTCCCAGCTGCAATTCTCCTGTCCACAGCAGGCCCTAGCTGGGAGAGGGAGGAGCCCCAACCTTATATCAAATTCAGAATTTTGCTTATGATATGAGACTGCACATCTTAATTACTGAATTTAGACTGTATTTTCCAACCTAACATGACTATAGGGACAAGGCAAGATCAAACTCCAGTGTATGTGGGGCCCGCAGAAGAGATTTAAAGAAACAGTGGGGGCAGAAATAAAGCTGTGTGGTTATCAGATCCCATGAGTCTTGTCTGTAAGCATGATGGTTACAGTCGGGATGCTCCAGAGTGCAGAGCCACATCTCAACCAGAGTTAGCAACAAGGGAGAGTTTACTGGCTCATGTGAGGAAGAGAGAGGAAGGGGAGGGCTAGCCAAGGGGCTGGATGCAGGGAGGAGGGTCCCCAGGGTTCTCTGTCCCCCTCCTGTCTTCCATCTCTGCCTCTCTCTGCAGGTTGGCCTAATTTCCCCCCGACTGCAGAGAAGCACACAAGCTGTGGCACTTGGTGCTCAGACTCACACCTTAACAGTTCCACCAGTAGAAGGCAGAGAGGTATTTTCCGCCTGTTCAGCCAGGAAAATCCCAGGGGGTGGCTCTGACTAGCCTGAGTCAGGAACCTGCTGTGGGCAATCACTGTAGCATTAAGATGGGGGTCAGCGATGGAGCCGGTCTGCAGCACATGCTCAGCAAAAGACAAAACCTGCCTGTTTTAGATCACTTCGGCTGCATCACAGAGTATGGATTGAACAGGCACAGAACTGGAGGCAGAGAAACAAGTTAGGCAGCTGCAGGCATAATCTAGGCAGGAGATGACAGTATTTGAAAGAAGGAGTGGGAGCAAGTCTGGAGAGAAGTCGATGGATCCAAGAGATTTTTAGAAGGTAGAATGTGCAGAACTTAATTAGTTGGTGCAGTGGGTTGAATGGTGTCTCCCTAAAAGATATGTTCACCTGGAACCTCAGCATGTGACCTTATTTGGAATAAGGGCTCTTGCAGAAGTAAGGTGAGAATCTTGAGGTGAGATCATCCTGGATTACAGTGGACCTTGTATCCAATGGCAAATGTCCTTATAAGAGACAGAAAAGGAAAAGAAAGAGACACAGGGAAGAAAGCCATGTGAAGATGGAGGCAGGGATTGGAGTGATGCAGCCTCAAGCCACAGAATGCCTGGAGCCACCAGAGGTTGGGAGAGGCAAGAAAAGGTCCTCCCCTAGAGCCTTCACAGGGAGTAGCGTCCTTCCAATGCTTTGATTTTGGACTGGTCTCCAGAACTAAGAGAGAATAGATATCTGTTTTTCTAATCCACCAAGTATATGGTTATTTTGATGCAGGGCAGGCAAGCCCCCAAATTGGGTTGTAGCCTGAGAGGTTTCTTGGCTTCATCCAGGAAGGAATTCAAGGGCAAGCTGGTAGCATTAGACAGCAACTTCTGTTGAAGCAACAGTGGACAGCAGCAGCAGAGGTCCTGCTCTTTGCAGAGCAGGGCTACCCCATAGGCAGTGTGCCCAGAGTAGCAGCTTGAAGGCAGTTCTGTAGTCCTATTTATACCCACTTCTAATTATATGCAAATTAAGGGGCGGATTATGCATAAAATTTTAGAAAAAGAGTGCTAATTTTCAGGTTGTTGGGTTGTTGCCATGGAAAGGGGCCACAGCTTCCAGTGAACTCCATAGTATGTGGCACACACTGGTGGGCGTGTCCTATGGAAAGGTGCTTCCGCCCTGTACCTGTTTTAGCTAGTCCTTAATATGGTCCAGTATCCGCACCCTGCCTTTGGAGTCAAGTCCAACTTCCTACCTTAATTGATGATAGCAGTTTCTGAAAACTAACACATGTAGATATAAATATAAGTCCTTAAGTCTATCATTATTATGCATATCCTATAGGGGAGTCATCGCTAATAAAACTGAACTTATTGTGGTTCATTCATTCAGATATTTATTTAAAAATATTTATTAAAGCTTACTGTCTGCCAGTCCAATACTGCACTAGGTAAGTCCTGGGGTTACAAACAGAACAAGATAGACAGATTCGTTGCCCTCATGGAACTTATATCTAGTGGGAGGAGAAGCAAAAAAAAAGTAAGCAAGCAATAAACAGTAAAAAAAAAAATACTTGGATTTGAGCCACAAAAAAAGAAATAAGATGCAGAAATCAGCAATAAGGAGGTTGGGGAGAAGATCCTTCTTCAGAAAGAATTGCCAGAAAAGGTGGTTGGGATAGGCAGAAAAAATAGTAATATTCCTCTTTTATCTTCACCTATATTAGATGATCAACAGATATTTCCTGAGAAACGAAGGACTGAGTATATTATAAGAAGGTATGATTAAAAATAATCACCAGAATGAATGGCTAACAAGCACATGAAAAGATGCTCAAAATCATTAGTAATGAAAGAAACACAAGTTAAACCACAATGAGATACCACTTCACACATAAAAAGGAATTAACACTTGCTGGTGAGGATGTGGGGAAATGTCATATTTCCCCACAGCAGCCATCATACACTGCTGGTGGGAATATAATATGATGCATCTGCTATGGAAGAGAATACAGTGGCTCTTCAAAACGTTAATCATAGAAAGCCTGGGCATGGTGGCTCCAGCCTATAATTCCAGCACTTCGGGAGGCCAAAGTGAGAGGATTGTTTGAGCCCAGGAGTTTGAGAGCAGCCTTGGTAACATAGCAAGACCCTGTCTCTATAAAAATCAAATAAAAAATAAATAGAGGAAAAACACATTAATCATAGAACTGCCATATCCACCACTTCCACTCCTTGGTATATACCCCAAAGAACTGAAAACAGCTGTTCAAAGAAATACTTGCACATGAGTGTTCAGATTATTAACGGAAACCAAAAGGTGGAAATAACCCACATGTCTACCAATGGATGAATCAATAAACAACGCATAGTCTATCCATACAGTAGAATATTATTGAGCCATATAAAGGAGTGAAGTGCTGGTACACTGCCAGAACATCAAAGACCCTTGAAAACATTATGCTAAGTGAAATAAGCCAGATGCAAAAGGACACGAATTATATGATTTCATTTATATAAAACGTCCAGAAAAGGTAAAAAATATCCATTGAGACCAAAAGCAGACTGTGGTTGCCCCGGACTAAAGAAAGAGTCATTGCTTAATTTCCCTGGGGGTTTCCTCTTGGTGTGATGTTCTGTATACAGGACACACAAAAAGCCTTTATTTTTTATTTTTAGCAAATACTTAATTAGTACTCACCATGTGCTGGGCATGTTCTAAGTCACTTTCCAATTACTAACAAATCACTTAATTATATTGAAACAAAAAGAATGGGCATAACGCATAAAGCAAATACAAACATAAAAAAGAAATCTCCATATTAATATCATTTATGTCGAATTCAATGCAAAGAGCATTTATATAAGATAAAGGGAGATACTTCATAATCCACATGGATCAGCTAACATCATGACTATCTATGCAGTAGATAAACCAGCATCAAAACTCATAAAGAAAAATTTATAGAAAGTAAGAAAAAAATGAAGAAACAGTTTAGAGGTAGGTAATTTGAATTTACTGTTCGGTGCAAAAAAGAACAAATAGGACAGACATGGTGGCTCAGGCCTGTGGTCCCAGCCAGATCACGAGGCCAAGGCAGGCAGATCACGAGGTCAGGAGTTTGAGATCAGCCTGACCAACATGGTGAAACCTGTCTCTACTAAAAATACAAAAAATTAGCCGGGTGTGGTGGCGTGCACTGTAATCCCAGCTACTCAGGAGGCTGAGGCAGGAGAATCACTTGAACCTGGGAGGCAGGCTGGGTGTGGTGGCTCACGCCTGTAACCCCAGAACTTTGGGAGACCGAGGCGGGTGGATCACGAGGTCAGGAGATCAAGACCATCCTGGCTAACACGGTGAAACCTCGTCTCTACTAAAAAAAAATACAAAAAATTTAGCCAGGCATGGTGGCAGGCACCTGTAGTCCCAGCTACTCGGGAGGCTGAAGTAGGAGAATGGCATGAACCCAGGAGGCAGAGCTTGCAGTGAGCCGAGATTGCACCACTGAACTCCAGCCTGGGTGACAGAGCAAGACTCTGTCTCAAAAAAAAAGAAAGAAAATACACGCCACACAGATGGGGAGATGATAATTGCAAGTCGTATATCTGATAAAGGACTTTCATTCAGAATATATGAAATAGTCTTACAATTTAATAAAAGAGGACAAACAACCCAGTAAAATGTAGGAAAAATATTTGAACAGATGTTTCACCAAGGAAAAAATACAAATGGCTAATCAGCACATGAAAAGATGTTCAACATCATTTAGTCATTAAGGAAATATGAACTAAAACCACCATAATATATCACTACACACCAGCCAGTATGGCTATAATTAAAAAATGAACAATACTGAGTGCTGGTAAGGATATGGAAAAACAGAAACTCTCATACCTTGCCAGTGGCAATGTTAAATGATAGAGCTATTCTGGAAAACAGTTTGGCATTTTCTTAAAAATTTAAACTTATTATATGACCCAACAATTCCACTCCTAGGTATCTACCCGAGAAAAATAAAAATACATGTCCACACAAGGGCTTGTACATAATGTTCATATCAGCCCTATTTGTAATAACCCCAAATGGGAAGGAATCCAAATGTCCGTTAACTATGAATGGAAAACCAACATTCTTACAAATAATTCAACAATAAACCTGCATGAACCTTAGAAACATTGTTCTGAGTGAAAGAAACCAGACACAGAAGACCACAAGGTGTAGGACTGTATTTATTTGACATTTCTAGAGAAAGCAAAACTGTAGAGACAGCAGATCAGTGGCTGCCAGGGGCTAGAGATGGGGGCAAGGATTGATACAAGCAGGCAGGAGGTTGCTTTCTGGGCTGATGGAAATGTTCTTATGCTGGATTGTGGTAATGGTTCACAACTGTATAAATTAACAAAAAATTATCAGACTATACCCTTACAATGGTATGTACATTTCATTCCAGTAATGCTGCTTTAAAATTTGAAATTAAGCACCTAATAATGTTAAGAAACGAATAACAACATAAACCCAAAGAAAGCAGGAAAAAAAAAAAGCAATCGGAAAAGATGAGAGCAAAAATAATGAAAAAAAACCCATCAATAATACATCTAGTGGTTGGTTCCAAAAAAAAAAAAAGAAAGAAATGAATAAATCATTAACTATCCTAATAAAGAAACAGAGGAGAAAGAACAAATATACAAAATAAGAATTGTGAATGAAATAATTGTAGATACAGAGGATATCAAATGAGTGACTCCTCAATCCCTCTGCAAATAGATTCAAAATCTTGACCAAATGGATGATTTTCTAGGAAAATATAAATTACCAAAACTGACCCCCAAAGAGATTTTAAAAATCAGAAAATATCATTTATCACAGAGATGGTAAAAACCTTGATAAAAAGTCGTTTACCCAGAGAAGCATCTGGTTCCAACAGCTTTGCAAGTGCATCCTATTAAACCTTTATTGATTGGCAAACACTAATTTTTTTAAATTTTTTTTAAATTATACTTTAAGTTCTAGGGTACATGTGTACAACGTGCAGTTTTGTTACATATGTATACGTGTGCCATGTTGGTGTGCTGCACCCATTAACTCGTCATTTACATTAGGTATATCTCCTAATGCTATCCCTTCCCCCTCCCCTCACCCCACGACAGGCCCTAGTGTGTGATGTTCCCCACCCTGTGTCCAAGTGTTCTCATTGTTCAATTCCCACCTATGAGTGAGAACATGTGGTGTCTGGTTTTCTGTCCTTGCAATAGTTTGCTCAGCATGATGGTTTCCAGCTGCATCCATATCCCTACAAAGGACATGAACTCATCCTTTTTTATGGCTGCATAGTATTCCATGGTGTATATGTGCCACATTTTCTTAATCCAGTCTATCATTGATGGATATTTGGGTTGGTTCCAAGTCTTTGCTATTGTTAATAGTGCCGAAATAAACACACGTGTGCATGTGTCTTTGTAGCAGTGTAATTTATAATCCTTTAGGTATATACCCAGTAATGGGATGGCTGGGTCAAATGGTATTTCTAGTTCTAGATCCTTGAGGAATTGCCACACTGTCTTCCACAATGGTTGAACTAGTTTATAGTCCCACCAACAGTGTAAAAGTGTTCCTATTTCTCCACATCCTCTCCAGCATCTGTTGTTTCCTGACTTTTTAATGATCACCATTCTAACTGGTGTGAGATGGTATCTCATTGTGGTTTTGATTTGCATTTCTCTGATGGCCATTGATGATGAGCACTTTTTCATGGGTCTGTTGGCTGCAAAAATGTCTTCTTTTGAGAAGTGTCTGTTCATGTCCTTTGCCCACTTTTTGATGGGATTGTTTGATTTTCTCTTGTAAATTTGTTTAAGTTCTTTGTAGATTCTGGATATTAGCCCTTTGTCAGGTGGGTAGATTGCAAAAATTTTCTCCCATTCTGTAGGTTGCCTGTTCACTCTTATGGTAGTTTCTTTTGCTGTGCAGAAGCTGTTTCGTTTAATTAGATCCCATTTGTCAATTTTGGCTTTTGTTGCCATTGCTCTTAGTGTTTTAGACATGAAGTCCTTGCCCATGCCTATGTCCTGAATAGTATTGCCTAGGTTTTCTTCTAGGGTTTTTATGGTTTTAGGTCTGACATTTAAGTGTTTAATCAATCTGCAATTAATTTTTGTATAAGGTGTAAGGAAGGGATCCAGTTTCAGCTTTCTACATATGGCTAGCCAGTTTTCCCAACACCGTTTATTAAATAGGGAATCCTTTCCCCATTTCTTGTCTTTGTCAGGTTTGTCAAAGATCTGATGGTTGTAGATGTGTGGTATTATTTCTGAGGGCTCTGTTCTGTTCCATTGGTTCTGTTCCATCTCTGTTTTGGTACCAGTACCATGCTGTTTTGGTTACTGTAGCCTTGTAGTGTAGTTTGAAGTCAGGTAGCATGATGCCTCCAGCTTTGTTCTTTTGGCTTAGAATTGTCTTGGCAATGTGGGCTCTTTTTGGTTCCATATGGACGTTAAAGTAGTTTTTTCCAATTCTGTGAAGAAAGTCATTGGTAGCTTGATGGGGATGGCATTGAATCTATAAATTACCTTGGGCAGTATGGCCATTGGCAAACACTAATGTTTTTAAACTGTTCTAGAGAGCATGGAGAAAGGAGAAAACCTTCCAAATTATTCCAATGAAGTTTGCATGTCAATGATTCCATAACAATAACCATAGAATCAAATAACCACAATAAAAGAAAAATACAGACCAACTCCACTTATGGATATAGATGTAAATATTCTAAATGCAATATTTGCTAATGGATCTAACAGTGCATTAAAAGATTTGTGGAAGGAGTTGTTCAATATTAGGAAATCCACTCTGTGATTATCTCAAGTTAGCAATTAGATGTATATTCAATGCTGAAATAACAGAAGCACCCCAGTTTAGTCAGAAATAAGACACAATTACCCATTATCACTACCGCCATTTAGTATTGCACTGGGGAATTCCCAATTCAGTTAGACAAGAGTGGGGAAGAGGTACAAAAACTAGAAAGAAGGAGGCAAAAACAATCATTGACTGTATGATTGGAAAAAATAAGAGAATCAGTTGCAAAACCTTTAGAAAGAGCAGGATAATTCAGGAAGCTCAGGGGGCACGAAATAAATGTTTTTATAAAACAATAGCCAAGAATCTATATTAACAACAGTATCTGTGAGATATAATTGAATAAAAGATTCCATTTACAATAGGAACCCCCAAAGATAGAACACCCAAGAGTATAATAAATGCACAAAATTTACACAAAGAAAATCTAAATGACAGAGGGACGAAATGGAAGATTTGACTAAATGCAAATATATTTCCTAATCTTGGGTAGAAAGACTCATCTGTATAAAGATGACAATCCTCCCTGAATTAATCTATAAATTTACTATAATTCCAATGGAAATTTCCTTTGTTTTGTTGTTGTTGTGCTGTTGTTGTTTTGTTTTCCAGACTACACTGAATGCCAAATATTCCATTTAGTGATTTTCTTCTTCCCTTTTCCTTTCTAATGACATATTTTGTGCTTTTCAGATCCGCCTTTCTTTCTCTTGGTACCAATGAATAAAGTTCCAGCTTTAAGGCTTGAAAAATCACAGCAAAGTTGCAGCAAAATTAAAAGGAAAAAAATGTTCCTTTTTCCCTGCAGCTGCAGAGAGTGGCAGATAGCATCCTGCATGATAAACGCCTATTCTTGGCTAGACGCGGTGGCTCACTTCTGTAATCTCAGCACCTTGGGAGGCCAAGGCAGGCAGATCACCTGAGGTCAGGAGTTCGAGACCAGCCTGGCCAACAAGGTGAAACCCCGTCTGTACTAAAAATACAAAAATTAGCTGGGTGGTGGTGCACACCTGTAATCCCAGCTACTTGGGAGGCTGAGGCAGGAGAATTGCTTGAACCTGGGACGTGGAGGTTGTAGTGAGCCGAGATCGTGCCTCTGCACTCCAGCCTGGGTGAAAAGAGTGAGACTCTATCTCAAAACAAACAAACAAACAAACGAACGAACACCTATCCTTGCCTATGTCATTTTAACAAAGGAGTAAGTAAATCCCCTGGATTTCAGAGGTTGATGCTCTGCCCAAGAAAAGCAACCCTAACTTCCCCAAAGGGTAAAATTCAAACTGATTGGCTCTGGCAGAGATATTTAAATTGATACCTCTGTTTCCTCAAAGGTATAAGCCTTTGCGAACTTTCTTTGGTTTCTCTCTTCTCTCACAGGAGGCAGGGGATAAACAAATATGTTAGATTTCTTATTTAAACAAAGAACTTGAGGGTTTTGCCTCATCGAAATTAACAGAGACAAGTTGATGCTAATATTTTTATGGAAAATCGAACATGCAAAAATAGCCAAGGAAATTCCAGGGAAAAAGTAATGAAAGAAAATATCACCAAAAGATGTTAAAACATTTTGGAAAGCCACACAAATTAAAAGTGTTTGATCCTAGCATATAAACAAGCAGACAGGGGGCTGGACATGGTGACTCATGCCTGTAATCCCAGCACTTTGCGAGGCCGAGGCTGGTGGATCACCCGAGGTCAGGAGTTCGAGACCAGCCTGGCCAACATGGTGAAACCTCATCTGTACTAAAAATACAAAAATTAGCCAGGCATGGTGGCACGCACCTGTAGTCCCAGCTACTTGGCAGGCTGAGGCAGGAGAATCGCTGGACCCTGGGAAGCAGAGGTTGCAGTGGGCTGAGATTGCGCCACTGCACTCCATCCTGGGCGACAGAGCAAGACTCTATCTCAAAATTAAAATAAACAAATAAATAAATAAATAAACAGGCAGATAGATCAGTGGAACAGAATAAAATCCAGAAATAGACTGAAAACTTCAGGAAAACAGTATAAAATAAAGGGGACATTTCAAATCAATGGAGAAAAGATTAGTTGTCTCAGAAATGAATGGGACGATTGAGTAGCCTGGGAAAGAGTAAAACTGGAGCTCTACACACATCGAAATACATTCCAGATGGAGCTAAGATTTTATATATATATATATATGTTTAAATAAAGCCATGAAAGAACTAGAGCAAACATGAGAGATTTATTTTTATAATCCCAGATTGTGGCAATCTTTCCAAGTGTGGTACAAAAGTCAGAAATCATTTTAAAAAGACTGATAAATCCAACTACACAAAGACATTTCTTTATGGCAAAAAATGCTATCAAAAGTCAAGAGATCAATGATAGTGGGGGAAACATTTGTAACACATACAATAAACTGTCCAATTTTTTAATAGTCAAAGACTTTAACATTAAGAAACAGACCAGCTGGCTGGGCATGGTGGCTCGAGGCTGGGGGATCACTTGAGGTCAGGAGTTCAAGACCAGTCTGGCCAACATGGTGAAACCCTGTCTCTACCAAAAATACAAAAATTAGCTGGGCATGGTGGCGCACACCTGTAATCCCAGCTACTTGGAAGGCTGAGATGCGAGAATCGCTCGAATCTGGGAGGTGGAAGTTCAGTGAACAGAGATCACGCCACTGTCCTCCATCCTGGGTGACAGAGCAAGACTCAATCTCAAAAAAAAAAAAAAAAAAAAAGAAAGAAAGAAAAAAAGATACAGATCAGCAACTTGGCAGAAAGATAAAGGACATGAACAACTAACTAGTCACAGAAAAGGATATACAAATGTCTTTTTTTTTTTTTTTGAGAGGAGTCTCGCTTTTATCACCCAGGATGGAGTGCAGTGGTACGATCTTGGCTCACTGCAACCTCCACCTCCCAAGTTCAAGCGATTCTCCTGCCTCAGCCTCCTGAGTAGCTGGGAATACAGGCACCCGCCACCATGCCCAGCTAATTTTTGTTTTTAGTAGAGACGGGGGTTTCACCACATTGGCCAGGCTGCTCTCGAACTCCTGACCTCAGGTGATCCACCCACCTCCGCCTCCCAAAGTGCCGGAATTACAAGTGTGAACCACCGCGCCCTGCCACAAATGTCTTAAACATATAAAAATATGCTCATTCTCACTCATAATCATATACATGCAAATTAAATTTATCAAGAGATTTCATTCAACTCCCAGTAGATGAGTAAAGATCATCTGTAAAATGGGGCTACTCGCAGAGCCTCCTCCACAGCTCAGTTCATGTATCTAAGGCAGTCAGAATGGTGTCTGACACCGTGAAGCTCATAGAGGTCGGTTATTATTATTGGCATGCTTAAGGATAATTGGCATTATTAAGATGTATACCGTATATACCTTCTGTTCAGTCATTCATCTACTAGGAATTTGGGGGACTTAGGTATGAGCCTGTTTACAGGATATGGGCACAGACATAGTCATTGACCCATTGTCTCCATTGTTTGTAACAGCAAAAGATTGGAAACTACATAAATGCCCATTGAGAGAGAACTGATTAAAGAGAGTATGAAGATCCATGCAATGGGCTCCTGTGCAAGCATTAAAAGAAATAGGAAATGGCCGGGCGCGGTGGCTCACACCTGCAATCCCAGCACTTTGGGAGACTGAAGTGGGTGGATCCTGAGGTCAGGAGTTTGAGACCAGCCTGGCCAACATGGTGAAATCCTGTCTCTACTAAAAATACAAAAATTAGCAGGGTGTGGTGACGGTGAGGGGCCTGTAGTCCCACCTACTCAGGAGGCTGAGGCAGGAGAATCACTTGAACCCATGAGGCAGAGGTTGCAGTGAGCCGAGATTGCGCCACTGCACTCCAGCCTGGGCAGCAGAGCGAGACTTGAAAAAGGAAAGGAAGAAAGAAGGAAAGAAGGAAAGAAAGAGAAAGAAAGAAAGAAAGGAAGGCAGGCATGGTGGTGCACACCTGTAGTCCCAGCTACTTGAGAGGCTGAGAAGGGAGGAGGCCTTGAGCCAGGAGTTTGAGGCCACAGTGAGCCATATCACACCACTGCACTGCACTGCACTCCAGTCTGGGCAACATAGCATGACCTTGTCTCAGAAAACAAAAGAACAATCTTCCATATATTGCTAAATAGGGGGAAAAGAAGTATGATGCCCACTGGTGTGTGCCGTATGCCATCATTTGTATATAAAAGCTGGATATTCTTGTATGTGCATAAAATATTTCTGAAAGGAGACATAAGAATCCCTTTATTACCTCTAGGCAGTGTTTTTAAAAATGGCTTGTTTATTTTTACTATGTGTCTATTATCTATTGAAAAGGTAAATTATTTTTTTAAGTGTCAAGAGTTTACAACAAACATATTAACTCTTTCAGGGAATCAGCTGTTTCTATTAGAGTATGTTTGCAATTCTCGCTTCAAACATTTTACTAAATTGGTTTTAACTTCCATCTGTGTGCCTGATGTGCCTGATTTGCATCTTCTTGCAGGAATGTTCCCCTGTATAAGAGAAACAAGCTCTCCCTCGCTGCTATCTATTGAAAGTCAGCTCTCAACACAAGGTTTGTAAAATAATAATAATAATAATAATAATTTAAAAAAGAAAAGTTTTTTTAGAAGAAAAAGTAAAAGAAAAAAAGAAACATGCTGGCTCACAACCAGACAGCGAAGTAAACTGCGTGTGCAAATTGTCCTGACTTTAACCCAAAAAGCCCTGTGAAATTCAGTGATTCGGTCTCCCTCTGTTTCAACACCTCCCGGCATTGCCGGTGTAGACCTGTAGGCTCTGCAAGCATGCTCCGAAGTCACTCTGGGATCTGCGGGATTCTTGCACCGCAGGGCTATGTAGTACCCATGGATGCTCTGCCCCCTTGTGGCGAGAAGCTTCCATAACAATGGGGCCGCCGCCAAGGAGCCCCCACAGACGGATTCCCGGGTGTCTGGGCCAAGGGTTTTCAATAGAGGGCGCCAATGAGGCAACCGGGAGCTATGTACGGAACGGGAGCTATATGCTAGAAAGCTTAACAACAGTCAGATATATGGATTTGATACATGCACATACGTAAGCAATTGTATGTGAAAGCAGTCAAACAAGTAAGTGCTTAATTCTGGGCTTAGTGATAGTTACTTGTTAGCTTTTTAAAAAAACAAAAAAACAAATTCTGGTATTTTATATTTAGACAAAATTCTCCCAAAGAACCGTGGCATCTGTTGAGCCAGGGCCTGCCTCAGTCTGACCGAGGGAGTTCCCACGGTGCGTGGGAACCCGTGGCTCCTGCGCTTGGGTGCCCCAGAAAGTGCATCCGTAAGGCCATAGGGGGCCAAAGGGACCACATTTAGCCACATAGTCGAAAACATCGGGATGATTCTAGAACAGAGGTCAGCACACTCTTTTCTGCAGAGAGACAGAAAGGTAGTAAATATTTTTGGATGTGTGGTCCATACGTTCTCTATCACAAGGACCCAACTCGGCCTTTGCAGCATGAATGCACCCATGAATAGTATTAACATAGAAACCAAGAGTGTGTCCGTGTTCCAATAAAACTTTATTTACAAAAACAGGTGGTGGGCGTGATGGTTAATACTGAGTGCCAACTTGATTGGATACAAAGTATTGATCCTGGGTGTGTCTGTGAGGGTGTTGCCAAAGGAGATTAACATTTGAGTCAGTGGGCTGGGAAAGGTAGATCCACCCTTCATCTGAGTGGCCACCATCTAATCAGCTGCCAGCTCGGCTAGAATAGAAGCAGGCGGAAAAATGTGAAAAGGAGAGACTGGCCTAGCCTTCTAGCCTCTATCTTTCTCCTGTGCTGGATGCTTCCTGCCCTTGAACGTCGGACTCCAAGTTTTTCAGTTTTGGAATCAGACTGGCTCTCCTTGCTTCTCAGCTTGCAGACGGCCTATTGTGGGACCTTGTGATCGTGTGAGTTAATACTTAATAAACTCCTGTTTATATTGTGTGTGTGTGTGTATATATGTGTGTGTGTATACACACACACATATATACATACATATAATGGAATATATATATACATATATATGTATATATATATATACACACATATATTCATTCCATTAGTTCTGTCCCTCTAGAGACAGAACATCTAGAGAACCCTGATGAATGCAGTGGGCTACACACCTATTAGAATGGCCAAAACCCAGAACACTGACAACACCAAATGCTGGTAAGGATGTGGCATTTTGTATCCCCATTCATTGCTGGTGGTAATGCAAAACAGTGCAGCCAGTTTGGAACACAGTTTGGCAGCTCCTTACAAAACGACGTGTACTCTTACTGTACGATCCAGCAACTGTATTCCTAGGTGTTTACCCAAAGGAGTTGAAAACTTGTAACCACACAAAAACTTACACACAGATGCTCATAGCAAGCTTTATTTATTGTTCCCCAAACTTGGAAGCAAACAAGATGTCCATCAGTAGGTGAATGGATAAACTGTGGTGCATCCACACAATAGAATATTATTCAGTGCTAAAAAGAAATGAGCTATCAAGACATGAAAAGACATGGAGGAAACTGAAATGCATATGACTGAGTGAAAGAAGCCATTGTGAAAAGCTACATACTGTATGACTCTTAACCATGTGACATTCTGAAAAAGGCAAAACTATGGTGAAAACATCAGTGGTTGCCAGCAGTTGAGACAGGTGTGGGGAGGATAAACAGGTAGAGCATAGAGGACTTTTAGGGCAGCGAAAATGCTCTGTATGTTACTACGATGTTGGATACATGTCATTATACAGCAGGCCCTTGGATGACACCATCTCGTTCAACATCATTTTGCTATGAAGTTGATGAGAAAAAAAAGTCAACTCCTAGCCAGGCCACTGTCTCTATGGAGGGTGCGCGTTCTCCCCATGTCTGTGTGGGTTTCCTCTGGGTTCTCCAGTTTCCTCCCACATCCCAAAGCTATGCACGGTAGGTGAACTGGCATGTCTACATGGTCCCAGTGTGAGCGAGTGTGGAAGTGGGTGAGTGTGTCCTATGATGGAAGAGGACCCTGTCCAGGGCTGGTGTCTGCCTTGACCCTGTGCCTCTGGGATGGGCTCTGCCATCCACGGCTCTGAAGTGGAGTAAGCCAGTAAATAATACTCTCGCTTGTTTGTTGTTGTTGTTGTTTGTTTGTTTTTGAGACAGAGTCTCACTCTGTTGCCCAGGCTAAAGTGCAGTGGCACAAACTCAGCTCACTGCAACCTCCACCTCCAGGGTTCAA
The DNA here is from genome assembly GCF_028885625.2 of Pongo pygmaeus. Lineage (NCBI taxonomy): Eukaryota > Metazoa > Chordata > Mammalia > Primates > Hominidae > Pongo > Pongo pygmaeus. The sequence goes on from NC_072395.2 coordinate 47,316,592, forward strand.
GTGATTCTTGTGCCTCAGCCTCCTGAGTAGCTGGGACTACAGGCATGCGCCACCATGCCCAGCTAATTTTTGTATTTTTAGCAGAGTCGGGATTTTGCCATGTTGGCCAGGCTGGTCTTGAACTCTTGACCTCAGGTGATCCGTGTGCCTCGGCCTCCCAAAGTTCTGGGATTACAGGCGTGAGCCACCGTGCTCAGCTTTCACTTGTTTGTATTAATCTTTCCTAAATGTATGTATGGCTCACATTTATTTCAATGTTTAGTATTAGAAGTGTTTGAGGTCTTTATAAGTTTGGTGATGTTTTGTGACCAGAAACAGGCCATAGGAACTTAACTCTTGTTTATATTAATTAGCTTATGGTAAAATTGGTTTCTTTGTATGTCATTTTGCTTCATGTTGCAGTTTCCAAGAACCTATTGATGATGCGAATTAAGAACCTACTGTACAACACCAAGAATAAACACGAAGGTAAACCATGGACTCTGGGTGATAGTGATGTGTTAATGTAGGTTCATGGAGTATAGCAAATGCACTGCTGTGGTTGGGGGATGTTGTGGTTGTGTGGGGGAAGGGGGTTTATGGGAAAGCTCTGTACTTTCCATTCAATTTTGCTGTAAACCTAAAACTGCTCTAAAAAATTAAGTCTTTATGAAAGAACAAAAACAAACAGATGAAAAATCAGGTGGCAGGCCTGATTTGTCCTGCAGGCCATAGTTGGCCAAACCTTGGTCTAGAATGTTCATTCCTGTCTCTGAAATCCGGTGATGCTGTATCTCATTGAAAACGTGTGATGTTTTCCAGCCTCTGCCCTGGGAGCTGAAGGCAGCTCAGCAGAGGGACGTGCATGGTCATTGGCTAATGTTTGCTCAGTTAGTGTCCAGGTGTCTCATGGCATAAATACCCACAAGTATGACCTCTACGAGCTGTGGGGCAGGATAGGGTGAGAGTTGACACATTGAATGGCCATCTATGAACCAGGGACTAGAGAGGGAGCCCTCACCAGATGCTGAATCTGCCAGCACCTTGATCTTGGACTTCCCGGCCCCCAGGACTGTGAGAAATAAATGTCTGTTGTTTATAAGCCGCCCAGTCTATGGTAGTTTGTTACAGCAGCTGGAATGGACTAAGGCGCCTTTCTTTTCCTCCTTTCCTATTTCGCTTCTCATGCAGCATCAGCCTTGGAGTGCATGACCTCAGCTTCTCCATCAATTCATAAATTCCTGTCTGGGAGGGGTTCAGTCCTGCTAGCTCTGGGGGACTTGCTTAATAGCTAAAACTTTGGAGATTTTTCTCTCTCTTCTCTCTCTCTCTTTTTAAAGCAAAGGTATTAGAAAGACAGCACTTTAAGGCAAAATAGGCAGAAAGCTTGGATCTGGTGTGTGTTCAGCAATCAGTCTTAGGAGGCGTCTCTAACCTCCAAGGAACAGCTCATGTGGTTTAGTTTACACTTCATCCCTAAATACATAATTCTGCTTCTCATTCCCTACTTAAAGCAGTCCATGTAAAGATTTGTAAGGCAACAGGCTTCGAAGCAGTGACCAGGTGGCAAGATCACACTTTTTCCTTTGCTCCTGTGGCTGGTGGCTCGCTGCAGTCTGCAGCTCTGTGTTTTCTCCATGTTCCCATTTAGGATTATTTGGTTTTCACACACATGTTTAATCAATTCTTCTTGTTACTTTCTCTGCTAAAATAAATGATGGAATTTCTGTTTTCCTCATTGGAGCCTGACTGATCAACTGTAAAATAAGTGATGAGGCATGTTTGTGTCAGGGATAAGAATATGCAGCAAAAACTTCACTTGAGAAACGTCACAGTTGGGTTTCTGAGAGTAGCTTTGATTTGGTGAAAGCAAATGATCCTGACTGTGTGTTAAGAGCTTGGTATACCCGAGGCACTCTTCTAAACCCTTGGCCTATAACCACTGTAGGTATAGTAGGGATGTGGTGTCATTTTTCTTTCCAAATTCCTGTCACCCAAGCATGTGGCCTTATTTGGAGATGGGGTCATTGCAGATGTCATGAGGGTAAGGATGGAGATGAGATGATCTGGATTAGAGTTGGCTCTAAATCTAACGATAAATGTCTTATAAGAGACATGAAAGGGCATACAGACATACAGGAGAAGAGGCCACATGAAGATGGAGGTGGAGGCGACAGTGATGCAGCCACAAGCCAAGGGATGCGAGCGGCCACCTGCAGTTGAGAGAGGCAGGAAGGATCCTCAGAAGGCATGGAGCCTAGGAGGAAGCCTGGCCCTGCTGGTACCTTGATTTTGGACTTCCAGCCTCCAGAACCACGAGAGGTTACATTTCTGTTTTTGAAGCCACTGATTTTTGTGGTCATTGGTTATGGCAGCCACAGGAAATAAGATAATCACCCACTTAATTTTCCTAGGAAAGCTGTGTTTTGAAAGTCCTCTTGAAGCCTGGGTTCCTCTCTCTGCATCTCCCAGGTTTCTCTCAAAGCTTGTGGATTCTCCATTCCTCACATTAACTCAGGCCTTTCATTGCCAAGTGACCCTGAGCCCCGCCTTCGCGGGTGCTGGGGGAGCCTTCCTGACCCCCTAGAAGTGGACCTGCCCATCTCCTTGCTGTGAAACTGCATGAGGGGGCCTGTGTGTGAGGATTGTCTGGCGTGAGGGGAGAGACACCACGTGGGGACAGAGGAGCAGATGAGCAGGCCGGGGCATGACAGGGCCGTGACAGGGACCTGGTCTTCCATTCTGTGGAAGCCTGAGACAAGCAGCAACTTCTCTCATTCCTCCTCTCTGTGACAAGACAGGAACAGGGACACTCACCTTACTACCCTAATTCGCTGAGCCTCGGAAGAAAAGCAGCTTTGATTTTTAATCCCATCCAAGGCGGAGGCCCTCCTGCTCCCGCTGCCTTGTTCTCACCCCCTTTCGTGATGTGCGAGGCCATCGGAAGGTGTGGAATTTCTCCACTGATTCCCCTCATTGTCCCTTTCTCCCCACTCCTGGGGAGGCCGCAATGGTGACCTCATCCACCCTCAGAGGCAGGTGCTGGAGGAGGAAAGGATGTGAGAGTTCAAGCCAGCTGCAGAGGCCCAAGAGCCCAGATGGTGTCCTTCCAGCAAACTGGAGAGGCACTCCTCCTACCAGGCAGCCACTGCCCCAGTCCAGGGCCCCTGGCTCAGCTAGGGAAGCGGGGCCGGGTTTCATCCCCTGCTCATCCCCTACTCATCCCCTAAGGCCCAGTGCTGGACTCAGTGCAGAACCTGCCCAGCCATCTCTAGCAGCGGCATAAAGCCTAAAATCAAGGCCAATTTTATGTGCTGCCTTGACATGTGGTAAAATGTGGAAGGCCTCGAGTGGCCTAAATGCAAGCTCCTGTCCCACCTCTGCTCCCATAAATAGGGTCTCCCAGCTGGGCAACCCTTCTTATCCCAGGGACCAGGTACCACTCCTGTTTATTGCCAAGTAGCAGGCTTCAGTTCCCTGCCAGTCTATGGAATTATTTAACAACCTCCTGCAGAAACCAGGGGCCACTCCACCCTCTGTATTAGTCTGTTCTCAAGCTGCTAATAAAGATACCCAAGACTGGGTAATTTATAAAGAAAAGAAGTTTAATTGACTCACAGTTCCACATGGCTGGGGAGGCCTCAGAAAACTTACAATCATGGTGGAAGGGGAAGCAAACATGTCCTCCTTCATGTGGCGGCAGGAAGGAGAAGTGCTGAGCAAAAGGGGGAAAAGACCCTTATAAATCCATCAGATCTCATGAGAACTCACTCACTATCATGAGAACAGCATGGAGGTAACCCCCACATGATTCAATCACCTCCCACTGGGTCCCTCCCAGGACACGTGGGGATTATGGGAATTACAATTCAAGATGAGATGTGGATGGGGTCATGGCCAAACCATATCACTCTTGTTACTACCAAACCTGCTGTCCAACACCCCTGCTATTCACTCTGCTCTTGAGCACCACCCCATGTGGCCCTGCATGGCCTGCAGTGGCCCTTCCCCTGGGCTATGAGTATATGTGACTAGAAAATTGCCGTGGGTCTCACCTGTCCAGTGTTGGGTGTTGTGTGTCCCAGCCCTAGAGTGGGACTCCTTCCCTCATGAATGGGGTGAATAGAAGGTGATAAAAAGATCTGAGTCTAGGGTTACCTAGGAGGTGGAATCTCTTCTCCATGCATAGCATGAGTGATCACAGGCCTGAAACCAAAAGGGACTTAGGTCTGGGGGAGAGATTATTTTCCAGGTGCTGAAAGGAGGGTAAGGTTATTCCTGGGAAGGGGAGGGGGGAGCTAAACAGGTTCCTGCCCAAAGGAAGGGAGAAGGGGGTCCTAGCAATTTCTCAGGGATTTAGAGCTATGACTCCAGGGCCTTTGTTCAGAGGAGCTGCCTTGCAAGGAACTTCCAGAAGAATGCTTCTCTTTCTCAGCATCCGTCCTCCCATTTCATAGTCGTGCCCATGATGGGTCCCGTCTCCCTGAACTTGATGGCTGAATAGAAGTGTAGCCTCCCAGTGGCATCTAAAGGCACTCAGAGCCCCTTACCCAGCCCCAGCAGGCACCTGCCTGGCTGCACCGTCCTCAGAGTTCCCTGTGCAGTGAGCAATATCCTCAAAGTGACCACCAGGAGCCAGCAGCACCCAGACTGCCTTCCACTGCACCTGCAGATCAACAAATTCCAGTATTTTGGGGGAATAGCTGTGATAACTTGGCTACAGCTTTACTGACCTCAGGTGAATAGACAGACCAATGTGCTTGATGGGCCAACTAACTGCTTTAAATCTCCTGACTCATTTTTTGTATTAAGATTTGTTTATTTATGCAATTATTCTGTTTACTCAAAGACTTTACCAGAAGCTCATGCAGTGGCTCATGCCTGTAACCCCAGCACTTCGGGAGGCCAAGGTGAGAGGATTGTTGGAGCCCAGATGTTGGAGACCAGCCTGGGCAACATAGTGAGACCCCATCTCTACAAAAAATTTAAAAATTAGCTGGGCGCCACGCATGGTGGCTCAGGCCTGTCATCCCAGAACTTTGGGAGGCCAAGGAGGGTGGATCACCTGAGGACAGGAGTTCGAGACCAGCCTGGTCAGCATGGTGAAACCCCGTTTCTACTAAAAATACAAAAATTAGCTGGGTTTGGCGGTGGGCACCTGTAATCCCAGCTACTCGGGAGGCTGAGACAGCAGAATTGGTTGAATCTGGGAGGCAGAGGTTGCAGCGAGCCGAGATTACGCCACTGCACTCCAGCCTGGGCAACAGAGCGAAACTTAGCCCCCCACCCCGACCCCGGAAAAAATTAGCTGGGCATGGTGGTTTGCGTCTATAGTCCCAGCTGCTCAGGAAGCTGAGGTGGGAGGATAGCTTGAGTCTGGGAGGGTGGGAGGATGGCTTGAGTCTGGGAGGTCGAGGCTGCAGTGAGCCATGATTGCACCACTGTACTCCAGCCTGGGTGAGAGAGCCAGATCCTATCTCAAAAAAAAAAAAAAAAGTACCAGCACCTATCTACCCATTCATAGCTTTATGTCCATTTCTTTTGTCTTCAAGCACTGGTAGCCTTTACTTATCTCTCCTCACCTGATCTAGTGTTTACATCTCATTTGTGCCCATAGAGAAGTCATACACTGATGTGGATTTTAGATAGGGCACGCTCTCAAGACAGCCACGTGCATTATTCTGTGCTCACACAGCCTGGCCTGGAGATGCAAAGATTATGGAATCCAGAATCTGAATGAGAGGATCAGATTAATGGGATGTTCTCACAGTGTCAGGTAAGGACAGCCTGATACAGACTTTCATCATGAGGCTGGGACCTCTGGGTCCCTTGGCCCCAGGACCACACTCGAGGACGTGCCTGTTCCTGCCAACATGGCTGGGCAGAGTTCCTCTTTTCTTTTTTCTCCTCTCTTCTCTTCTCTTCTGTTCTCTTCTCTTCTCTTCTTTTCTTTTCTTTTCCTCTTTCCCTTCCTTCCTTCCTTCTTTCTTCTTCTTCTTTCTTTCTTTTTTTTGAAATGGAGTCTTGCTCTGTCGCCCAGGCTGGAGTGCAGTGGCACACTCCTGGCTCACTGCAACCTCCACCTCCCGGGTTCAAGCGATTCTCCCACCTCAGGCTCCCAGGTAGCTGGGATTACAGGCACCCGCCACCACAGCCAGCTAATTTTTGTACTTTTAGTAGAAATGGGGTTTCACCGTGTTGGCCAGGCTGGTCTCAAACTCCTGACCTCAGGTGATCCACCCGCCTCAGCCTCCCAAAGTGTTGGGATTACAGGCGTGAGCCACCATGTCCTAGCCCTGAGTCTGTTCATGCTTCTCTCAGGTGTGGCGTGGGCCTGCCTGGGAGCTATTCTTCTTCTGTAAAGCACAGGCAGTTAATCAGTGGTCTCTGGGCAGAATCCAGCTCAGGGTTGTATTTCGTTTGACTCACTCAAGTTTTAAAAAGTAAATTAGTTGCCAATGTGCAAACATTAGAAGAGTTCACAGCTTCTCCAACAATACCCAGAAGTTCGTCCGGATGGTGCCCGCATTCCCTGCTCTGTCTAGATGGTGCCCACAGTCCCTGCTGTGTCTAGATGGTGCCCACATTCCCTGCTGTGTCTAGATGGTGCCCACATTCCCTGCTCCATCCAGACAGTGCCCACATTCCCTGCTCTGTCTGGACGGTGCCCACATTCCCTGCTCTGTCCAGACAGTGCCCACATTCCCTGCTCTGTCTGGACGGTGCCCACATTCCCTGCTCTGTCCAGACGGTGCCCACATTCCCTGATCTGTCTGGACACTGCCCACATTACTTCCTCCGTCTGGATGGTGCCCACATTCCCTGCTCTGTCCAGATGGTGCCCACATTCCCTGCTCCGTCCAGACGGTGCCCACATTCCCTGCTCCGTCCAGACGGTGCCCACATTCCCTGCTCTGTCTAGACAGTGCCCACATTCCCTGCTCCGTCCGGACAGTGCCCACATTCCCTGCTCCATCCGGACAGTGCCCACATTCCCTGCTCTGTCCGGACGGTGCCCACAGTCTGGATGGTGCCCACATTCCCTGCTCTGTCTAGACAATGCCCACATTCCCTGCTCCATCCAGATGGTGCCCACATTTCCTGCTCTGTCTAGACGGTGTCCACATTCCCTGCTCTGTCTACACAGTGCCCACATTCCCTGCTCTGTCTAGATGGTGTCCACATTCCCTGCTCCGTCTGGACTGTGCCCACATTCGCTGCTGGCTGCAAATGCCAGGAGTTGACAGCAGCCTCCCCTTTACAAGGCAGGAGGTGCCACAGTTTGCCATTGTCTCCTCCTGGGGCTTCACTTGCTTTCTATCTGCAGTCATCAGAGGGACCCACATCTCTCTGTTCTGACACACTGTGTGTTGATGGCAGAGTTTAATTATCCACATGCAATCTTACTTTCCTTACTCCCAAGTCCGTGGGGCTGCCTCATCAAAGCATTGCAAGAACTGATAACCATCTTCTAGAAGTATCATAGTGATATTAAGAACACACATCACAGATCATAGTAAATGGCTTTAATTTTTTAATGAAATCTCAATACTGCAAATGCATTGTTGTCCTAGCTAATGAATGCATAGAGTATTGCGTGCAAAATAATAATTGAGATTCTATTTTTAAGAAGCTTAGAACAGTACATGGTGCATAGCAAAGACTCTGTGTATGCGAAGCCAAATTTTAAAATATGGTAACAAGTGTCTGAAAATATGTGGCTCAATTTGTCTCCCGGTTACTTTTCCCTCTCCTCCTTTAAAATGAAGAGGAAGGAGAGGAAGAGATAAGAGGTTTGTAAGTGAAGACAAGGGCCCTTTAAGGCCTGGGAAGACTAAAGCCACAGGGCTCTCCCTCTGCCTTAAAAGGCACAGGAATCTTAGTGGGGAAAATGAAGTGGTGATAAAAAGCCAGTCCGTGTGCCTGGAATATCAAAGTCAGTGCGCGCCAGGGATCACACTGTGGGTCACGTGCACTCTGGGTCTCTCTCTGCAAACCTGCCCTGCCTCAGTCTGGGAATATGCAACTGCCTAAGAAGGGTCTGGCTTACACAGGGGCCGTGAGACGCGGCAGGCATAGCTGGGCTGCTACTGATCATGAACCCTGGAAACGGTAGGCAAGGTGTGGTGTCCATATGCATTATTCGGGTGGGGCAAAGATCACAGCTCTCACTAGACGTTCAGAGGACTTTGTAACCCAAAGAACCACTCATCTCAAGGACTGTGGTAACTCAGGGGCTGAGCCATGCCAGTGTTTATTATGTGAAACAAGGACTAGAACCTCACAAGACCAAGTCTTTTGAGGATGGCCCAAGATGCACACGGGCTGCTTTTATCTTAGGTTTAAAAAAAATATGTTTCATTTAAATATTCCATACTCTTCAGGAATGCCCAGGCAGCTGAGCTTTCAGGATGTCGCACTGCAGAGGACTCTGATGCTACAGATGGCAGCTGGAGACCCTCTCAAGGCAGATGGCAGAATGGAGGTCCTCTCTATCTGCTGGGGCAGCCCCTCCGGGTGCCCCACTGGAAGGCAGAGCAGCTCCGTCTCTGAGTGGGTGAGAGGTGCTGCATGGACTCACTATAGTATCCCAATACTGTTTGGCAGTAGGCTGACAGAGTATCCCAAGCTGGGTGGCTTCAACAACAGGTACTCACTGACTCACAGTTCCGGAGGCCAGAAGTTTGAATTCAAGCAGGGCTGTGCTTCCTCTGAAACCTGTGGGAGAGGAGCCTTCCTGGCTTCTTCCCGGCTTCTTGGGATGGGGATGTGCATCCATCCTTGGCCTTCCTTGGTTTGCAGCTGTGTCACTGCACCCACTGCCTCTGTCACGGCATGGTGTCCTCCCTATGCGTCTGTGTCTGAATTTCCCTCTTCTGATAAGGACTCCAGTCATATTGGGTGAGGGCCCACCCCAATGACCTCATCTCAACTAGATCATCTGCAAAGACTCTATTTCCCAATTAGGTCACATTGATACACCTTGCTGATACACCTACCTTATAGGGCTGAACCTAAAGGCACGACATTTCCATACTTGTCACAAGCACACAACGATTCTGCCCTTGTCACTTCTGTGCTCACTCTTGGGCACAGAAGTTGTACCCCCCAAAATTGGGGGGCACAGAAGTTGCGCCCCCCAAAAAGACAGGTACAACTGTCTTTTTGGGGGGTACAATTCAACTCACAAAACCAGCCCATCACCTCAAAAGGACCTGCCACCCCAGTGCTATGTATCCCTCTCTGCCCACAGCCACTCCTTCCCCTGGCTCTCAGGGAGTGGGGGCACCTCTCCCTGCTCCCACAGTGACCCAGCACCTTCCCCTTGGTATGCATTCTGAAGGGGGCATTTTTTTCTCCTCCATCTCAGCCGTGTACGAAGCAAGTTCTTTCTCGATTGAGGTGTGTATGTGTGTCTATGTATATGAGGGTATGTGCCTGTGTGTTTTCAGGGAGATGTGTGCAGGGTGGGTGCAAGGGAGGAGTGGAAGGTGGAAGGGCAGGAGGAGGATAGAGCCACAAGAGTGAGCACAGAAGTGACAAGGGCAGAATTGGTGTGTGCTTGTAACAAGTATGGAAATGTCATGCCTTTAGGTTCAGTCCTATAACTGAAGGTAGGTGTACCAGTAAGGGCATTGATTCTGCGACCTTAACAGAGATCAGAATAACAGTGGCTTAAGGAAGAGTGGAGTGGATTTCTCTCTCCTGTAAATCTGGCCTGGTGGGTGGTAAGGAGGATCCACATTGCCCAGGCCCAGATGTGTGTGGCTCTTTGAGTGCCCCGTTCTTTCCCAGACTCATAACTGCTCTCCACCTCCTCCACATCCAGCCACTGGGAAGCAGGACAAGGTAAGTAAAGGGCACATTCTTTTCTTTCCAAGGATTACTTGGACATTACAGTCTTCACTTCCATGCCTACTGGGCAGGGCTTAGTCACACAACCTTGCTAGCTGCAAGGGAGTCTGGGAAATGCAGCTGCTATTCTCAGAGGCCATGTCCTCAGGGATTCTGCTAAATTTAGCAAGGCAGGGACAGATATGGGGGAACCACTGACAGTCTATCACAAAAGAATGATTTTAGGGAAACAGTGAAACAGTGTCATTAATCCACCCCTCACCCCTTACAACAGCCAAAAAGAAATCCAGTGGTATCCATCACAATAAAGAGTACAAGAGGAATGTGATTAGAAAATCAGGTTTCCAGGCAGGATGTGTCCAGTTTTAGCCAGTGGTGGGGTTCATGGGGAAGGCTTCGTCTCGGGAAGGTGTGTGTTGGGTTGTTCTACGGCCAGATGGTTTTCGACAACATAGCACGCCCTGTAGCTCTCCAGGACCCGGGCCTGGACGTAGGCCTTGTCCTTCTCTTGCCAGGCATCGGACTCGATGTAGACATTGAACGGGTCATTCGAGTGCTCCAGCTTCTTGGAGCGGATGTAGCTCAGCATGATGCCCAGGGTGAAGAAGCCAAAGAATCCCAGTACCATGAGGACGTAGAGGGCCTCCAGCTTGCCGTCATCGCTGCGGGGGGACCTGCGGGCCAGGCCCGACACGTTGCCACCCTGCTGAACTGTCTCCTGCCACAGCTTGGTCAGAAAGGGCGTCACCGCTGTGGTGTTAGACAGGATCATCCTGGGCATTACGGTTCCACTGCTGCAGCTCGAACTTCCCAGGCACACCTCTTAAAGGAAAAATGCAGCCCCAAATCAAAAAGTACGTATTGGCCAAAACCCACATGTATGCACACACAAGTATACAATTTTAAAATCTCAGGTGAGAGGGGTGAGCTGACACTCCACAGGCCATGGCGTGTGCCATCTTGGGTCTGTGCAATGCCTTCTCTTGATTGATGAATGGATACATTGATTCCCTTCTATTTCCATCCACCACTCCCAATCTCCACACCTATAGGTGACCATCAGAACAAGCTTCTTTAATATGCATTGCTGCATATTGTGGCGTATGGGGTCGCATGTGTGCATTTTGGTTTACCTAAATGGTATCGGGTCATCCAACTCATTCAGTCTCCTTCTTTTTCCTCATGACTGTGTTTTTGTGGCTCACTTGTGGTGCTGGGTGTGTGCATTCCCTTGCTTCCAATGGTTGTATACGACCCATGGTGAACACCCACTTCTTTTCTCTGCCTTCTCCCCCAGAGATGGACACTGCTGTGGCTGCTGACTCCATAAACAAGGGGGAGACAAATATCCCCATCCTTGACCTCCTATGGACCTAAAAAAAATCAGGCATCTCATATAACTAGTTCCTGGGGGCTTATGCAAGACCAGTCAGACTGGTCACCCTTGGAGGCAACGTGCAATAGGTGGTCTATTTCACCACGGAGCATCTCTCTATGAACAGTTACATTCATCTGAATGAAAAACCCACCCTGTCAGATGGTGGGCTTCGGAATGTCTAGGGAGATTTCACAGAGAGCTCCCCTCAAAGAGGCCAGTGTCGTAGCTTGTGCTATGTTTTTCCCTCCCTGCCCACACATACGCACACACACGTACACCATCTTAAAACCTCAGGTGAGAAGGGTGAGCTCACATGCTCCCTAGTCCATGGTACGTGCCGTCTTGGGTCTACACAATGCCCTCTCTTGATTGAGCAATGGTACATGGATTGCCTTTTATTTCCATTCGCTACTCACTGGCTATGCAGAAAGTGAACATTTTCCCTATCATTTAATCTTGATATCACTGTCCCTGTATACTCAGAGTGGGCCTGGGAATTGGAAAAATTGTCTCCAAGTGGAAACCCCATCTAGGTGACCTTGAGATCATTGGTAAGCTAAAAAAAAAAAAAACAGGTCTTGTATGTATGTATGTATGTATTTATTTATTTATTTAGGTTTGAGCAAATGCCAGCCTCTACCCCCAGTTCCTGCTGGGCAACAAAAGCCCCGAGGCCAAGTTGTTGATGTCACATTCCAAACTCAAGCCAGAGGGGGCCACTGGGAGCTTATCACACGTAAGTGCTCCCACTCAGTTCTTTCTTTTTCTGTGTTATTGAGACAGGGTCTCACTCTGTCACCCAGGCTGGAGTACAGTGGCACAATCTTGGCTCACTGCAGCCTCAAACTCCTGGACTCAGGTGATCCTCCTACCCTACCCTCCAGAGTAGATGGGACTGTAGGTATGCACCACCATGACTGGCTAATTTTCGTATTTTTTGCAGAGGTGAGGTTGCCCTCTGTTGCTGAGGCTGGTCTTGAACTCCTGGGCTTACAGGATCCACCCACCTCGGCCCCCCAAATTGCTGGGATTTCAGGCATGAGCCACCCTGCTTGTCCCCTGCTCACTTCTTAGGAGCTTGAAGTAGCTGAGTAGAACATGGCCTGGAGTAGAACATGGCCTCGGGGGAACTGTTGTAACTACAAGTGAATGATGTATTTGGGAAGAAAGTTTATGGCCAGAATCGCTATGGAAAGACAAATTCCAACACTTGCCGGGATGGCACTGTCTTTCCCAGCCAGGATGGGGACTGTGACATTGCACATCATCTTGTGTAGGACAAATAACCTCAGAAACCTGGCTCCTCTCCAGCTTAGACCCAGAGCTATTTCTTCATTGAATTGGTTTAATTGTAAAACATACCCTGAACCCAGCACCAGCTGAAGACATCTGACACCTTTCCGAGGCCCCTCTTCCTCTACCCATCTCTGAACTGTGGCTGTGTCTCAGAGTTCTGTTATCTGCTCTCTTCTCTTCCTACTCTCCTGTCTCCCAGGGTGACTGCACCTGCTCCAGGCTCACCTGCATGGCCATGATCCAGGGCTGTCTTTAAGCTCCAGAGCCATGCGTCCAATGACCTGCTAAGGAGACGGTTCCCTTTGGCCATCCCCAGGCTCCTTAAAGTTAATACTCCACCCTGTCCTGTCAGAGACTGGCCCGTGCCTCAGTGAGCTGAGTGGCAACACCACTCACTCCAAAAAATCTGCATCACTCTCACTGATGACTGCAATCTCATCATGGCAGTTCCCATCTTGAAGGCCTTCCTTGGGTCCGCCCCACCTTCAAGGTGAAACTCCTAGTCTTCTGCATGGATACAGGCCCTAAATTTGAGAGTCTCTGCATCCCTCTCCAATTCCACTGTTGCCACTGTGCCCAGACCCTATGATCCATGGTCCCTGCTGGCCCCAGGGCCTCCACACATTGTGCATCTCCAGCTCAGACTGCACCTTCTTCTTGGCCCGTGAAATTTCTCAGCAATGCCTACTCATGCTTAAAATTCAGCCCAGCTCTCACCTCCTTCCTGAAGCCTGCTCTGATGCGTGGGGCTGGGTCAGCACTGTGCACACCATGACCCCTGCTAACCTCATCATGGTCAGGACCTCCAGGCCCCTTATCACACCCCTGCCCTGCCCATCCAGCCCAGTGCTGGGCACGCAGCAACACAGGAGCTGCCCATGAGTGTTTATCGAATAGATGCCACCAGAACTTAATACCTTTTGACCAGTGGGGCTTGACTCTTTATAACCTGCTTACTCCAATGAACAGATGCCAGTGAGCTGCTCCAAAGCTTTAACTGACTCCCTTTTCCAGAAGGGCAGTCATCTCCCACCCTGAACCACAGTCTCAGAAGGCAGGAGTGAGGAGCAGAAAGAGCTCAGATTTTGGGATTCTATTGCTACCCCAGGTTTGGATTCTAGCTTTGCTACTTCCTGGCCACATGTTCCTGGACAGGTTCCTTAGAATTGTTCAGTCAAGTTTTTTTTTTCTTTCCAAAGTAGCGAGAAACACCACTGACATTTGCGGGCTGTTGAATCACTGAGCAGATGTGTAGAGTGGCTGACAGCACGTGGCACGTGGCAGGTGCACACTCAGTGGTCCTGGGTAGGAGTTTATTGGTTTTTCTACCTCGTTAAGAAATTGCAGCCCAAGGATTTGGGGCTTTGGGGATTTAGGCTTGGCTTTCCTGTGGCTGACCATGGCGGCTGTCTTCTCTACATTGTGGAGAGATCAGACATGAATGAGAATCAAAGATTGTTTGTGGCCTTTCCTGGTTTCTAGGCTTTGAGTCTATGTAGAGATCTGTCAGGGGTTAAGCTGCCTGGGCTCAAGAGATTCAGGTACTTGTTCTTGTACAAAACTAGCATTTAGCCCCATGCTAACCATCAGGGCAGGCAGGAATTGTTTGGTAACAGATCCAAACTTGATGCTCAATCATTTCTTTTTAAATGACCCGAAACCACTTATGAATGCATAAAACCCTGCCCCAGAAAACAGACAGACCTGGACCTGATACCATGATGTAATTTCCAAAAACCCAGAATGATCACAATTGGCAAATAATTCTGCCACCAATTACTGTTAGAGAGTCTTTACAACTTCATGACCATGCGAGGGTAGGATCATGGCAGGTGACATTTGAAGGTCCACATGTTAATTGGTTTAAAACTGATAAATCCATACAGCAAATTAAGAGTAACATCTGCAATTAATTCATAATGGTGAGTTCACTGAGAAGACTTGTTACTTAGAACCAGATGGACTTTCTTATGTCCAAAGAAGCAACCAAAAACATCTGCTTTGAAAACCTTCCAAGCCCAAACCATCCTCAGCCTTGTTCTTTAGAATGCTTTAGAATGACCTTGTTAAAATGCAGATTGCTCCTGTAATCCCAGCACTTTGGGAGGCCAAAGCAGGTGGATCAGTTGATGTCAGGAGTTTGACACCAGCCTGGCCAACACACTGAAACCCAGTCTCTACTAAAAATACAAAAATAAGCCAGGTGTGGTGATGGGCGCCTGTATTCCCAGCTACTTGGGAGGCTGAGGCAGCAGAATCACTTGAACCCAGGAGGCGGAGGTTGCAGTGAGCCAAGATTGTGCCATTGCACTCCTGCCTGGGTGACAGAGTGAGACTCTGTCTCAAAAAAAATGCAGATTGCTGGGCTCTATTTACAGAGTTTCTGATTCGGTAGAACTGGAGTGGGCCTGGGAATCTGCATTCCTAACACATTCCCATGTGGTGCTAATACTGCTGGTCTGGAGGCCCTGCTTGGTGATCTATTGGAATCACCAGGGGAGCTTTTAGAAAATAATGGTTCCCGGATCTCACCCCTGGAGATTTTAATGTCTTTGGTCTGGGTTCCTGCCTGACTCAGAGACTTTTTAGAAACCTCCCAAATGATCCTAATTTGTAGCTAAGATTGAGAACCACTGGGCTGTGGTGTGGGACCCTAGGAAACTGACCAATCGGCCTTTTGTGCTGCAAGGTACCTGGAAGAATTTTGCAAAAATATAGAAATATGATTTCACTGACTGTTTTTCAAATCTTGTTTGTTTTTTACATTTTCTTTTTTGGTCTTGTTTGCCTCTGATACAGTCTGAAGAGAAATTGCAGAAAGAAACTCTCCAGTCTTCAGTGTAACCTCAGCTGTCCCCATTCTCACGCACGCTGGTGCCTTCAATTACAATTCGCCTGTCAGAGCTTAAGTCCAGCTAATTAACTGCCTTTCAAATAACAACCCTATATTTTTAAGGAATTTTTTTTAAAACTTTGCATGTAATTTATTGCATTGCTTTTGCTAAATGTCCTCCATACCCCCAATGACTGCTAGGCTGGGTCGCCATGGTATTTTTGTGTAATGAGTCTCAAAATGAGTTTGGAAATGTCTTCGTAATAGTCAGCATGGTGTAAATGACAGAGTCTGGATCTGCATGTCATTTGGGATTTTATATCAGATTCTCTAGGTTCATTTCTATTATACATGAGGCCAAAGCACCCACATGCCCCATGGCTGCACTTTCAGATGGTTGAACTCAAACAGAGTGGGACAGCAACTGATCCAACAATCTTAATTTTCAGAAAACGGGGCTCCTTAGAGATGAGATGGCTTGCCAAAAGTAATCTCTCCTATCAGAAATACATATCCTCAGCAAACTAACGCAGGAGAAGAAAACCAAACACCACATATTCTCACTTATAAGTGGGAGCTGAACAATGAGAATACATGGACACAGGGAGGGGAACAACACACACTGGGGCTTGTCGGGGGAAGGTGGGTGGGGAAGAGCATTAGGGAAAAGAGCGAATGCATGCCGGGCTTAATACCTAGGTGATGGGTTGACAGGTGTCGCAAACCATCATGGCATACGTTTATGTCTGTAACAAACCTGCACATCCTGCACATGTTCCCTGGAACTTAAAAAATAAAAATTAAAACCAAAACAACCAACCAAAAATACATCTAAAATGTCATCTCTTAGCAATTGACTCACATATTATTAGTATAGAAAAGAGCAATTCCCAGGACCTTGTACAGAGGAAGCAGGCTCAAAGTAGCTGAGGAATAGGCCACTTTTATCAGGTAGCATTGGATCCGTGCAAATGGGGGTTGGCTTCTTACCTAAATATGCCATCAGAAATCATCCTTGTTCCTGCCCCCTCAGCTTGCACAGTGAGTAGAGGGATGGGGGAGGCAGAAATGGTAGGAGCCAGAGATGTTCAAAATCCATCTGAAGCTTGGCCTGTGCTGAACATTCCCAAACTGTGGCCTTGTCGGGCCCAGAAAGTGGGGTGGATTCCTGGCCGTTTCTGCTTCTGCCTGGTTGTGAGATGTGAATGCTGCCCCTAATCAAGGGTAGTGCAATTTTTTTTTTTCTTAAAAGCTTAGACCCAGAGCTGCTAATCTACTGGAAATCACTCAGGATACAGGGCTCTGCACAGCTGCGCTGAGTGAGACACCTGCAAATGGAGACCAACGGGGCCTCCAACTCCCTGGATTTCCGTAAGGCCCCCAGTTGAACCCAGGGGAGAAGAGGGCAGTGGGTGGCGCCTCGCTGCTCCGGGCACACACCACCTCTTCTGACTTCTCCCACGTGCTCCGGCTGTGTCGCCTATCAGCACTGATAACAGCCTGGAAGCTTTCAGAACAGAAGCTTTCCCAGCATGGGAAACTCTCAGTCTTTCTTTCTTTTTTTAAATTTTCCAAAGCCTTTATTTCTAAGACCAACTGTGGCCTACCTGTGCATAAACTGGGCAGGCTGTAGACAGCAGGTTTCCCAAGTAAATACTACAGCCTTCATCCCAATATTGAGCCCTGTCCCATTGATCCTGCAGGGGAGATGTGTAGGGCATTTGTTCATGGGGAGGCCACAAGTTTGGGCCTCTCATCACTGTGACCTCAGACCCCTGTTGAATGTGTCGTAAACAGAGGAGCTGTTCTTCAAGCCCCCTGCCCTGAGCGCACCCCTCTCATTCTTTTATTATTATTAGCAAATTCCCCCAGTTCCTGATCATTCTTTCTTAAGCATTTAGTGACTGGGTAAGGTTCTTGTGGCTGACTCCAAGCTTTCTTCTAAAAGGAATAGATTCTAGGGGTGAGTAGAGGAGACAGGAATGTCGAAGTCAGAGCTCAGGAATCTGGGTTCCAGCCCCAGGTCAATCCTAGATAAACTACAGGGCTCCTTAACTTACTTCCCTAGGTTGACTCTGGGTATTTTTATCACGCCTGACAGGACTCCTTAAGTATTTCTTCGAAAGAGCATCCAGTCTTAACATCATCATTTGGCCTCATTTGGTTTAAGAAGCAGAATTAGGGTAAAAGCAATGACGGGTAAACCTCATTTTGGTGAATATGATCTTATTGAGCCGAGAATTCTGAGTCAATTGTCCTTTGAACCAACTGTCTATTGTTTTCATCTTTATCACAACACTATGTCCAAATATTGGAATATTTCCCTCCTAGCAGAAAAGAAGCCACCCAAGGCCACCAGATGCTTCCAGGCACTTGACTGGCTTTGGCTGGTCTTCTATCCTTCCCCTCTCCCCAGAGTCAGTGGGCACTAAGGTGGCCAGGGTCTCTCAAGGAATCAGAATGAAACCATCCAGAGGGCCAGAATCAGACTGTCCTCTCTGATTAGGAAAGTGTTTTCTGCCACCTCCCAGTGGGAATGTGGGGTGTGGCTTGAGTCTGGTGCTTTTACCAGGAGCTTCCCAGACCTCTCTATTGGTGATGAAGAGAGAGTCTGGGGTGTGAAGGATGGAAATATAAATACTGAATACTCAGAGAGTCAGGCAGCGAGCTGGTGAGGAGACTCCATCATACTCAATATGAAAACATGGGTGGGCGTTTGGGGACGGATAATGAATGACAGCTAAAGTCACACATCAGGAGGGAAGGAAGGACTCTCATCTTCAGCAAATGACATAAATCTGGGGAGCCTCAGTTTCCTCACCTGAACAGTGAGAATGATGGCGTCTACCCTGAGTATATACCCCAGGTCTTTGTGCAGCATGGAATCAGCCCCCGGCCTTCCTAGCTCTTGCTATATTTTATTTTATTTTATTTTAGAGACCAAGTCTCGCTCTGTCACTCAGGCTGGAGTGCAGTGGCGCGATCTTGACTTACTACAACCTTCTCCGCCTCCTGGGTTCAAGTGATTCTCCTGCCTCAGCCTCCTAAGTAGTTGGGTTTACAGGTGCATGCCACTATGCCTCGCTAATTTTTGTATTTTTAATAGAGACGGGGTTTCCCCATGTTGCCCAGGCTCAACATGCCTGGGCTGAAGAGATCCGCCCACCTTGGCCTCCCAAAGTGCTAGGATTACAGGCGTGAGCCACCGTATCCGGTCTCTTGTTTTATGTTTGCTGTTCTTGCTGTAGGTGAGGCATTCCCACCATATTCCCTTGTTAAAATCCTACTGGCCCTTCAAATGCCAGCTCATATCCACACTGTGTCTGACCCTGATCCAGAATCCTCTCCCCTTCTTTGACCCCTTGTATATTTCTTTCCTACAGCGCCAGTCATATTCTAACTTCTAATCATTTGTAGACTTGTCTGGGCATTTTCTCCCAGGAGGTCCCAGAGGACAGAGACCATCTTGCTCACCTTTGTCCCCACTCCAGCACCCAGAATATTTCAATAAGGTTTTCCTGAATTAAGTGGGAAGCAAAGTATTAGATTCAATACCACTACAATGGGAAAGTGAGTGAATAATTGATAAAGTATACTATGCTCTGGAAATAGATTATTGAGTAATCAAAGGAAAACCTCTTGCAATGTAGTATGTTTTTATATATTAAATTTTATATTATTTATTTATATTTATATTATTAATGTATTTTTGTTATTCATTTTGTTTATTAAGATTTACTATATATATACTGTATATATACTATATATATATATCTGTAACCCACCTTATTTCTAAAAAAAAATTTGGGCAGTCAGTGATTGTTAACAGTAGAGCACAAACTCTTAACCTTTTTTTTCTTCCCGCTTTCCCAGAGTCCTTATCGCCTTCTAATATAATAAAGTTTTCTTAATTATGACGTTGATTGTTCAACGTTTGTCTTTCCCACCAAAATGTAAGCTATTGCAGGCAGGGATCTTTGCATGGGTTGTTCTTCATTGCATCCTAAGCCACTAGAACAGTGTGTGGCATATGGTGGGAGCGCAATAAACATTCAGCGAATGCAGGCAGGCATGCGTGAACGCATGAATAATAAGTGTTTCTTTCAACTACCAGAAAGACCGAAACCACACAGGAGCTGTCTCACCCTCAGAGATTTAAGACGACAGCAATGAGTCCCTCTGATGTCTTCTAAGTGAGCTTTATTTTCAAAACAATTCATTTTCCAATAACCTATCAAAAGCAGGTCCTACCTGAATATCCTTGGCTATTTCCTCTGGATACAGATGATGCCTTCCTCCAATGGATCCTCGGCTCACCTGATGATTGTGTGATACTGGCCAGAAAAAAGCAGAGGGATTTTTCCTGGTGATTGGAAATCAGAGTCACGGCTGAATTTAAGCAACTGTGTGAACTCAGCAAAGTCCCCACGACCTGGACCATTCATGACAGCTATGGTTATTGACAAGGTCCTTCCTTAACGGAGCTGAAAACTCCTTCTTAATCTAAATGTGGACTCAAATGAACTGTCAATTCACATAGAGTAATGTGACAAATCCGGGGGGCAAAGTATTATGCAATAGATTGGGCACATGTGCACGTCTCTGCTACTTAGTCAACTTTCTTCTAAAGTTCCCCACTTTTCCCATTACCACAATCAAGATCAGAGATCAGTAACGTTCTCGCGTCCCATGCCCTTTCCTCAGGGAGATGCCAAGGCCCAAGAGCTGGTCCCCCAAAACAGCTGAAGGTCTTTGAAAAAAAGTGGGGACTCAGGTCCCGTGAATGGTTTTGATTTTCTTTTCTTTTGAAAGTTGCATGTAAGTGTTTTCCAAATATTATACAAGAATGTCTATAACTTAATAATGGAGGAATGTTTTCGTTGTTGTATGTTGGTGAGATGCTTTCCTATGCGTTTGTTGTATAAGTAAGTGAGAACGCCAGAAGGAAAGGAGAGGAGAGGCTGATCATCCTATCCCGTCTCCCACTCCGGGGGTCTCGGCGCTTCCAGCCTGGAGGGCGCCCGCTGCGCGTCCGGAAACGCAGGTTCCGGGAGCCCCCCGGGGTTGCCCGACTAGGCCACTTGCGCCCCGGAAGAGGGCCACGGAGGTGGGACCCCCTGACTTACCCGGGTCTGAGATGCCGAGAGAGCCGGGTGTGGAGCTGAGTGCGCGCCTGCCGAGCGCTGAGGCCACCGACAGCCCAGCCCCGGGGCGGCACCTTCTAAGGGCCTGAGCGCTGCGCGCCGGGGAGCTGGGAGGGGGGCGGGCGGGGCCTCCCAGAGCTGCCAGGCGTCCCGCCCCACTCCGCCCACACGCACGGCCCAGCCCAGGGTCCCCGGGGACCACCCCAGACCAGCCCCGGCCCACCCGGGTCCTCCGCACTCTGCACCCCAGACCAACACCGCCGCGCGTGGGGAAGCGTTTTGGATCCTGTCGGAGAGGCTCAAGGCCGGCAGAAGGTCTGAATTAGGATCGAGAAAGCCGACCAACGGACAGATCTACCTACCTTCCTGCGGGAGTTTGAGATTGCCAGGGGGGAAGCCACTGCAGCCAGGAGAAAGGCCGTCTGGGAGACGCCCCACCCTCGGACGTGCGGGCCTTCAAATATCTCTGAACATAATCACTCCAAAGACGGCTCAACCTCCGCCCCCCACGACTCTTTCTAGCCTCGTCCCGCACCCCAGCTGTGGCCACACACCTATTTGGCAAACATTTATGAAGCACCTACTTACTGGGTGTGCAGCCCTGAGCTGGGTGTGCAGCTGTGGACCAGACAGGAGGGGGCCCAGAGTGGCAGACAGTCGCTGGAGGTACCTGAGCCTTGGCGCGCACACCCTAACGTCCTTGGGGCCTTTCAGCCTGTGCCGTCCTCCAGAGAGCAAACCGTGCAATGATGCAGGTGACTTCCCAGCAAATTTCGTAGCTGTTGCTCACCAGCTTGGCAGGCAAGAGGAGAAGGGGCAGTCCCCAAAAGACAATCCCATGAACCTTCTGGGGAATGACGTCCAGGCTCCAGGCTCCTGCTCTGCAGGCGGGTCGCAGAGGCAGGTTCCTGACCTAGGGCTAGAAGACATTCTCTAGGGTCACTGCCTCCATGGTCTTCTTTGGCAGGTCACTTCTTCCTGGGCTTCGACCTCAGTGTTTTCATGGGGATGAGGGTGATTGGAGGCTCTCCGAGGGGTGCACCGATGTGTCCTGTGCACCAGGCAGAACCAGCATTGCCCTGCAGTGTGGGTGCAAAATGAACCCACATGGCCACGTTGGAAAGTCCTGAAATGTTCATAGCCTATGACATGAAATTGCACTGTGTGAAATCTATTCATTCTTTTTTTCTTTTTCTTTTTTTTTGAGACGGAGTCTCGCCCTGTCACCCCGGCTGGAGTGCAATGGCATGATCTCGGCTCACTGCAACCTCCACCTCCCGGGTTCAAGCGATTCTCCTGCCTCAGCCTTCCGAGTTGCTGGGATTACAGGCACCGGCCACCATGCCCCACTAATTTTTTGTTATTTTTAGTAGTGACAGAGTTTCGCCATGTTGGCCAGGCTGGTCTCGAACTCCTGACTTCAAGTGATCTACCCGCCTCAGCCTCCCAAAGTGCTGGGATTACAGGTGTGAGCCACCGCACCCAGACTGAAATCTATTTATTCTATGGAAAGGATCAGAGCTGTAGAAAAATCCTTATGCATGTAAAAGTTCTTTGTATTTTTACTTGCAATAACTAGAATCTAAACATCTAAAAACAGAAAATATAGGTAATTAAATTGTAGTACATATGATATTATTCTACATAGTAGAATATTATGTGGAGTCCTTAAAATGTTTACAAATAATTTATAACAACATGGGGCCGGGCACAGTGGCTTACACCTGTAATCCCAGCACTTTGGGAGGCCAAGGTGGGTGGGTCACCTGAGGTTAGGAGTTCAAGGCCAGCCTGGCCAACATGGTGAAACCTGTCTCTACTAAAAACACAAAAATTAAGCTGGGCATGGTGGTGGGCACCTGTAATCCCAGCTACTCGGGAGGCTGAGGCAAAAGAATCACTTGAACCCAGGAGGTGGAGGTTGCAGTGAGCCATTGCACTCCAGCCTGGGCAACAAGAGTGAAACTCTGACTCAAAACAAACAAACAAACAAAAAACCAACAGGGGAGATCTTTATATTATCATGTTAAGTGAAAAATACAAAACCAGGAAACAAAACAAAAACCCCCACAAAACCCAAGGCCTTAAATTGTAAATATGAGATGCCAGGAATTATTTCAAAAGTCTATACGGAAGCACACCACCATGTTAACATTGTCTATTAGTGGTAGGCCTATTGGAGATTTATTATCTTATTTATGCTACTTCATGTTTTCCTTCCTTTTTTGTTTTGCAACAACTCTGTATTAGTCTGTTCTCACACTGTTATAAAGAACTGCCTGAAATTGGGTAATTTATAAAGGAAAAAGGTTTAATTGATTCACAGTTCAGCATTGCTGAGGAGGCCTCAGGAACTTACAATTATGGCCGAAGGGGAAGCAAACATGTCCTTCTTTACATGGCAGCAGGAGAGAGAAGTGCAGAGCAAAGTGGAAGGAAAAGCCCCATATAAAACCATCAGATCTCGTGAGATCTCACTTATTATCATGAGAACAGCATGGAAGAACTGCCTCCATGATCCAATCACTTCCCACAAAGTCCCTCCTGCAACATGTGGGGATTACAATTTGGATTACAATTGAAGATGAGATTTGGGTGAGGACACAGCCAAACCATATCAAACTCTATGTACTTTAATATTTAAGGAAAATTACATAAACTTTATCTGAAAATTCCCTGGATTCTTCTCCTCAAGTCATGCTGTACATATGCAGTATCCTTCTGCCTACCTCTCCAAATGGATAATGGATTGAAGCAAAATGTCCCACCAAGCATTGATGTGTAACCCTTTTAGTAACAATTCATAGACCAGGTAAATGTGTGGAGCAGCCCAGATCAGCTGGAGGGAGCATTATTCCCGTCAGAGTGTGGAACAATGCCTGCCCACCTGTCAGCTGGTTATGGCAAAGACAGTATAAATGGAAGCACTGTCAGAAACTAAAGGCCTATGTAAGTGATGCTGTTCTTATGTCTCCTCTTCCTCTCCATCCCACATATGATGAATTATTTTATTATGATGATGCTGTGGTTGTTATTTTCTATTTGAAATGATAAGACATGATTACAGATGAGAAAGAGTGTATTTTGTTGTCCTTGATGAACTTGAAATGGTTTCCTCTTTTTTTTCCTTTTTTCTTCTTCTTCCTTCTCCCTTCACTCTTTCATTCTCACCTCTTTCCATTTTATAGGTATGATTGATCTTGAAATAATGATGATAACAGAATCACAGCCCATATAGTCCTTGGGTCACTTCTGTCTCTATTTCTCTTTCTTCCTTCCTCTTTTTTTCTTGGTCCTTTTGCTAGATCGGTGGTGAACATGGCTCCCTGCCCCTCTCAGTGGGTTTATCTTCATTTTCCATGAGCTCCCACCTCAGTACATGTGACATCAAAGCCAAAGCTCCAGCCACTTCTCATCCTTTCTTAGGAAAACCTCAAGTCTTAACTTGAAAGTTGAATGTCCTGCTTTTGTTCCTAACTCTGCTCACAGGATAGTGGAGGAAGAAAGGCTCAGCCTGTCACCAGAAAGGACAGGTCCGCAGTGTAACCCATCTACTGTTACCAGAAAGGACAGATCTGCAGTGTAACCCATCTAGGATGCAGGGTCATGTGGACGGTTCTTTACTCTTCCCTCTGGCTACCCTTCAGTTGGTGTCCAGATGCCCCTGTGTTAGCCTGAGGGCATTCCTTGCCCTTTGGCCCCTCTTTTGTTGCCTTTTTTTTTTCTTAGACAAGGTCTAACTCTGCTGCCCAGGCTGGAGTGCAGTGGTGTGAACATTGCTCATTGCAGCCTCGAACTCCTGGCTCAAGACATTCTCCTAGCTCAGCCTCATGAGTAGCTGGAACTACAGTTGTGCATCACCATGCCTTGGCTAATTTAAAAAGTCTTTTTGTAGGGATGGAAGTCTCAGGCTGGTCTTGAACTTCTGGCCTCCAGTGATCCTCCTGCCTTGGCCTCCCAAAGTGTTGGGATTACAGGCATGAGCCATTGTGCCTTGCCCTTTGTTGCTTTTTCACTCCTTTACCCTGTGGTTTCTTCTATCCTCAGGGACAACTCTCATTGCCCTGGGGCTTCTGGATCTTCAGCAAGACACACCCCTAAAGGCAAACAATCTTTCTTTAGCAGCAGCAGAGCACAAACTGAGTGTTGTTGTATGCTAAAAGCATAATATTTCCCCGCCATGAGAAAGTCTAAGGGGAGCAAGGGCCCTGAAGTCCCCATCCTGCCCCCCCAGTGACAGGTGATGGGGAACAGAATGATGAAAGAGACACCACCCAGCCACCTGGTGTGTCAACCCCCCCACCCAGTGCTGTCCACATGTTGATCCCCATCCCACATGGGTGGCTTAACACATTCATGTCTTCTGAGAGCCATTTGTTGCTCCCCAGTCTCTTCTGTCCTCCTTCTTTGACCAACATTTCCCTGTCTGATTTGCTTGGTCACAGGTGGCCTGTGTCAGTTTCCTCCCAGGACTCTCTTTGCCTGGGAATAAGTGCTATACGTGAGAAGCGTCCCTCCCAAGCGCTGTGTGTGGCCTCCTGGCATTCTCCTAAGACTTCCTAGAGGATTGCTCTGGTTCCAAAAAGAAACCAGCCACAACCTGTTTGGAGCCCTGCAGGATGTTCCAGCTCACCGACTTCATTCCCCACTACTTACCCCTCTAGCAGAGCTTCTAGACCAGCAGCTGAGGTGCCTCCATTCGCTGTACATGACTCACCTTTCCCCCTTCTAGACACTTCTTCATGAGTCTAGCCTCTGTTTCCAGCTTTACACAGCACAGGCTGATGCCTGCCACCGAATGGGACCCAGGACTTTTTCAAACCTCAGCTCCCCAGCAAAGGTATGAGAATGGGCACGCTGATCAGCTCTGAGCCTCTAGGCATAGGGTCTATTGGTTTAATTTTGAATTCACTTTTAAGATTTAAAAATTGAGAGCTCTCATTTTCAACAAAATTCAGGGAATCTAGAAACATCATGCCCACTTTTGGCAGAGTAGCCAACTGGCAGAAACTGATGCTGATGCTGTCAGTTTCCTACACAAAATGCAAACCAGAGTTTACCACAGGCCCCGCTACTCCACATTCTCCTCCACAAGGACACTCAGCAGCCTCCTGTGCTGAACGGCCTCCCTGGTTCTGTAGGTGTAGGGTTTGTTACTCTGTTCCAGGACCTACTTTCCGCAAAGCCCCTTACCCAGCTGTTTTTTCCCTTGGCATACCTGAGAACTCCTTTCCTCACTGAACTGCTTTGACCTTGCTAATTAGTTGTGTCGCAAGTGCTTTTTGGCTGTGTCAGATATGTATGTTCTGTTTATCATTTTAGAACAATGGTTATTAATTTTTTTCAGATTCTTCTTGGGAATTTGAGAAAAACTATGGCTCTCCTCCACCATCCTGCCCCCACTCACCCCAATGCACACATGTGCAACATTTGTTCTACAGTTTAAGAGCTCTCTAGACCCCTGATATGCTAGGCAATTCGTGGCTGCCACATTAGGAACCCCTGATTTAGGGGAAGGACTGTTTTCTCCATCAGACAAACTCAACTGCTTAGCATCAATTTTATGGGTCTCTACTGTGTACTGTGCCCAAAAAATGCCACTGAATGCTGCCTGACTGGTGGATAGCAAGACTGTCCATTAATGTGGTCATTTAGGCTGCCTCTGCCCAGGTCTTGGGGTCATTGGCACTAATTCACAGCACCCTCAAGTCACCCAGGGAAGATGAGACACAGTTGGCTGTAGACCCACAGGTTTGGGCATTACAGCTGCCCTTACAGTTGACAAATAACCACAACCTTCACATTGTTATGAAAAGAGCACAAATCCAATTAAGAAAGCTTTTCCAAAAGAAATAACAGTGTTCCTACCCTCTCTGTCACTCTCCACCCCCTTTTTGTCCCAGAATAATGTTGTGCTGATAGGAACATGGATAAATTAATTACAGTCTGGAATGTTATTCATGGGTAGGAAAGAACACTAAATCTACTCGCACAATGTTTGACATTTAAAGATAAACATTGCCTTTATGTTTTTTTTTAAACCTCAATCAGCCTAGTTTACGAAGACATAGGTATAATCCTTTTAAATGCTGTGGATTTTCTAATCGCAAAGGTAACACTCTGCTGGGTGTTTTACCCACAGCCAGAGAACCAGGAGGGGCAGGAATGAGATGAGCATCTCTTCAGTTCCTCGCATATTTGACATTATTTTGGTGTACCTCCAATTCCGGATAACATAGAAGAACTCTTGTGGTTGAAGTCCCTGAAATGGAAGGATATTGGTAACCCTGAATTTAAAACAAGCACAGGCAGCCTTTGTGCGAATGTGTGTGAAGGTCACTTTCTAGAAACAGGACTGTCCATAGCCATTGCCATAGTTTCTGTGTCATTTCAACCAGAACCTCAGGCCTGGAAGTCTGGATGGATGTGGGTTGGCATGGTCCTCTATGGGCATTAAATGAATAAATGGATATAACAGAGGGGGTGTCCGGCATGACTCAAAGAAGGATGAGAGGAAACATATTCAAACAAAATCTTTAGAAAAGCAAATTTCAAAAAAAAATGCTTAAGCATAAAATATTTTGATGACAACCATGATTTTCAAATTGAATCCTTATTCTAAGTAATGGTCTAATCTGAACTTAGACCCCTTTCCTTAATTTTTTTCTCAATAAGCCTTTGATGTCTAGTCAGTTCAATTCAGTATTTACTAAGTCCCTATATGGATAGGGTATATGGCATTAATCAAATGTATGTCCAAAATTGCCCACCATGCAGGGCAGAGCTAAAATGCCTAACACCCCTCCTCTCACCAACACATCCCCCACCCACATCTCCAAAGACTTCCCGGCAGAAGTGATCTCTGCCTGCTGGGACAGATGTATAGGCTCCAACAGCAGCAGAGTGGCCCCTCTGACCACCACCTTGGGACCCACATTGCTCTTAGAACTATTCCTCTTTTTTCATCCCTGAAGCCCCCACCAAAGCTCAGCCTGGATCAACTTTTTCTAGGAATCTGAGAAGTTTCCAGGCTGATTTCCTGACCCAGTCAGATCCTCTTCCATCTTTCTTTGGGTGGTCAATTTTCTACTTCATTTTCCACCTCACATGTTGGCCGTTGATGACCACATCAGCTCTTCTATGCTGTAAGCTCCCAAGGAAAAGTTCTATCAAATGATTGGCCTTTCAGCTCTCTACTGTGACCAGAAAGTTGCCTGGTATGTAAAAAGGGGTTCACAGGTATTTCTCATGTGGATAACTGGTGACTCATCTATCCATGATTTTGGGGATCCCCCACTTCCTGGACTAATTGTAAACCACCTTATACCACCTGAGGGTGCCTGAGCACGACAGAGCTAAGTGAACATTTCATCAGTCTAATTGAATTCAGTGGAATGTTGGGGCCTGGAAATTTGGACTAGGAAGGTAAGCAGAAGGAATAAGTGTGAATGACAGTATCTAAATTAAAATCTGTTGCTGTGAAAGAAGATCAGACCTTTTCTCCTCTGATTTGTCCTTCTAGAAGTCACAAGATGCCCAAAGAATCATAAGCAACGGGTAACTAGGCAAAGGAATTATCTTTGACAAATGCCATGATTGCTCAGTGTCCCATTTCTCTTGGCAGCAAGAGTGGCCCAAAGACTAAACTGAGATGGAGGTCTGCACCCCTGCATGGGGCTCAGGCTCTGCAGCTAGGCTTCCATCCACTAAACTTGAGCTGAGGTACTTTGAGCTCTTTGTTTCTTGTTTTTCTCATTTGTCACTCAGATGAGAAGAAAGCCCACTCTGTTTGACTCAGTGTCAGTGTGATGAAGTAAAATAGCTTCTTTAAATCCCTCTGCAACAAGGCAGTGAATTGAAAATAAGAAAGATAGGGAAGAACATTCTGGGCAAGACAGCTCAATGAGTTCACGCTTTGATCCATCTCTCAGCTCTGAACACAAAGCCATGACAGGTAGGTATAAAAATAGAAAGCTAAAAAGAGATGTCTGGCTCAGCAGAAGCAGAGGAGACACTGCCAGAAGCCTCTGACCTACTAGGCTCTTTGTCTAAAATCAGCAGGGAGTTTGGCCTCTGCTGGGCAAACCCAAGAAGCAAACCTAAGACGCCCCACCCAAGATGGCAGACAGGAACCAAGTACTTGCTTAAAGTCAGGAACTAGGGTGGGGCCCCGAAAGAAAGACAGTGCCTCACTGCTGCCTAGAGACCAAGGTTTTAGAAAAATAAGGTTGAGGGGCCAAGATGGCCGATTAGCTGCAGCTGCAGTCCGCGGCTTTCATGGAGAGGAATGAAAACAGCCAGTGAATTCAGCACCTTCAACTAAAATATCCAGATTCTTAGCCCCACTGGGACTGACTAGGCAGACAACTAGACCCATGGAGAATGAAGAAAAGCAGGCTGGGAAAATGGTCCACCCGAGAGCGGCACGGAGCCAAAGGAAGCCCCAACCCCAGCAAAGGGAAGTGGTGAGTGATTGTGCGACACCACCCGGAAAACCATGCTTCTCCCCTGGTATTTGCAACCCGCAGATCGGGAGATCCTTTCATGAGCCCATGCTACCAGGGCCTTGGGTCCGACACACAGAGCCGTGCGGAGTCGTGGCAGAGTGGCCACTCAGGCACACACAAAGTCCCAGGAATTTTACATACTCCAGCCCAAGGAATCCCAGCAAGGCAGGAGATCCATTCATCTATTCCCCCAGAAAGGGGGCTGAACCCGGGGAGCCAACCAGCATTGCTCTGCAGGCCCCGTTTACACAGCACCTCACAAGTTAAGGCCCACTGTAATTTCTGCCAGCCAGTGGTGACAGCCTGGAGTCAGCCTGAGATGGACTGAGCTCTCGTGGGTAGAGGCAGCCACCATCTCTGCGGTTCAGTTGACTCAGCCATTCTAGCCTGCCAGCTCCGGGAAGTCCACAAGGAGGAGTCTCCCACAACGTGTAGCACAGGTGCTGTGCCAGATTGTGGCCAGACTGCTTCTTTAAGTGGGACCCTGATCCAATCCTCCTCACTGGGTGGGGCCTCCCTGTGGGAATTTCAGCAGCTCCAGCCAGGGTTATATGGAAAAAACTCTGCTCTCTCCTGGGACGGAGACCCCCATGAGAAGGGGTGGCCGATGTCGTTGCAGTTCAGTGGACTCAGTCTTTCCAGCCTGCTGGCTCTGGAGAGTTCAGGCGGTCTGAAGGAGGACGGGTCCCCTCAATGCAGCACACCTGCTACACCTGCTCTAACAAAAAGCAGCCAGACTGCTTCTTTAAGTGGGCCCCTGATCCCGTTCCTCCTGACTGGGTGAGACCTCCCACAGGAGCGATCAGGCAGGCAACATGTCAGTACATTCCTGGGATGGAGAAAAACGAGCAGGCTGCCATCTTGCTGTTTTGCAGACTTCACTGGTGATACCTCCAGGTATGGGAAAAACCAAGGCAACTAGGGTCTGGAGCAGACCCTGAGCAAACCACAGCAGCCCTGTGGAAGAGTGACCTGACTGATAAAAGAAAAACAAACAAACAGAAAGCACCAACTACAACATCAACCAGGAAAACCCCATTCAAAGGTGAGCAACCTCGAAAATCAAAGGTTGATAAGCCCACAAAGATCAGAATCAATACAAAAACGCTGAAAACTCAAAAAGCCAGAGTGCCTCTTCTCCTCCAAATGACTGCAACACCTTTCCAGCAAGGGCATGGAACTAGGCTGAGGCTGAGATGGCTGAAATGACAGAAGTAGGCTTCAGAAGGTGGCTAATAATGAACTTCACTGAGCTAAAGGAACATTTTGTAACATTAAAAAGTGGGGAAACGACATGAACAGACACTTCTCAAAAGAAGACATTCATGCAGCCAACAAACAAATGAAAAAAAGCTCAACATCACCGATCATTAGAGAAATGCAAATGAAAACCACAATGAGCTACCATCTCACTCCCATCAGAATGGCTATTATTAAAAAGTCAAGAAACAACAGATGCTGGTGAGGTTGCAGATAAAAATGAATGCTTTTACCCTATTAGCGGGAGTATAAATTAGTTCAACCATTATGGAGGACAGTGTGGCGATTTCTCAAAGATCTAGAGGCAGAAATACCATTTGGCCCAGCAATCCCTTTACTGGGTATGTATATCATTCTATTACATATATATATATATATATATATATATATATATATATATATATATATAAAATAGGAATACAAAACATGCTATTCATATTATGTGTATAATAGGAATACAAATCATTGTATTCTAAAGATACATGCATATGTTCATTGCAGCATGATTCATAATAGTAAAGACATGGAATCAACCTAAATGCTAGACTGGATAAAGAAAATGTGGTACATATACACCACAGAATACTATGCAGCCATAGCAAGGAAAGAGATTATGTCCTTTGCAGGGACATGGATGGAGCTGGAAGCCATTATCCTCAGCAAACTAATGCAGGAACAGAAAACCAAACACTGTATGATCTCATTTATAAGTGGGAGCTGAATGACGAGAACACATGGCCACATCATGGGGAATAACACACACTGGGGCCTGTCAAGGAAGGGGGAGAGAGAGCATCAGGAAGAATAGCTAATGGATGCTGGGCTTAATACCTACGTGATGGGTTGATCTGTGCATTTTGTAACCAAATGTACCTGTAATTTATGATCCAATTCAAGTCGAATTTTTTATAAAAGATAAAGGAAAGATTAGGATTATGTTTTTACATAGAAATACACAATTGTTTCAGTACAAACTAAAGAGATTTTCAGAATTTCATAGATGAAAACAATTCACATTTGCTAAAATGTATCCTATTAATACTAATGGTTGTACTTCAGCCATAAGAAAAGAGGACAGAAGGGAATGTGTGAAAGTCAGTATTAAATGGTAGTCAATTAAAAATAAAATAAAAATTTTGAAACGTAAAATAATAATCACTGAAACTGATAAAGAATATTAATAATTTTAATAGCCATTAAATTAACAAAATAATAATAATTAGTTTTGGAATTTTTTAAAGAATAAGATGAGTTAAATGGGTGAAAGTCCACAGAAAGAAAGTTTTCTGGGTCCTTGATGTGATTGGGAAGAAAACAGAAATATTTAACAACAGAAATTTTGTAGGAAATTCATAGTTTACTAAGTATGCTAAAAATTTGTAGATAATTACAAAAAGGATATAATCTATAAGTTGCAAAGCAACAAAATATATTCTTTTGTGTAAATAAAAGGGAATATAGAATGTTTTCTCACACCAATGAGAAACAGGAGGGAAAAATACTTTAAGAGAAAAAGTTGTTAAATAAAAATCAAAATGTAACATGGTAAAAATAAATGCAGGTACATCAATAATCATAATATCTTTAAATAGAATAAGCATACAAAAGACTACAACGATTACATTGAATAACAAAATAAAACCTACTTATATGCTGTTTACAAGATATACATCTGAAGTAAAACCAAATTGAAAAGTTGAAAATTAAGTAATAAAAAAACACTAAGTAAAGGCTAACCTACAGAAATCTAAGGTAGCAATATTAACACAAGATAAAGTAAAAATTCAGGTGATTAATAGTATACAAAGATCACCCAATTTAATAAAAGGAAACAGTTTGCTAGGAAGATATTACAGTTATGGGTATGTAGTTAACTATACAGACTCAACAAATATAAAGCAATCCTGGCAGATTTATAAGACATTGATATATCTATCTATCTTATCAATTCCCTTAAGGGGAACTGAGTTGTAGGGAGCCATTTAACACACTTCTCTCAGCAACTGGTAGATCTGCCCTCTCCAACATAGTAAGCATATAGAATATTTGAGTAATGAAATTAACAAAGTTCATTAAATATATGTATAGAGAGAGCACTACACCCAACCAATAAACAATATGCATTTTTTTAACAAGTGTTCATGGAACTTTTTTTTACCATTTGGCCATGTACTAGATCATGAAAGAAGTCTCAACAACATTTTAAATATTAATTTTACATACAAGCTTGGCTCTATGATCAAAATGCAGTTAGGTTATAAATCAGCAGTAAATTTATGGTCAATCTTCACATATCTGAAAACCAAAAACCAAGTACAGGTCTACTTAACCCATTGGTTAGAGAAGAAAACATTTTAGAAACAATAAAATACTAAATGCCATAGAAAATACTATATATGAAAGTTTCTGGGATGCAGCTAATGTGGTTCTTAGAGGTAAATTGACAGCATTAAATGAATTTTTGATAAGAAAAATGATAGAAAATAAGTTTAACTAAAAAAAGGAGACATATGAAATTAAAGAAAGTAGATTAAACAAAATTTTAAAAACGAAAATTAGCAAAAATGAAAACGAAAAGGGAGAGAAGAGCTACTAGATGAAAAGCTACTCAAGGAACACAATTTGAAGATTTAAATGAGATATATATTTTTCCAGAAAAAAAAATGAACTTCCAAAGTCAATTTATGAATAAATAGAGCTTCATCATAAAACTGGAATCTATAAAAATTATCAGTTTAATAGATGGATTTACTAACATATTAGACACAGCTGAAGAAATTATTTATGAATTAGAATGTAAGTCAGTTAAAAATATTCAGGGTGAAACACAAGAGAAAAATAATGAAAATACAAAAAAGAGTATAAGAGACGTAAGGAAAAGGATTAAGAGAAGTGCAGTTAGAGGCTGAAAAGTACAGAAGAAAGTGAACAGAGCAGAAGTGACATTTAAAGACATAGGGACTGAGAATTTTCCAAAAACTGATTTTTAAAAATGAAGCCATGGGTGAAAGAAGTATTTAAAACTTCAAGCAAAATCACTTTAAGGAAAATCAGACTTTCTTAGTCCATCATATTAAAATGCTGAAAACAAAAAATAAAGAGAAAATCTTAAAATCAGACAGAGAGGAAAAAGATATACAGGAATCACCAATAAGATAGATACTGTATCTCATTTCTCAAAAGGAAGATTGAATACTATAGAAAATTGAATGGCATCTTTAAAGTGCTGAAAGAAAATAACTACCCACCTAGAACTCTATACCTAATGAAAATGTCCTTTAAAAATGAAGGCAAAATAAAGGCTCTAATAATTCAAGGAGCATTCTGTAATCTCTAATGTTTTAACTAAAATAATGAAAGAATGTATAAATAATTAATAATGGGGAAATATGAAACAAAGAAAAATACTTCATTAATCTAAGAAGGATAAGAAATAATAAGTCCATAGACAAGTGTAACAAATAGAAACATTACAGAGTTGGTAGAACTTGAGGAGAAATAGATGAATCCACTATTCAACACTACTTTAACAGAAACAGACAGATACAGCATGCTAAAAATCAATGAGAACATAGTTGAATTCAGCAGCACCATCAATCAACTGGATCTAATTCATCTAAAATGTCATCCAACAACAGCAGAATACCCATTCTTCTCAAGCTCATATGGAACACTCACCAAGACAGACCACATTCTGCATCATAAAATACACTTGGCAAATTTAGAAGAATCAAAATCATCCTATGTCTGTCCTCAGACAACAATGGAATGAAAACTAGAAATCAATGACAGAAAGATAACAGGAAAAATCCCCAACTACTTGGAGGTTAAACAATATACCTAATAACACATGAGTCAAAGAAGAAATCTCAAGGTAAATTTTAAAATATTTGGAACTAAATGAAAATGAAAATATATCTTGTCAAAATTTGTGAGATGCAGCAAAAGCAGTGTTTAGAGGAAAAGTTGTAGCATTAAATGCGTATGTTAGAAATGAGGAAAGATCTAAAATTAACAATCAGCTTTCAGCGTGGAAAACTGAAGAAGAACAACTTAAGCCTAAAGCAAATAGAAAAAAAAAGAAATAAGAAAAATTAATTAAAAATAGGAAATAAGTGAAGAAAATCGACAAAGCCAAAAGCTGGTTCTTTGAAAACATCAATAAAATTGACAAACTTCTAGTCAGGCTAAGAACAAAAAACAGGAGACACAAATTACCAATATTAGATATGAAAGAGAGTCATCGCTACTGATTACATGAACATCAAAATGATCATTTAAAAATACTGAAAACAACATTATGCTCACAATTTTGAAGAACTTTGATGAAGTGGACCAATTCTTTGAAAGACCCAAACTACCAAAACTCACACAAGGAAAAATAGATCTGAATAGGCCCATATTTATTAGATAAATTGAATCAATAATTAATAGACTTCCAAAAAGAAAGCACCAAGCTAACATGGTTTCCCTGGTAAATTCTATCTAACACTTTTAAAATAAATGATGTTAATTCTCTGTAGTCTCTTTCAGAAAATAGAAGCAGAGGAAACACTTCCTAATTCATTATATGAGGCTAACATGATCCTAATACCAAGAGCAGACATTACAATAAAGGAAAACTACAGACTAATATCTCTCATGAATGTGGATGCAAAAATTCACAACAAAATATTAACAAATCAAATACAAAATGTACAAAAAGAATTATACATCACAAATGAGTGAGATTTATTTCAGGTATGGAAGGCTGGTTTAACATTTGAGAATCAGTTAATGGAACCCACCACACCAACAGGCTGAAGAAAAAAAATCATATGATTATATCAATTGATGAAGAAAAAGCATATGACAAAATCCAAACCCATTCATGATGAAAACTCTCAGCAAACTAGGAATTCAACTTCATAAAGCACATCTACAAAAACCTACAGCTAACATCATCCTTGATGGTGAGAAACTGAATGTTTTCTCCTTAAGATCAGGAATTAGATCAAGGTGTCCCTCTCACAACTCCTATTCAACATTATACTGGAAGTTCTGGCCTGTGTTAAAAAACAAGAAAAGGAAATAAAAGACATACA
The DNA here is from genome assembly GCF_028885625.2 of Pongo pygmaeus. Lineage (NCBI taxonomy): Eukaryota > Metazoa > Chordata > Mammalia > Primates > Hominidae > Pongo > Pongo pygmaeus. The sequence continues at coordinate 47,351,928 of NC_072395.2, forward strand.
AGTTGGGAAGGAAAAAATAAAACTGTCTTTTTCACAAATTACATGATTGTCTATTTAGAAAATCCCAAGAATTAACTAAAATTTCTTGGAACTAATAAGTGATTTTATTAGTTTACTAAGACTGCCAATAACAAAATACAACAGACTGGGTGAGTTAAACGACTTAAATTTATTTTCTCATAGTTTTGGAGGCTAGAAGTTCAAGGTCAGGGTGTCAGCAGGTTTGATTTCTCCTGAGGCCTCTCTCCACCTCTTGCAGATGGCCACATTTTTGCTGTGTCCTCACATGGCCTTTTCTCTGTGTGTGAAAATCCCTGGTGTCTCTTTCTGTTTGTCTCGTCTTCTTAGAGGGACACCAGTCAGATAGAATTAGGGTCCACCCTAGAGGCCTCATTTTAACTTATTTACCTTTTTAAAGTCCATATCTCCAAATGCAGTCACATTCTAGGGTACTGGGGATTAGGGTTTCAACATATGAAATTTGTGGAGGGACAAATTCAGTCCATAATAGTGATTATATTGTAGCAAGGTTGCAGAATACAAGGTTGATATAGGAAAGCCAATAGCTTTCATATATACTATCAATGAACAATTAGAAATACAAAATTTAAAAGCACAATATCATTTACAATAGTACCAAAGAAAGAAAGACATTAATTCTCTGGTAGAAATCTACAAAAACATATACAGGATCTATATGCAGAAAACTATAAAACTCTGATGAAAGAAATCAAATCAAATGAAAATAAATGGAGAGATATTTCATGTCCTTGGACTGGAAGACTCAATGTTATTTAAAAGACAATTCACTGTAACTTGATCTATAGATTCAACATAATCTCCCCAAATTCCAGCAAGCTACTTTGTGCATATCAACAAACTGATTCTAAAGTTTACATAAAAAAGCAAAAGACATAAAATAGCCAATACAATATTGAAGAACAGAGTTGAAGGCTGACACTACTGACTTCAAGACTTAATATAAAGCTCCAGCAAGAAAGACAGCACAGTACTGGTGAAAGAATAGACACTTAGGTCAGTGGAACAGATTAGACAGGCCAGAAGAGGACTGTCACAAATATACTATAATCAATTCCCTTTGATAAAGAACCAAAGACATTCAATGGAGTAAGGGCAGTCTTTTCAACAAATGGTACGTAACAACTGGACAGCCATGTACAAGAAAACAAATATAGACTCAGATCTTACACCTTTCACAAAAACTAACTGAAATAGATCATGGATCTCAATGCAAAATACAATACTTTAAGATTTCCAGAAGAAAAAAAAAAGCAGAAATTCAATGTAACCTTGGATTTAGTGATGAGTTTTTAAATACAATGTCAAAAAGCATGATTCATGAAAAAAAATTTATAAATTATACTTGATTAAAATTAAAATATTCTGTTCTGTGAAAAATACTGTTAAGGGAATCAAAAGACAAGCCACAGACTGGGAGAAAATATTTGCAAACCACCTATGTGATACAGGACTTGTATCCAAAATACACAAGAAACTCTTAAAAAAAACAAGAAAGCAAGTAATGCAATTTTAAAATGGGCTGAAGATCTGAAGAGACACATCACCAAGGAAGATTCATAGAATGGCAGATAGAAAGATGCCCATCATAATTTATGGCTAGGCACAGCAGCACCAACACCTCAGAAGGCTGAGGCAAGAGGGCTCCTTGAAACCAGGAGTTTTAAGCTATTGTGGGCTATGATGTGCCTGTGAATAGCCACTGCACTCCAGACTGGGCAACATAGTGAGATCTCATCTTTAAAATAAATAAACAAATGAATAAATAATTAATTTGTCATTAGAGAGTTCCAAGTTAAAACAATAGCAAGATGCCACTACACACCTATAAGAATGGTTAAAATCCAAAAGCCTGACAATACCAAATGATGACAGAGATGCAGAGCAACAGGAACTCTCGTTCATTGCTGGTGAGAATGCAGAATGGTGCAGCCACTTAGAAAGACAGTTTGGCTGCCTCTTACAGAACTAAATATAGTCTTAGTACAGAATCCATCTGTTGTGCTCCAAGATACTTATCCAATTGATTTGAAAACTTATGTTCGCATAAAAAATCTGCATATAAATGTTTAAAGCAGATTTATTCATAATTGCCAAAAACTGGAAGCAACTAAGATTCTGTTCAACAGCTGAATGAATAAACAAGTTGTGGTACAACTATACAGTGGAAGGCGGAATATAATTCTGCACTAAAAAGAAATGAGTATTGAGCTATGAAAAGATATGGAGGAATCTTAAATGCATACTGCTAAGTGAGAGAAGCCAGTATGTTTATAGCAGCATGATTTACATTCCTTTGGGTATATACCCAGTAAACTATGCAACCATAAAAAATGATGAGTTCATGTCCTTTGTAGGGACATGGATGAAGCTGGAAACCATCATTCTCGGCAAACTACCACAAGGACAGAAAACCAAACACCGCATGTTCTCACTCATAGGTGGGAATTGAACAATGAGAACACTTGGACACAAGAAGGGGAACATCACACGCCGGGGCCTGTTGTGGGGTGGCGGGAGGGGGAAGGGATAGCATTAGGAGATATACCTAATGTAAATGACGAGTTAATGGGTGCAGCACACCAACATGGCACACGTATACATATGTAACAAACCTGCACGTTGTGCACATGTACCCTAGAACTTAAAATATAATAAAAAATATATATATATATAAAGAAAGAAGCCAGTATGCAAAGGCTACATATTACATGATTCCAATTATATAATAGTCTGGAAAATGCAAAACTGTAGACACTCGAAAGTGATCAGTGAGTTCCAGGGTTAAGGTGGAGAGTAGAGGGTGAATAGGTGAAATACAGGTAATTTTTAGGGCAGAAAGATTATTGTAATGTAAAATTTTAGGGCAGTAGAATTATTTAAATGGTGGATATAAGATATTGTGTTGCATTGCCTATGCAACCAAAGGTGAACCTTAATGAATGCAAATTTTGAAAAATTATTTAAGAGGTTGGGGGATCCCAAGAGAAAATGCAGACCATGACAAGAGAATCTAACTGTATTACAAATATAGGAAACAGTCTCACTGAAGGGATGTGTCGGGGAGGGGAAGAGAAGAATACTGAAGTATTTTGGAAATAAGCGAGGCTTATAAGATTAAAGGCAAAGGGAACTGCATGCGAGCACTGTACTCTAGTTGATAAAATTGTTTCCCATAGAGGTACTGGTTAACAATTCTGTTATTGCTATGTATTTATACTGGAATGGAACAATTACATGAATGGATGGCAGATGGTAGAAGCCAGGTTTCTCACCACTGGAGTGGCCGTTTATCAAGAAGCAGGAGGAAAAAGAATGACTCATGCAGTGATGGATTTGAGTTGGAGAGAGCAGTGTGAACTCATATTTAGCTCAATAGAGAGGCTGATGGTTATCTATAGAAGTATTTATAGATATGCATATATACATAATATAGTATAAACATGTATGTTTCTTGCTCTGTCTCTGAGAGAGCCTGAAAGAAATGACATCCCAGTAACAGCAAACATGCACAGCACCGTATCTTGGTTTCTAATACTATTCTCCATTTAAAGGAACCAGGATTCTTTGGAGAAGTGGCTGATTCTAAGACTGGGACAGGAAATATCCAAGATGAGCCTACAGCATCTGGTAGTGCCAGAAAGTAAGGAGGTGCTCAAAAACAAAACAGGACCAAACAAAACATTGATCAGGGTCTGTCAAAGGAGCGCAGATGCCAGCTAAAAGAGTTCCCAATGGCCAAAGCTGGAACACTTTGTGGTAACAAAGTAGTATTGGATTATAACCTACAGTATAAAGTAAATATGCATAGTATAAATACATGGTTAAATATATTAATAAATGAGGAAGCAGAGACAAATCTCTCTTACAAAAGAATTCCATATATTTTACATAGGTACTCTGTCTTCAAGAAGAAGGAATCAAACTCCCCATTCCTTCAGTGTGAGCTGTACATAATGACTTCCTCCCAAAGTGTACAATATAGAAAAGGGGAGAAAAAGAGTAAATTTCCAGTGGAGGACCCTGACAAGCGCCACTCAGGCAGGCGACCAAGGCTACCTTCCGCACTCATAAATCATGCTGACAGTAGGTACGCTTGATATCATGGGATGAAAAGCACTTCTCCTCTGTGATTTTCTTCCCAATAACCTACAACCCCAGTTTTCTCATGAGAAAAACATCAGGCAAATTCCAAAAGTGGGACATTCTACAAAATACCTAAGCAGTCCTCAGAACCCTCAATGCATCTAAAGAAGGAAAGTCAGAGAAACTGCCACAGACAGCAGGTGCCGAAAGAGACATGACAACTAAATCTAATGTGGGATTCTGGAACAGAAGAAAAAGACATTAAGTAAAGACTGAAAGAACAAAATTATGAACTTTTGTTAATAAAGGGTCATTATTTGTTTCATTGTAACAAATGTAAGATATCGATAATAGGGGAAACTGGATGTGAAGTATATTGAAAGAATTGAACAATGAGAACACTTGGACACAGGAAGGGGAACATCACATACCGGGGCCTGTCGTGGGGGCGGGGGAAAGGGGGAGGGATAGCATTAGGAGATATACCTAATGTAAATGAAGAGTTAATGGGTGCAGCACACCAACATGGCACATGTATACATATGTAACAAACCTGCACGTTGTGAACATGTACCCTAGAACTTAAAGTATAATAATAATAAAAAAGAAACCCTCTGTGCCATCTTCTCAATGTTTCTAAAAATCTGAAACTGCTGTAGAAAATAAAATCTATTTTAAAAAATTTAAATAAGCAAACTGCTCACTACTACACAAAAAAAGCAAAGATTAGTCTCTTGAGTATAAAATTGAGCAGAAGAAGCCAGACACAGCCTGCAAGCTCCAACTCCATTCATAAAGAGTTTGCAAAGTGGCAGTGATGGTGCGAGAGCTTAGGAAATTATTTCACTGGGGGAAGTGGAACAGACGTTGACTGGATGATGTCAGGTGAGGGGCTTCTGGGGTACTATTAACATTCGATCTCAAATCCAATTGGTGGTTATATTTTTGTTTCCTTAAATTAGTAAGTATTAATTTACGAAAATTAATTGAGATGACATAATCTGTGCACTTTTCTGTACAATAAACTTCAATGATAAAAACAAGAATGAATCAGAACTGTGTATATCAACATGGATCAATCTTAAAAGGAATGTTGATTTAAAAAATTTAAAAATAGGGCCGGGTGCAGTGGCTCATGCCTGTCATCCCATCACTTTGGGAGGCTGAGGTGGGCAGATCACCTGAGGTCAGGAGTTTGAGACCAGCCTGACTAACATGGTGAAACCCCATCTCTACTAAAAAATACAAAAATTATCATGCCTGTAATCCCAGCATTTTGGGAGGCCGAGGTGGGCGGATCACCTGAGGTCAGGAGTTTGAGACCAGCCTGACCAACATGGTGAAACCCCGTGTCTATTAAAAAATACAAAAGTTATCATGCCTGTAATCCCAGCACTTTGGGAGGCTGAGGTGGGCAGATCACGAGATCAGGAGTTTGAGACCAGCCTGACCAACATGGTGAAACCCCGTCCCTACTAAAAATACAAAAATTAGCCAGGTGTGGTGGCATGGGCTTGTAATCCCAGCTACTCAGAAGGCTGAGGCAGGTGAATTGCTTGAGCCCAAGAGGCAGAGGTTGCAGTGAGCCAAGATCTCACCATTGGACTTCAGCTCTGGGCGACAGAGTAAGACTCTGTCTCGAAAAAAAAAAAATACAAAAATTAGCCAGGCATGGTGGCGGGCGCCTGTAATCCCAGCTACTCAGGAGGCTGAGGCAGGAGAATCGCTTGAATCTGGGAGGCCCAGTTTGCAGTGAGCCAAGATTATGCCATTGCACTTCAGCCTGGGTGACAGAGCAAGACTCCATCTCAAAATAAATAAATGAATAAATAAATAAATAAAGCAATGTTGAATATTAAAAAAGTAATTTGTCAAATAATAACTAAAATAGACTACTTTTTTATATGTACCTTCTGTAAAACAATGTTCTTATTTATGGGCTTACGAAATTTAGCCTAAGTATCAAAACATACTTGAGATTATAAATACCAAATTCATGATAGCAGTTATCTTTGCAAAGAGAGGAAAGAAAATGAGATTGAGGAGGGGTACTCACTATTTTTTTTTTTTTGAGACAGAGTCTCACTCTATTGCCCAGGCTGGAGTGCAGTCACATGATTGCAACTCACTGCAAGCTCTGCCTCCCAGATTCAAGTGATTCTCCTGCCTCAGCCTCCCGAGTAGCTGAGACTACAGGCGCACGCCACCACACCTGTATTTTTTGTAGAGATGGAGTTTCGCCATGTTAGCCAGGCTGGTCTCGAACTCCTGACCTCAGGTGATCCACCTGCTTTGGTGTCCCAAAGTGCTGGGATTATAGGTGTGAGCCACCATTCCTGACCAACTAGCTATACTGTTTCATGCATATATATTTAAAAATCCAAAAAACATATTGCAAAATGTTAAGTTGTGATACAGTTGGGTTCAGCTATGAGGGTAACCATGATATTTCTCTATAACTGCTTCTAGTTTTGAAATACATATATATGTACACACACACGAGTGTGTGCTCTATAAGAACATGTAACTAATATTGTATAGTGCAATAACAGCCTAGGAGAATTAACAAGCATTTTGCCATCAATAGTTGTCCTATGTGTTGCTGAGGATGAATGAATCCATAGATCATTAGTCTTCGAAGCTGTTGGCTTCTTTTAAAAGTGGTTCTAACTCAAAGACTAATGACCTTTGCATTTCACCAGCCCCACCTTCTTAATCTCATATCTTTCATGACATGTAATCCCAAAGTTTCCTTGAAGATAAATTACATTTGCTGACAGGACTCTTTAGAACCACTGAGAACAGTCAGATATTGGAGGTCAATGAGAAAACAACCCCACTGCTGATTCACTCCATAGCATGCACTGAGCACCCACATGGTCCACATGAGATGTGATGGAGCTTGAACCAGTCTGGCTGTAGAGGGGAAAGAAGGAGAGAAACAGATCTGAAAAGCATTTTGAGGCAGAGCTGTCGGAAGTCACCAAATGGCTCTGAGTAACATGGAGGAGTCCAAGAGGCCAGAAGAGGAATCAAGAACAGCCAGGGTCGGTTTGAGCAGCTGTGTGAAGGCTGGCACCATTAACTAGGGTAGAAAGCATAGTGGAGAAATGGGGCTGACTAAGCAAAGTTTCGGGTTCAAACAAGAAGTTTGTCCTTTGAATGTGTCATGGTTGAGATGTCTTTCAAAATCCAAGTCTAGGTCTGGTGAGGTGGCTCATGCCTGTAATTCCAGCACTTTGGGAGGCTGAGATGAGAGGATCGCATCAGTCCAAGAATTTGAGACCAGCCTGGGCATCATAGTGGGACCTCATCTCTACAAAAAACATTTAAAAATTAGCTGGCTATAGTGGTAAATGCCTGTAATCCCAGCGACTTGGGAGGCTGAGGCAGGAGAATAGCTTGAAACTGGAAGGCAGAGGTGGCAGTGAGCCAAGATTGTGCCACTGCACTCCACTCCAGCTTGGGCAACAAGAGCAAAACTCCTTTTCAAAAAAAAAAAAACAAAAAACGTGGAAAGCATAACCTTGCTTGATGGTGAGGTTGAATCCCCACCTTCGCCTTTCTCAGATTTATTCCCATCTTCCTACTCCTCCAACCCCTATGTTAGCTCAAGCCCAGATAGCTCTCACCTGCATTAACCTAACCATCTCCTAACCCATCTCCTCTCTTTGTTCCTTTCCTATGCACCCTCCACATGGCCAGCTGCCACAGGATCTTTCAAAATGACTAATCTTACTATTCTTCTCCTCTACAAAGCTTCAGAGGCTTCCAGTCTGGACTCCTTAACAACACATAAAAAATTCCTCTTCTGTTCTGCCTGGCTGGTGGCTCTCAACCTTGGCTGCACTTTAGGATCCTGGGGAGCTTTAAAAACTGCCCTGCTCTGGTTTAGTCAGTCTGGGCTGGGTCCCACATGTCTAGAGTTTTAGTTTTGTTTCCCAGGACCTGGTGACTCCTTGAACTATTTGCAGATTCCTGAACCCCTGTTCTAGAATAAGCTGTGTTCTAATCTCATCAGATCTAAGGAGAGATGTAGGAACTTGCCTTGAGGCTTGAATTCTTTCTCCTCTTACTCTCCACTGGTGGTAGTCAGTCTTTTGCATTTTAGGGTCAAAAATAAGAAGGCCTATTGTGTTTCCAAGGCTGGGGTCCATAGTGCATAGATAGGTTTTGGAGGGAGTGATGGGAGTGGAGATGGGGAAAGAAAATGTGGAAAACTGAGTCTAGGAAGTTGCTTTCTAAGTGTACTAGAATATGCCACCCCAAATATGCCTCTTTGGTATATAATTATTTTGAGCTGAAGGCTATTGAGAACCAGCAGATGCAGGAAAGTTCTAAAAACAGGGTCTAAGTTTTCTTTTTGTAAAGGATTGTAGAGGTGTCTCCTTCTCCCAGGAAGAAGACTCTTAATTACTCATCAGAGGAGAAAGGGCAGACTTAAGTCTGCAAGACAAATCTTATTAAACACCCCTTGTTTACCATCCTTTTCCTGGTTAACTTCTCATAAGTTGCCTCCCCTGCACAGAAGCCCCAACCCTTTTTTTTTGTTTTAGCCTAAGATGGTATTTAACCCCCAGTCTAACCACCCCTTTGGGTTACTCACTTCTCAGTGTTCCCGTGTGTACACAGACAATGAACTTGTAAGTAGACTTGTTTTTCTCTTGTTAATCAGTCTTTGGCCAGTCTAACTTATAAGGTTTCAGTTGGAAAACCTAAGATGGGTAGAGGAAAAGATTCCCCTGCAACACACTTATATTATGAACCCAAACTGCGTACCAAGCATGGAGGATCGGACATCTAACACTTAACTCCTGACCTCCACGATAGCTTGCAGGTGGGGGTTTTTATATATATATATACACATATGTGTGTATATATATATATACATATGTATATATAATATACTTTTTTTTATTATACTTTAAGTTCTAGGGTACATGTGTACAATGTGCAGGTTTGTTACATATGTATACATATGCCATGTTGGTGTGCTGCACCCATTAACTCGTCATTTTTTAATTTTGTTTTTTGTTTTTTGTTTTTTTTTGAGATGGAGTCTCACTCTGTCACCAAGGCTGGAGTTCAGTGGCACAATTTTGGCTCACTTTAACCTCCACCTCCTGGGTTCAAGCGATTCTTCTGCCTCAGCCTCCTGAATAGCTGGGACTACAGGTGCCTGCCACCACACCCAGCTAATTTTTGTATTTTTAGTAGAGATGGGGTTTAACCATGTTGGCCAGGATGGTCTCGAACTCCTGACCTCAGGCAATCCACCCACCTTGGCCTCCCAAAGTGCTGGGATTACAGGCGTGAGCCACCGTGCCCGGCCACAGGTAAGGGTTTTAAAGGCAGGAGGCAGAGGTTACAGGCAAAACAAGAAATCATGGCGGCTATACATTGGTTTGACCTAAAAAGGTGGAACATCTTGAAGTGGGCCCACAGGTCATAGGTGAGGCAAAGCTTTGTCTAAAAATGTGGGATCAGTAGAAAAGAATGTCAGCTCTGGCTCATGGGTGTGACTTCCTCCAGGCTCCCCAGGGAGAAATTTAGAACAAAGAATGGCGGTCAGAATTCAGTCTTTAGTTCCTCTTTATCTGAAGTCTATGTGTCAGTGGATCCATTGGTGGGGGTCCAGGTTTCTGAAACAACTCTGGGACATACGTTAATGGCACAGGACTTTTTTGGGGTGCCACTTCACCAGCCAGAGACCTCTGCAGCTGGCTGCACCCCTGCCTGGGCCTCACTCAGCTCTGGGCTGGCCTCTGGGCTTGCTCCATCCAGTTGGCCCAGCAGGCTGCCCAGCTCACCCTACCAGCCACCACAGGTGAGCCAGGTGTCGAGTGGCAAGTTTGCAGGGTCCAGTTACTGTGCACAGCCAGGTGTGTCAGCTGCTGCAGTGGAATGGGCAGCTCCAGGTGCTGGCATCCAGGCTAGGGGAACACAGTGGCACCCAAAAACTTGGAGATGCCAGCACCTGTGGAGCCCCAAAGGGGGTGTTAAATCATGTCACAGCACTGGCTCCAGGAGCCCTGAGGTCTAGATGTCCAGAAGGGTTGCAGCTCTTTTCTCCTTTCCGCCACTCACAGTGCAGAAAATGGGGGTGTGTTAACAGCTCATTCAGTCCTGCTGCCCTGCTCTAGCCTGTGGCTCCTGGGAGGGCCGGGCCTTGCTGCCATTTCCCATCACGTGGGATGGATGCCCAGCACTGGCGGAGGGTGGGAGGGCTACAGTGTTACAGCAGCTCCTTTTGCACCCACTGTTTGGTGGGTCCTGGGTTCTTGTCCCATGTCCATGAAGAATGAGATTATGCCGACAACTGGAGAGTGAGCAAGGCAGAGAAGAGTTTTATTGAGCAACAAAACAGCTCTCAGCAGAGAGGGGGCCTGAAGGTAGGTAGTCTCAATGTGTGGCTGAGTCTCCAGTTTTTATAGGCTCAGAATGTGGGAGGTGTCAGCTATCCGTAGCCTTGGAAAAGGCAACACTTGATTGGTTAAAAAAGCATTATTCAGAAAGAACCAATTGGGAAGGAGCAGGCAAATGAAAATAGAAGCTCTCATTCTGGTCATGGACTCCATCCAGAACTGACAGCCTGGTTTCCAGGCTTCAGGCTGTCTTTGGCTTGGAGGTTGGGTTTCATAGGGGACACACCCCAATCTGCCTGGGAATTTGTCTGTCTCCTGCTGCTATCTTTAAGATGCTATCTTTGGCTGGGTGTGGTGGCTTACGACTGTAATCTCAATACTTTGGGAGACTGTGGTAGGCAGATTGCTCGAGCCTAGTAGTTTGACCAGCCTGGGCAACATGACGAAACCCTGCCTCTACAAAAAAAAAAAATACAAAAATTAACAGGGTGTGGTGGTGTGTGCCTGTGGTCCCAGCTACTGATGGAGCTGAGATGGGAGGATTGCTTGAGCCATCAGATCAAGGTTGCAGTGAGTCATGATTGCATCACTGCACTCCAGCCTGGGCAACAGAGTGAGACTTTGTCTCAAAATAAAACAAAAACAAACAAACAAAAAAAGATGTTATCTTTAGTTTTTACAGGGAGCCAAACATCCCATGATTCTCACTTCCATGATTATTGTTTTAAGCTACTATTACTCTCTTGCTTATCAAGTTGCTCATTTACTTCTCAGGGCTAGCTAGGTGCCTGGAATTTCCCTTTAAGAAACTCAAGATTTTTTAATTTCTTTGTTTGGTGCTGGGGAGATCAGGCCCCTAAGAGGGGTTCCTGCTCCATCTCATTTGTGAGAGCTTATGAGACAGCCGCTCCAGGGCTGGCCAGTAGCTCAGAAGGAGGAAGAGTCAGTGGCAGGGAAAGGGAGGGCCAGGTTGCCTAGGAGATAGGAGGTCTTCCAGCAGTGGGCTGGGAAACCATTCTCTGGCAGCCCTGCCACTCAGTGGACCCTCAACTTCTCCTTAATTTCCTAGGCAGTATAAGGGTAAGTACAAGTAAAAAGAAATTGAATTTTCCCTGGTGCCAAATGGCAAAGACAAGTCCCTGCCTCCCTTTTCTTAGAGTATTTCCTTTATAATCCTTTCTCTGTCTCTTTGGGAGGTATATAAACCTTTCTGAAAGCTAAACAAGCTCTTTGCCACTTTGGCTTCCCAGGAATGTGCTTCTCGGGGGCCTTGGAGACATCTCTTTGAAATGTGAACATTAAGATGGATGGTGCCCTGTCTCCTGTCTCTCTGGGAGCTTTGCCTAGGAGTCTGGCTACAAGTTGTAGCATATGAGAGTTTTCTTCTTCCTTTGGATGAGTGCAATTAACACATATGTAATAGATTCTATCTGCCTGGCTATGTAAGAGGGTGATACATTTTTTCTGTCTTCGCAATTCCGTTAGTGGATTGCTTTTGATGTGTGTTGCAATCTGGTTTAATGCATATGTAATAATAACACTTTTTTTCATTTCGTATATTTTTGGACAGGTTTTCTAGATTGGCAGATTTTATTTTAAATTTCCGCAACAGCAGCAAGTCCTAGCACACCTCAACATCATCCCAGCAACACCCCACCCTTGGGGAGGAAATATGCCAGAGACAGGAAGGGCCACTTCTAAATACAAGAGAGTCATCAGGCACCTGTCAGGAGGGACAGTATCCAATCTCTAGAGATGGAAATGTCAACCTAAAAGGAAGAAGCAAAGGCAGAATTAATATAGAGAGTTTATTTGGGCCAAGGTTGAGAGCTGCAGCCGTGGATGCACTTCCAAGTTGCCTTGGGGAGTGCTCTGGAAGACAAAGAAGAGCCTCAAGTTTTTAAAGAAAAAAGGAAGAATCATGAGAGAAGCAATTGTGAAAGCTGCTCATCAGGAATTTTCATAAGTTTACGGAAATAACATTGGTTAGTGATTGGCTATATATTATTGCAACTTGGCATTCATCTGCAGCCCACATAGCAAGTGGCTTCAAGAGGTCATCATTCAGTTCCAGGGAGAGTGAGACCTGATTGTGGTCACATTTTAAATGCTTTTCTGGGCCTGATGATTTAAAGGGCTCACATTCCTCAGATAAAAGTTTTTTTTCTTTCTCAGATTGAAGTATTCTGGTGCACTCAGCCTTTGGACAGAAAGGAGTGGAGATTCTCATTACATGTGGGTGCTTGCCTTAGTTGTTTTAAATTTATGTGCAACCAGGCTGTTTCTCCAATATAAAAGCACCCCTGAACGGCCGGGGGTGGTGGCTCACGCCTGTAATCCCAGCACTTTGGGAGGCTGAGGTGGGTGGATCACAAGGTCAGGAGTTTGAGACCAGCCTGGCCAACATAGTGAAACCCCCTCTCTGCTAAAAATACAAAAAAAAAAAAAAAAAATAGCTGGGAGTGGTGGCGGGCACCTGTAATCCCAGCTACTAGGGAGGCTGAGGCAGGTGAATTGCTTGAACCTGTGAGGCAGAGGTTGCGGTGAGCCGAGATTGTGCCACTGCACTCCAGCCTGGGCAATAGTCCGAGACTCCATCTTAAAAAAAAAAAAAAAAAAAAGGCACCCCTAACAAGAGCCAACAGTCTCTGTTGAGACCTTCCTGCCCTTCAAGAGAACACCAAATTGCTTGATGAACATAGTGGAGAGGAATGGGGATCTCCATCATTGGGACCAAGAGAGGCTGTGAAACATGATAAACGCTGGTCTAGAACAGTATGGAGAGGCACATGTAGGACCGGGTTCAACTAGCAAAGAGAAGACAGAGTTCTTTGCAATTTTATGTGAGTCCTTCCAATCAGATGACCTTACAGAGGTTTTAGGTTTAGTTTTTTTTTTTTTTAATTTGTGATGACTTTTTGGAGTTTGGCTCAACTGTCTTGTAGAACATCCCTCATTCTAGCTTTGTCAGACAGCTTCGTCAGGGCCTCCTTGACTTGTCCTTCCCTCCTCTGTATTTCCTGTAACTGGATGTGGATCTAAAGGCTGGACTGGACTCATGAGAAGAATCCTTCACAGGTGTGATGGTTAATACTGAGTGTCAACCCGATTGGATTGAAGGATACAAAGTATTGATCCTGGGTTTGTCTATGAGGTTGTTGCCAAAGGAGATTAACATCTGAGTCAGAAGGGTGGGAAAGGCAGACCCATTCTTAATCTGCATGGGCACCATTAGCTGCTAGTGCAGCTAGAATATAAGCAGGCAGAAAAATGTGAAAAGAGACACTGTCCCAGCCTCCCAGCCTACATCTTTCTCTCGTGCTGGATGCTTCCATGACCTCAAACATCGGACTTCAAGTTCTTCAGTTTGGATCTCCGTGCTCTCAGAGACTGGCTCTCCTTGCTCCTCAGATGCAGATAGCTTACTGTGGGACCTTGTGATTGTGTGAGTTAATACTTAATAAACTCATATATATATATATATATATATATATATATATATATATATATATATTCATTCCATTAGTTCTGCCCCTCCAGAGAACCCTAACTAATACAACAGATGGATCCCATCGGGACACATGATGACAGCCCATCCCTGCTGGTGTTGCTCACTTTGATAATTTAGGGAAGGTGACAGTCACCATATCTCTCACAGTAAAGGTACATTTTCCTTCTCAAAATTAGTAAATACTGTAATTTGTTGAATTATACTTTGACTCCTGTTCCTCAACAACCTTTCACCCAATAAGGTTTAGCATCCACTGAAGGTGCTTCCCTGAATCTATTTCTTCTTTGAGGGTTGCAATAAATGTATATCTTTTTCCTACATTTATTAGAGGAAGTCTTCCCTAAAGAAGAGTTCTCTTTTCTCTCTCTGTTCCTTTTTTTTTTTTGAGTATCACTGTGAATTCATGGATTTCTTTATAACTCAGTGTCAACTGCCATCACTATTATTTCTGATACTTAATCTCAATTTGGCCAGTGGGACCCTCTTCAAGCTGCCTCTGCTGTTCATTTGACATGATCCCATTAGTCCGTGATTTCCTTATTTTCTGGTACAATAAGGTGTCCTAGGCTCAACTTGTACTTTACCTGCTTTTGACTTGGAATCAGTCAGTTCAATGAGGATCCCTGGTCCCCTTTCCTGGGGAATGGTACTTAGATACCAAGTTCAAGGCATGAGGTGTGCCCATTGCTATTACAATGTTATGACTTCTAGGCTCTTTGACGGAAATTAATTACAGACACACACATACATTCATGTACTTATGAATTCACACTGACATTTCTTGTTTTTTTTTTTATTTCAATAGTTTTTGGGGAACAGGTCATGTTTGGTTACATGGATAAGTTCTTTAGTGGTGATTTCTGATGTTTTGGTGAACCTGTCACCCAAGCAGTGTACTCTGTACCCAATGTGTAGTCTTTTTTTCCCTAAACCCCCTCCCACCCTTCCCCCTGAGTCCCCAAAGTCCATTATATCATTCTCATGCCTTTGCATCCTCATAGCTTAGCTCCCACTTATAAGTGAGAACATACAATGTTTGGTTTTCTATTCTTGAGTTACTTCACTTTGAATAATGGTCTCCGACTCCATCCAGGTTACTGTTGCTGTGAATGCCATTATTTTGTTCCTTCTTAAGGCTGAGTGGTATTCCATGGTGTATATATGCCACATTTTCTTTGTCCACTCATTGGTTGATGGGCATTTAGGCTGGTTCCATATTTTTGTAATTGTGAATTTTGCTGCTATAAACATGCATGTGTAAGTGTCTTTTTCGTATAATGACTTCTTTTCCTCTGGGTAGGTCCCCAGTAGTGGAACTGTTGGATCAAATGGTAGTTCTGCTTTTAGTCTTTTAAGGAATTCCCACACTGTTTTCCATAGTGGTTGTAGTAGTTTGCATTCCTACCAGCAGTGTAAGTGTTCCTTTTCACCACATCTATGCCAACATCTGTTATTTTTTTATTTTTTAATTATGGCCATTCTTGCAGGAGTAACATGGTATCTCATCGTGGTTTTGATTTGCATTTCCCTGATAATTAGTGATGTCAAGCTTTTTTAATATGTTTATTGGCCATTTGCATTTCTTCTTTTGAGAACTGTGTATTCATTTCCTTTGCCCACTTTTTTGAGGGTATTATTTTTTGTTTTGTTTTGTTTTGTTGCTGATTTGAGTTCCTTGTAGATTCTGGATATTAGTCCTTTGTTGGATGCATAGTTTATGAAGATTTTCTCCCCCTCTATGGGTTGTCTGTTTACTCTGCTGATTGTTTCTTTTGCTGTGCAGAAGCTATTTAATTAGGTCCCATATATTTATCTTTGTCTTTGTTACATTTGCTTTTGGGTTCTTTGTCATGAACACTTTGCCTAAGCCAATGTCTAGAAGAGTTTTGCCAATGTTATCTTCTAGAATTGTTATGGTTTCAGGTCTTAGGTTTAAGTCTTTGATCCATCTTGAGTTGATTTTTGTATAAGGTGACAGATGAGGATCCAGTTTCATTCTTTTACATGTGGCTTGCCAATTATCCCAGCACCATTTGTTGAGCAGGGTGTCCTTTCCCCACTTTATGTTTTTGTTTGCTTTGTCGAAGAGCCATAGGCTGTAAATATTTGGCTTTATTTCTGGTTTCTCTATTCTGTTCTACTGGTCTACATGACTATTTTTATACAAGTACCATGCTGTTTTGGTAACTATACCCTTATAGTATAGTTTGAAGTCAGGTAATATCATACCTCCAGATTTGTTCTTTTTGCTTAGTCTTGTTTCAGCTGTGTGGGCTCTTTTTTTGTTCCATATGAATTTTAGGATTTTTTTTTCTAGTTCTGTGAAGAATGATGATGGTATTTTGATGGGAATTGCATTGAATTTGTAGATCGCTTTTGGCAGTCTGGTCATTTGCACAATATTGATTCTACCCATCCATCAACATGAGATGTGTTTTCATTTGTTTGTGTTGTCTATGATTTCTTTCAGCAGCGTTTTGTAGTTTTCCTTGCAGAGATCTTTCACCTCCTTGGTTAGGTATATTCCTAAGTATTTTATTATTATTATTATTGCAGCTTTTGTAAAAGGGATTGAGTTATTGATTTGATTCTCAGCTTGGTCATTGTTGGTATATAGCAGTGTTACTGATTTGTGTACGTTGATTTTGTATCCTGAAACTTTACTGAATTCATTTATCAAATCTAGAAGCTTTCTGGATGAGTCTTTAGGGTTTTCTAGGTATACAATCATATCATTGGTGAACAGCAGTTTGATTTCCTCTTTACTGATTTAGATGCCCTTTATTTCTTTCTCTTGTCTTACTGCTCTGTCTAGGACTTCCAGTACTATGTTGAATAGAAGTGGTGAAAGTAGGCATCCTTGTCTTGTTCCAATTCTCAGGGGGAATGATTTCAACTTTTCCCTATTCAGTACAATGTTGGCTGTGGGTTTGTCATAGATGGCTTTTATTACCTTAAGGTATGTCCCTTCTATGCTGATTTTGCTGAGGGTGTTAATCATAAAAAGATGCTGGATTTTGTCAAATGCTTTTCCTGCATCTATTGAGGTGATCACGTGATTTTAGTTTTTAATTCTGTTTATGTGATGTATCACATTTATTGACCTATGTATATTAAACCATCCTTGCATCCCTTATATGAAACCCACTTGATCATGGTGTTTATCTTTATACATGATGATATATCTTTATATCTTAATACACTACTTGATCATAGTGCATTAACTTTTTTGATATGCGGTTGGATTCGGTTAGCTAATATTTTGTTGAGGATTTTCGCATCTATGTTCATCAGGGATATTGGTCTGTAGTTTTTCTTTTTGTTATGTCCTTTCCTAGTTTTGGCATTAGGATGATACCGGTTTCACAGAATGATTTAAGGATGAGTCCCTCTTTCTCTATCTTTTGGAATAGTTTCAGTAAGATTGGTACCAATTCTTCTTTGAATAGCTGATAGAATTTAGCTGTGAATCCATCTGGTCCTGGACTTTTTTTTTTTGTTGGGAATTTTTGTATTACTGTTTTTATCTTGCTACTTGTTATTGGTCTGTTCAAAGTTTCTGTTTATTCCTGATTTAATATAGGAGGGTTGTATATTTCCAGGAATTTATCCATTCTTCTAGATTTTCTAGTTTGTGTGTGTAAAGGTGTTCATGGTAGCCTTGCATGATCTTTTGTATTTCTGTGGTGTCAGTTGTAATATCTCCCGTTTTGTTTCTAATTGAGCTTATTTGGATCTTCTCTCTCCTTTTCTTGGTTAATCTCGCTAATGGTCTATCTATTTTGTTTATCTTTTCAAAGAATCATCTTTTTTGTTTCACTTATCTTTTTGTTGTTGTTGTTTCCATTTCATTTAGTTCTGCTATGATCTTTGTTACTTCTTTTCTTCTGCTGGGTTTGAGTTTAGTTTGTTCTTGTTTCTCTAGTTCCTTGAGGGTGTGATCTTAGATTGTCTATTTGTGCTCTTTCAGACATTTTCATGTAGGCATTTAATGCTATGAACTTTTTCTTAGCACTGCTTTTTCCGTATCCCAGAGGTTCAGTTCAAATACTTTTTTTTTCTTTTTTAGATGGAGTCTCGCTCTGTGGCCCAGGCTGGAGTGCAATGGCTCATCTCGGCTCACTGCAAGCTCCGCCTCCCGGGTTCACACCATTCTCCTGCCTCAGCTTCTCGAGTAGCTGAGACTACAGGCGCCTGCCACCACTCCCAGCTAATTTTTTCTATTTTTAGTACAGATGGGGTTTCACCGTGTTAGCCAGGATGGTCTCGATCTCCTGACCTCGTGATCCACCCACCTCAGCCTCCCAAAGTGCTGGGATTACAGGAGTGAGCCACCGTACTGACCCAGTTCAAATACTGTTTAAATTTCTGTCTTGATTTCATGGTTGGCCCAAAGGTCATTCAGGAGCAGATTACTTAATTTCCATGTATTTGTGTAGTTTTGAGGGTTCCTTTTGGAGTCCATTTCCTGTTTTATTCCACGTGGTCTGAAAGAGTACTTGGTATAATTTCAGTTTTCTTAAATTTATTGAGACTTTTTTGTGGCCTATCATATGGTCTATCTTGGAGAATATTCCATGTGCTGACAAAAAGAATGTATATTCTGCAGTTGTTGGGTAGAATGTTCTGTAAATATCTGTTAAGTCCATTTGTTCTAGGGTATAGTTTAAGTTCATTGTTTCTTTGTTGACTTCCTGTCTTGATGATCCATCTAGTGCTGTCAGTGGAGTATTGAAGTCCCCCACTATTATCATGTTGCCATCTATCTAATTTCTTAGATCTGGTAATAACTGTTTTAGAAATTTGAGAGCTCCAGTGTTGGGTGCATATATATTTAGGACTGTGATATTTTCCTGTTGGACCAATCCTTTTATCATTATATAATGTCCCCCTTTGTCTTCTTAAACTGTTGTTGCTTTAAAGTCTGTTTTGTCTGATATAAGAATAGCTACTCCTGCTCACTTTTGGTGTCCATTTGCATGGAATATCTTTTCCATTCCTTTACCTTAAGTTTATGTGAGTCCTTATGTGTCTGGTGAGTCTCTTGAAGATGGCAGATACTTCGTTGATGGATTTTTATCTATTCTTCCATTCTGTATCTTTTAAGTGGAGCATTTAAGCCATTTACATTCAACTTTAGTATTGAGATGTGAGGTACTGTTCTATTCATTGTGCTAGTTGTTGCCTGAATAACTTTTTTGTTGTTGTTGTTTGTTTTTTCTGTTTGTATTGTTTTATAGGCCCTGTGAGATTTATGCTTTAAGAAAGTTCTATCTTGGTGTATTTTGAGGTTTCATTTAAAGATTTAGAACTCCTTTTAGCATTTCTTGTGGTGCTGGCTTGGGAGTGGCAAATTATCTCAGCATTGATTTGTCTGAAAAAGACTATCTCTATTTCATTTATGAAGCTTAATTTTCCTGGATACGAAATTCTTGGTTAACAATTATTTTGTTTGAGGAGGCTAAAGATAGGACCCCAATTCCTTCTTGCTTATAGGGTTTCTGCTAAGAAATCTGCTGTTAATCTGATAGGTTTTCCTTTATAGGTTACTTGATGCTTTTGCCTCACAGCTCTTAAGAGTCTTTCCCTCATCTTGACTTTAGATAATCTGATGACTACATGCCAAGGTGATGATCTATTTGCAATGAATTTCCCAGGTATTCTTTGAGCTTGTTTGATATCTAGGTCTCTAGCAAGGCCAGGGAAGTTTTCCTCAATTGTTCCCTCAAATAAGTTCCACACTTTTAGATTTCTCTTTCTTCTCAAGAACACCAATTATTCTTAGGTTTGGTGGTTTAACATAATCCCAAATTTCTTGGGGGCTTTGTTCATTTTTTAATTTTTTTTTTCTTTTTTTGGTTTTTATCTGATTGGGTTCATTCAAAAGTCTTCTCTTTGAGCTCTGAAGTTCTTTCTTCTACTTGTTCTAATCTATTGTTGACACTTTCTGGTGCATTTTATCTTTCTCTAAGTGTGTCTTCCATTTTTGGAAATTATGATTGTTTTTTCTTTATGATATCTATTTATCTAGTGAATTTTTCATCCATATTCTCTATTGTCTTTTTAATTTCTTTAAGTTCATTTTCACCTTTTTCTGGTATCTCCTTGAGTAGTTTAATAACCAACCTTCTGAATTCTTTATCTGGCAATTCAGATTTCTTTTGGGTTTGGATCCATTGCTGGGAAGCTAGTGTGATCTTTTGGGGGTGTTATAGAACCTTGTTTTGTCATATTACCAGAATTAATTTTCAGATTCCTTCTCATTTGGTGAGCTTTGAGCTCACCAAAGAGAATATTTCAATGGAAAGATCTGGAACTCAGGGGCTGCTGTTCATATTCTTTTGTCCCACAGGTGACCCCTTGATGTTGTGCTCTCCCCTTTCGTCTAGGGATGGGGCTTCCTGAGAGCCAGACTGCAGTGATTGTAATTGCTCTTCTGGGTCTAGCCACCCAGTGGGGTTACCAGACTCTGGGCTGGTGCTGCGGAATGTCTGCAAAGAGTCCTGTGATGTGATCCATTTTCAGGTCTCCTAGCCATGGCTATCAGCACCTGTTCTCGTGGAGGTGGCCAGGGAATGAAGTAGACTCTCTGAGAGTCTTTGGTTGTAGATATCTTTAGTGTGATGGCTTTCTCAAATGCTTGTTATGCTAACAGTGAAGTTGTCACATGGACAGACTCAAGACCTCTGGTTAGCCCGGATGTTGCAGGCAGTGGAATTAGCTGTTGTTTTCTCTTTCCTTGAAGCAGGATTATTCCGTCATGAGTTGTTGTAATGTCCTGAGCTGCTTGGCCTCCAGCCAAGAGATGGTGCTTTCAAGAGAACACCAGCTGCAGTAGTAGTAGAGGGATCTAAGCTTGCCCTAATTTGGCCAGGATAAGTATTTGGGTTTCTTAGGTGATGGGTGGGGCCACAAAGCTACCTAAAATGTATGTCTTTTCTGATCAACTACCAGGGCAGGTAGAGAAATACCCATCAGGTGGGGGCAGAGTTAGGCATGTCTGGGCTCAGACTCTCCTTGAGCAAGGCTTGCCACAGCCACTGTCAAGGGTGAGAATGTGGTTCTCAGGCCAATGGGGCTGTGTTCCAAGGGGTATTATGGCTGCGTCTGTTCCATTATATAGGTCACCAGGGAAATAGGGGAAAGCTGGTAGCAATAGGCCTCACCCAGCTCCCACACAGTTGGTGGGGCCGATCTTGCTCCTGCGGTGTCCCACTAAGAGCACCAAGTTTATCTCTGGGCAGCCTATGCTCTGGACTCAGACCTTGCCCCAGGCTATAAGCTTCCCTGCTGAGAAAGCAAGCACAGCTTTCAGGCCTCACCCCTCCCTGTCTGCCCATCCTGTTGGCCACAGCTTTGCACTCCTATCTGTAGCAGTTCCCTTTTGCCCTCCGGATTCTGTTCAAGAGAATTTGCACCCAGTTGAAATTATTACAAAGCTCACTTGGAAGCTTCTTTCACCCTGTGGCCCCTGCTAATTCTACTGGCTGCCTCTCTCAAGGACCCCTGTGAGATAGAGTCAGAGATGGCTTCCCTGGGCTAAAGCTGGAGAATGGGAATGTCTACAAGGCTCTTCCCACTGCTGCTTCTACTTTTATAGGAAATATTTTGTATTAAATCCATTTCAGCTGTAGATACGGTTAAATCCTTCTCCTGTAATCTGGATTTTCAGGTTCCCCAGTGGGGATATGTGTTTGGAGGCAGGTTTTCCCCCTCACACTTTGGGAATGCACAGTTTTTTGCCTGTCTTGTGGAATTTGCAGCGGCGCGCCACTTCTTTAAAAGGATCAGTGAATTATTTCGTTCTTCCTGGTACACTCCTGTGGTGGTTCTTAGAGCGAAAGTTCATGCTGTGTGTCTCCACATCCTCCTCTGTCTGTCCATTCAAGTGGGAGCTGAACAGTAGCCCTGTCTCCTATCTGTCATCTTCCTCTTAAAACCTGGCAATTTATTTTTATTTTTTATAGAGATAAGGTCTCACAATGTTGCCCAGGTTGGTCTTGAACTCCTGGGCTCAAGCTTCCCAAAGACACTGATATTTCTAATTTAAATTTAACATTACTGAATTATTATTTAACTTTATTTTATTTAATAATTATATCTATTTTCCCCTTCAAAGAAAATTATGTTTCCTAAAAACATGTTTGTATAACATACATCTATATACACATACGATTAATATATATACACACAGTACTTTCTTGTTCTGTCCAAAAACATTCACATAGCAGTCTCAAAATGATAATAATAGCTTTGTTACCAACAATAAATTCAGTAAGGGCAAAGCTTATTTGTAATGCTTTCTGTTCCCAGAGAGTATCCAACTAAGGCTGTGCAGCCCAAGTGCCATGTTTGACAGTTTCTTAAAATGATTCTTTTTGCCATGTTATCAGTTTGATACATAGTTGGCCTCATTTCTTTGTGTGTACAATTTTGGACTGATTTCTCTGATGTTTTTTATTTCATTTTATTTTTTGCATAATGTAAAACACTTACATGGTTCAAAAGTCAAAACTATTTTTGAAAGTACAGAGAATTCTTTCTTCCAGCCCTATCCCTCTACGCCATTCCTACCCACTTGTGTGGTTAATCATTTTTATTGGTTTTTGGCTTATCTTTCCAGTGTTTCTTTACAATAAGCAAATATGTATACGTACACACATATATAATCTTATTTTTCAAAAAATAACACCATATATACACTGTCTGTATTTGGCCTTTTCTACTAACAATATGTCTTGGATATTATTCCATAGTGGTTAATGGCAGACATTTTTTATTCTTCTTTCTTATGGCTGCATAGCACTTCACTATGTGACTATACCATAATTCATTCAAATTCATTCAACCAGTTTCCCATTGGTGGACACCTGAAAAACTCCTATCTCTTGATATTTGGTCAGTTGCCTCAACTGCTTGCCAACTTCTGCTTTGGAGTGGACAAGGAAGGTAAGACCTTTGGAGACAAGACTCAAGACTCAGCCACTTTTGTCCCAAAGCTACAGGACTTGTTCTGCCTGCCAATGCTGTCTCTTGCTTCAGCAAAAGTGGGATTAAGCGTGTGTATAATGCCAGGTATGAAGCTGCACTGCTATGCAAGTTGGACTTCTCAATCAGCATAAAAGAGCTGACCATTGGAACCATCCGAAATCTCATGAAGAGGGATGAGGAACTCTACTTATGTACATTTTACAGCAGACAGTAGGACCAGGTAAGTCAAGGTTATCCACTATAGTAAGTTACTGCTCAAAGGAAAACTGATAGAAAAAGGATCTCCACATTCTTAAACACAGAAGCAGTCTGCTTCAGGCAGAAGATGACAGGCAACTCTTCTAGTAGAACTTGAGGTATACATTCATGGCTCCACTGAGAATGGAGATGGGGTTTCAAGCATGGAAGTGGGGACAGTGACCTATCATTCTGAGAAGACACTTTTATGCCCACATCTCAAGCATTGCTATTATTTTAGAAGTAGATGCTCAGTTGTCTGATAAAGAGTATGATATCATCCCTTATTGGTTTTAGGACCTAGAAATAGATTTGCAGGACCCTAAGGGCAGGATAGAGGTGGATGAGAAGGTTTATAGTTTTTGGGTCCAAGAGGTGGTGGTTGGTTAGTGTATGGGAGAAGAACCAGCAGAACCTGAGGGTGTAAGGGTTGATAGACAAAACAAAGCTCTAAGTACATGGGCCCCAGGCCAGTGCCCAGAAACAAGCCCAGATGCAAGAACACAGCCCCATACTATGATCTCACCTCTAGCAGGCCACCACTCTGCAGCTGAATGTCCAGGACTTCTGCAGGTTAAAGAATGACATCTGCTAATCTCCAGTCAAGGTGCACCTCAGCTATACTCTGGACTGTAGTAACAATGTGAACCATTGTCTGTATGCCCTGGGGAATCACTAGATTCCAAGGTGGGCTTTGAACTTGGGGTTGTCACCAACCAGTGGGTGTGGACCTGGGAGTCCCATACCTTAGTGTAGGAATGTTGATGTCATGGGTATTGGGGACAGAGGAGATGGACTGCATTCACGCATGGTTTTGCTGTTGTTCCAGCTCTCTAAAATACCTTGCCTTTTTTGGTCTATGTATCAGAGACCTTTCCATCTGTCAACAATCAACATTAGCTTCACCTTGCTAATAGAGCTTTTCTTGGGCCCCTTTGGGTAGAAGGGTAGTCTAGTCCTTCCTTTTGGTTCCTAATACAGTTCTGGCTGGATTATAAGGACTTCAATTCATCTCTATAACTAGTATTTAGCACTGTGTCAGGCACCCAGCTGGTACTCAGTAACTGTTCAGAGAATGAGTGAATAAATGAATGAATGATTCCAACAGATGAAGGAACTGGCCTGAAAATGACTTGCCTATTTGCCAAATTCACCCAGCTTGTTAGTTTCTCACCTCCTGACAGCAATCAGGAATAAAAGCCAAAATCTAGATTGGCTTTTCATCCCAAGACATGTCCTGTCCTTTATATGGGTTTGGACTTACGTTAGAGCCCTTGTCATTCCTAATAATTCCCTCTTGTGCCTACCTGGATGGAGCTCACCTTGGGCTACGATTAGGAGAGCCTGTCTCCAGCACCTGCACTCACTCACCTAACTCCACCTGATGACTTGACCTATTTGTTCCTCCATCAGTCAACATGAGTGCATTGGAGACCTACTGTCTGTTGTTCTCTGTGGACACATGTGAAGTGCAAAGACATGCTAAGGCAACTGGCCTGAGCCTGTAATTCAGCCAAGGCTGGTAATGACACATGATCAGAGGTCACAACACTCTTTTTTAAGTCACAGCAGTTTCCCTTAAACATGGCTTTAGAGTCTCTGAGCTCACCATGACTTCTATTAGAAATAGCATAAGCCTACAGTGCTTTCCCTACTCTTTGTTCTCATTCACCACTCAGCACCACACTTTTGGCACCAGATAGATGGGGATTTTTCCCACACGCATCAGTAAAGCAATTCTGCAGCACACACCAATGAGGTGTCCTGCAATTCAATTCAATTCTGATGCTAACTACCGAAAGATGTCATCAAATCCCACAGGGTGAGGGCTCAGTCCCATAAGACTCTCCCCAACCTCACACACCAATTGCAAGCCCTAGGATGTGACCTGAGCCTTTGACCAACCAGTTACAAATTGAGGTTCCTACAACCCCCTCCTTGGGTTCAATTAATTTGTTAGAGCAGCTCACAGAATTCAGGGAAACACTTTGCTTATGTTTATCCCTTATGATAAGGGACATTACAAAGGGTAAAATAAACAGCCAGCTGAAAGGGAGGCACAGGATGAGGTATGTGGGAAGGGCTGAGAAGCTCCCATGCCCTCCTAGGGACCACGCACCAGGAAGCTCCACATGTTCAGCTGTCCAGAGCTCCCAAAACTCAGCCCTTTTGGGTTTTTATGGAAGCTTCATCATATAGGCATGACTGACTACATCATGGGCCATTGGTGATCAGCTTAACTTTCAGCCTCTCTCCCCACCCTGGAGTTTGGAAGTGGGGCTGTAAGTCCTAACCCTCTAATCATGCCTTGGTCTATGGACGACCAGTTCCCATCCTGAAGTTACCTAGAGGACTCATCCACCCGTTACTCATTAGCATACAAAAGACACTCATCACTCTGGAGATTTCAACTGTATATCAGGAAACATGGATGAAGACCAAATATGTATTTCACAATATTACAGCTGCCATCAGCCATGGATGAGTTTCTCATCATTCAAATGTTCCTTCTTTTTTAGAAACCACCTGTTTTACTCTAAAGAAAGTAGATTCTTATGAAAAGTAGGCTGTTTGGGGGTCCAGAATTTCAACATATGCCACCAAACCCTTTTCTTCCCTCTGAATTTTTGGAGGCGCACCTCACCTTGTGAATTTGTAGCACCCCAAACCAGTAAGCACACACATTGAAATACATGTACATGCCCACAGCTACCCACTAGTAAGCACCATCCCCCATGTCCAGTCACACAGATGTGAGAAGATGGAGAAATGTTCACCTAAACAGCTGGTGTGAGAAGTCCTGCCTCTGTCAGCTGAGCCCACATGGGAAAGATCCCCAGTCCCTAGGCCCCACATCAATGGGCACAGGGCCTTCAGAGGAAAGGACAACCACTCCGTCGTGGAGGGAGGACACTTTGGACTCGGGTGTGTGTTTGAGGGATTCCAGAGGGTAGAAGTTGAGGAAGAGGAGTTGGGAGAATGAGAAGGTAGGATGTTCCACAGGATGAGACCCTTCCTCTCAAACCAAACCTAATAGCCAATAAGTACAGGAAAAGATCCTTGACATCTCTAGTGATAAGGGAAATGCAAATCCAAACCCCAATAAGAAATCACTTCACACTCTCCAGGGTGGCCAGAATACAAAAGGCTGAGAACAAGTATTGGGAGGATGTGGAGAGATCAGAACACTCCTATGCTGCTGGTGGCAATGTAAAACAGTACAGCTGCCTTGGAAAACAGCTCCCCAAATGTTAAACACAGAGCTATCACAGGACCCAGCAATTCCACTCCTACATACATACCCTGAGAGAAATGAAAGTACACGTCCACATGGACACTTGGACACAAATGTGCATAGCAGCATTATTCATAGTAGCCAAAACCCAAATGTTCATCAACTGATGAATGAACTGACACAATGTGGTCTATCCAGACAATGGAATATTAGTCATAAAAAGGGATGAAGTACTGATACATGATATACCACGGATGAACCTCAAGAATGTTAGGCTAAGTGAAAGAAGCCAGTCACAAAAGACCTCCTGTTATGTGATTCACTCATATGAAAGTCCAGAATAGGGAAATCTACAGAAACAGAAAGTAGATTAGTGGGAACTTAGGGCTCAGCTTGCGAGGTGGGGGCAGGGGCAGGAAGATGGGAGGTGACACCTAAAGGGTTTGGAGTTTTTTTTGGAGGTGATGAAAATGTTCTAAAACTGACCGAAGCGATGGTTGCACACATCTGTGAATAGACCAAAAACTATTGATCATACACATTAAATGGGCGAATTGTATACATGCAAGTTATATCTCAGTGAAGGCATTAAGAACTAAACAAAAATAAGAACACAGATCTTCTGTCTTTCCTATTTATTTATTTATTTTGAGACAGAGTCTCGCTCTGTCACCCAGGCTGGAGTGCAATGGCGCGATCTTGGCTCACTGCAACCTCCGCCTCCTGGGTTCAAGCAATTCTCCTGCCTCAGCCTCCCAAATAGCTGGGATTACAGGCACTCGACACCACACCCGGCTAATCTTTTATATTTTTAGTAGAGATGGGGTTTCACCATGTTGGCCAGGCTGGTCTGGAACTGCAGACCTCAGATGATCCACTTGCCTCGGCCTCCCAAAGAGCTGAGATTACAGGCATGAGCCACCATGCCTAAACACCTTGACCACCTTGACCACCTTGACCACCTTTTTTTTTTTTTTTTTTTTTTTCCGGAAAGCAATGAGGGAGCAACACTTTGTTACCTGGGAGGCATGGACCGAAAGAGAGGCAGAGGCCGGAGGGAGAGCGTGAGGCAGGGGTCAATGGGCATCATGCCAGGCTTAGGGCATCCCCAAAGCTGTGGGATTGGGGCTTGAAGCCCAGGTCTTAGAGACCTGAGCAGGCCCAGCTGACACAGGCTGCAAACAAATGTCCTCTCATCCTCACCGCAATCCCTACAAGCTGCTCACCTCCTGTGCTTGCCGTGTGGATGTGTCCTGAGTGGCCCATGCAGATTTCTACATCTGACCCCCTCGCTTGAAATAAAAGGAAATAAAGTGAGTACAAACACCCTTACGCATTACTGTAGCTCAAATGAGGCCAGACTAGATCCTAAAGAAGACCTGGCGTGGGCCATCTTCTAGAGTCATCCCACCTCCCAGGACAAGCAAAGGTCCTGCCTCCAAGTTGCTGCAACTTATATGACACAGCAAGGCAATAGACTCTGGGAGGAAAAGTTTTTTAACTATAGTATTTTTAAAATAGAACATTATTTTGAAATTACTTCGACATCTACTGTCAGGTGACTTGTAAAAGCGCTTGTATGTTAAATGCTCTACATTAGGAGATTATTTTGTTCTTGAGTCCCTACAGAGAATTCCTTGGGAATGAAGTGCTATTGTGCATTCAGAATTATGTGGCTATAGCAGTTCCATATTGCAGGCCAGGAACTCAGGAATGTCCCCTCTGTCCCAGCTCTTCAAGTTGGGTCCTACAGATCCCACGGGGACAAGCTTTTGGAAAATTGCTGGGTTTCTAGACCAATCACGTCTTTGAAATGTCTTCTTGTCACTCCGTGGTTTCTTGCTTCAGCTTAACCCCACTGGCCGGCCCCATAGATCAGGCAGCTCACAATTTGAACACAGCCAGGGGGCATGGAGGATGAGAACCAACCTATCCTGCCAATCCTGGCAGCACGTGGGGAAAGCCAGGCCCAAGTTTCCATATGTGAACACATTACATTGTCTCCACCAAGAAAACAGCCCCTGTGAAATATTCATGTGCGTCACCCACTTTGCCTTAGGTTCCATTACCTAAGGGACAAACCTGGTGTTGCTCAGTAGTGCCAGGCTTAGCACTGCCAGAGGAAATCTGCATCTACAAAGAGTTAAAGAAGAAGGAATTGAATTGAGTTATAAGCAATACATCCAATAAATATTTATTGAGTGACTATTTCATTCCAAGCGTTCTGCTAGGTGCTGAGAAATCAGAAACAAATACATTGAACTCATTGGCAAACTAGCTGGGGAGATGGGCAGGGAAGCCAACTGTTGCAGTCTGGTGAGAGTTGGGCTGGGGAATGCAATGGCTTTGCAGGAGCCCGGAGCAGAGACATGTAGTTCTGCTTGGTGGGACTGAGCAGATGTCAGGCAAAGCTTCCCAAAGGACACCATGTTCAAGAAGGGTCCTGAAGAATGATTCGAAGCTGGGAAGTCTGAGGAAAGCATCGAAGGTGAAGGCATAGAGGTAGGGGAAGCATGGCACACCCAGAGAACTGCAGATGCCCTGTCATGCCTGCAGTCTTTATGGGAGGTGAGGAAGAATTCCCAGGGTACATGGATGCATTTTAGGAGACTGAGACTGGTCTTCGAAGATGATCAGACATAGGCTTGAAGACTTGATGCTTTTGAAAGCTCGCTCTGACAGTAGCATAGAGAAGGAATGGGGGAAGCTTTGCTTATAATAAAGTGAGAAATGATGGGGGCTGAATTAAGAGAATGGTTCTGCGGGTGGAGTATGAGGGTATGTCCTAAAGATAGAAGAGAGAATGACCAGGACTTGAGAGTGATTGAAGTGGGGTACAGGGAGACAGGAGACACCTTCTATGGCCGTAGCTTGAGTCACTGTGTGGACAGGGGTGCTCGTCATTGAGACCAGAAAGCTTGGAGAGGAAAATGCTCATATGCAATTCTGAAGTTCCTAAGAGACAACTGGGTAACACACAAGGATGAATGTGAAACAAACAAGGGGCTAGGTCCTGTAAGCTTATCAGGACTTCTTGCTGAAAGAAGTAAAGCACATCTCTAATGATGACAGAAATAACCACAAACCTGCGAGTCAGCCTCAAATATCTTTCCTGGGGGATTAAATGATGGCTGAGGGACAGGGTACCCCAGAATGTCCCTTGCACAGGAGAGGACCTAGAGAAGAGACTATTTTTTGAGCAGGTCACATTCAGCTTACTGCAATGTCTTTGCCTTAAACGCTCCTCTGTATTATAAGAATGGAGTTTATATGAGAGGTGAGAGGGTCCCAGTGACTTACCAACCATGGCGTGCTTCTGCAAACATTTCAAAGACCAGAGCTCTGGCTTTTAGAATGCTTTCTAGAGCAAGTACCATGCATAATGACACCATTACCTGGAATTATACACCATCTTTCTTCAGAGGCACACAAGGAGCTTAGCACATTACCTTAGGTCTAGGTTAGCTGCTTTGTTTCATGCATGCTGCTGGTGTTTCTGGAAGAACATTTATGAGATGATTGCTCTTGAAAGGCTTCAGAACAATCAAGATGGTCTGTTGCTATTGGGTTCTTTTTTTTTTTTTTTTTTTTTTTGAGACAGGGTCTTGCTCTGTCGTCCAGGCTGGAGTGCAGTGGTGCAATCTCAGCTCAACACAAACTCTGCCTCCTGGGCTCAAGCAATTCTCCCACCTCAGCCTCCAGATTAGCTGGGACTATAGGTGTGTGCCACCACACCTAGCTTTTTTTTTTTTCCTGTAGAGGCAGGGTTTCACCATGTTGCCTAGGCTGGTCTCCAACTCCTGGGCTCAAGCAATCTGCCTGCCTCGGCTTTCCAAAGTGCTGGGATTACAAGCGTGAGCCACTGCACTGGCTGGGTTTTATATTTTATTTTATTTATTTATTTATTTAGACTGAGTCTTGCTCTGTCACCCAGGCTGGAGTGCAATGGTGCCATCTCAGCTCACTGCAAACTCCACCTCCTGGATTCAAGCAGTTCTCCAGTCTCAGCTTCCCGAGTAGCTGGGATTACAGGTGCACGCCATCACACCCAGCTAATTTTTGTATTTTTAGTAGAGACGGGGTTTTGCCATGTTGGCCAGGCTGGTCTTGAACTCCTGACCTCAGGTGATCCACCCGCCTCGGCCTCCCAAAGTGCTGGGATTACAGGCGTGAGCCACCGCGCCCGGCCTGGGGTTTTTTAATGTTTATTTTTATTATTTTTTTAATAGAAAGCATGCAAAAAGAGAGGACACAGTCATTGCACAGTATTACAAAAAATAGTCATAGAAGTGAATATAAATAATGCAAAATGCAATACAGCCAGAGTTCCTTCTTCACCCTTTTTATTGATATGTTCACCCAAGTGTTCTCACACATAGAAGCAGGTGGTTTTCTTTACTATAGTACTATAGTTTGGAGTGTTTATGCTTCACTAATGGTACAAAATTAGCTGAGAAAAGATTTAAATTGGTGTTTTAATTATCCAGTGTGATAACAAACCACCTAAAAATGTAGTGGTATAAAACAACTACTGTGTATTTTCTCACACTACTTTGAGGAGGTTTAAAAACACCACAAATTCATCACCTTGGTTTCTGCGGGTCAGAACAACCCAAATTCATCATCTCGGTTTCCGTGGGTCAGAACTGCAGGTATGGGTTGGCTGGGTCCTCTGCTCAGGGTCTCACCAGGTTGAAATCAAGGTGGCAGCCAGAGCTGTGGTCTCATCTGAACTAATGCAGAACTCACCAGAGCACATGTAGTGTTGGTAGAATCCATTTCCTTGTGGTTGGAGGACGGAGGTGTCCTCTTCCTTGCTGGCTGCTGGCCGGGGGCCATCCTCAGCTCCTAGAGGCTGCCCTAGAGTCCTGGCCACATGGCCCCCCACTCTCGCCTTGTGGCAGCTCCAGGCCAGCAGGGGACGCCACTGCTCCCTCCAGTGTCCTCTCAGGGTTCACCTGATTCGGCCAAGCCCATCAGGATAATCTTCCTTCTTTTTTTTTTTTAACTTTTTTTTTTTTTTGAGACAGAGTCTTGCTCTGTCACCTAGGCTAGAGTGTAGTGGCCCAGTCTTGGCTCACTGCAAGCTCCGCCTCCCAGGTTCATGCCATTCTCCTGCCTCAGCCTCCCCAGTAGCTGGGACTACAGGCGCCCACCACCACGCTCTGCTAATTTTTTGTATGTTTAGTAGAGACAGGGTTTCACCGCATTAGCCAGGATGGTCTCGATCTCCTGACCTTGTGATCCGCCCGCCTCAGCTTCCCAAAGTGCTGGGATTACAGGCGTGAGCCACCACACCTGGCCCCTTTTTCAACTTTTTCAGGGGTACATGTGCAGGTTTGTTATTTGGGTAAACTTGTGTCATGGGGGTTTGTTGTACAGATTATTTCGTCACCCAGGTACTAAACCTAGTACCCAGTAGTTATTTTTTTCTGATCGTCTTTCTCCTCCCACCCTCCACTCTCAAGTTGCCCCCGTGTCTGTTAATCTTCTTTCTTGATAAACTCAAAGTCAGACGAGTCCAGATCTTACCTACATCTGCAAAATCAATTTTTCCTATAAAGGAACGTAATCACAGAAGCACTGTCCCATTGTAGTACGAGTGCTGAGCCGTTGTAAGCAAAGAGAGTTGTCCTGCCCACACTCAAGGGGAGCGAGTGCAGGGCCAGTGCACCCCTCACGTGGAAGTGGGAGTGCTGGGGGCTCACTTAGTGCTCTGCTCACCACAACCCCAAACTCACAACTTTATTCCCACCAATCCTGTCCCCTCCAGCCCAGGGGGCACACACTCCAGCAGGACATCAGCTGAGCTCAGGGAACGCTCTGCTGACTGGTGACGAGGGACCTACCTCTTCACACCCATGACACCCACCCGCTGAGCCCCTCACCTTCTCCCACACAGCCCCGAAGGCCCTGGCCAGGTCACCTCTGGCCTCATTTTCCATTCTCCCCTCCTTCCTCCCCTCCAGCCACAGGGTCCTCCTCGATGTGCCCAGACATGGTGGGTGCACACTTGCCTGACAGCCTCTCTTCTTTTCCCTTTGCCTGGAATGCTCTCTTCCCAGTTACCAAAGATACTCAGGCTGTCTCCCCAATTTCCTTCAGGCCCTTGCTCCAAAAGCTCCTTCCGGGTGAAGCCTCCCCTCCCATCCTCCTTAAAGCTTCAGCCTTTACCTGGGACACTTCCTCCCCCACTGCCTGCCTCCTTTAAACTCTCCTTAGTCCTCTTGCAGGCCACACAGCTCAACACAGGCAGGAGGGGGCACTGCTGCCCTGGCTGGTGTGCAGCCACCAGAGGCTGAAGCTCACCGATGTCTCTCTGGGGCCCAGGATCGCCTTCCTTGATTCCAGCTCTCTCAGGCTGTCAGGACCTGGCGCTGGGAGGCACTAAGCCATGCCCTGGCCTGAGGCCTTCTCTCTCCCTCTTTGCCCTGTATCTCTGCAGGGGAGCCCGGCCCTGCCCCTGGGAGGGTGGGGGCAGAGGTGTGGAGAGTGGGTGTATAAGGCCAGGGTTTGCCAGGCCCAGGACAGCCTGGCACCTGTCAGTGGATGAGCACCTCCCCCTTAGCCCGATGTCAGGGTGGGCATGAGGGTGCCTAACTAACTGAGGAAAGGGTCTGTGCAACCCCCTTCTCCTACGAGTTCTTGTTTCTGAAGGCTCCTCAAGCACACTGCGGTGTCCACACCACTGGCAGCAGGCTCCTCTTCAGGTGGTCTTAGGAACTTCTCAGAACTTTTTGAGTTATCTTTCTGGTCTCTTCCTCCTGAGCACGGTTCTCCTGGTTGAGCTCCAGGCCATGCCATTCAATGCCCTCCAGGACAGGCCGAAGGGCTTGTCTGTTTGGTGGTTGCTAAGGTTTGAAAAAAGCCAGTTGGAAACTTAATCCCCAAAGCAACAGTGTTGGGAGGTGGGACTTAATGGGAGGTGTTCAGTCATGAGGGCTCCACCCTTATGAATGGATTCTCTCTCTCTTGTTCTCTCTCTCTCTCTCTTCCCGCCCCGCCCACCCCTCCTTCCCCAGTCTGGTGATATCTTCCACCATGTGGTGGCAAGAAGGCCCTTGCCAGATGTGGCCCCTCCATCCTGGGCTTCCCAATCTCCAGAACCATGAGCCAAATGCATTTCTGTCGGTTACAAATTATGTAGGGTGTGGTTTTCTGTGATGAAGACAGTGCTGTACCAGGGCCCTCTTGCCAAGACAGCCAGCTTATAGGAGCCTGCATGTGAGGCCCCGACCTCCTACAGAGCAGCAGTTAGAGGTCTGGCCTTCTGGATAGGCACTGCCCTGCCCTGCACACAGGACCTTGGTGGGGCATGATGGGGCTCTTCACCATGCTGCCCTCATTTTAGGAGGTGGGCAACCCTTTCTCCCCCTTCTCCATGCGCTTCTGCAGTTGGAAGAAGTGAGGGGGGTTCAGACACACTTAAGCTGAGCTTAGAGCAAAGCATGTCCCTCAAGGTGACCTTGCCACATGGCCTGAACCTAGAATTCCCCTGACCAGGGTGGACAGCCATCACCATGGGCCTGTCTGCCTGGCCTTGTATGGCTCTCCTTCGAACTCACCTAGACCCTTGCATCAAAGGACTCGGGGACTCTGCTGCAGTCATCCTAGCATGGTCGAGAGGAGTAGGAAGGTGCCCAGCGGCTCAGCCTTTAAGAAGGTCTATTGGTCACCATTGCTTCTGCCTTCTTGAGAACCATCACCCTCGGAGGATCCGGTAGTGTATCCCAGTCAAGTGTCAAATGTGTTGTTCCCTGGAGAGGTAGACTTATTTCCAGAAAGTACTCTGATGTTTTGTAATTTGTGATTTCTATCACTGGCTCAGTGGCCTACCCACTGCTCAGCTCATGTGGCATGACCAGGCTGGGGCGTCGGGTCATCTTGTTCTCTGGGTGTGTGGCAACACTGGTGTATGGCGTAATTTCCTTCCTGAGAAGAAATTCAGTAATTTCTAATATTCAGGGCTTTAGGTAGAGGCCTGAAAATCACTCTCCATGCCTCTTTCAGTATTTTATACATATAGTCGTCTCTTGGTATCCATGGGGTTTGGTTCCAGAATCCCCTGCAGATACCAAAATTTGAGAATGTTCAAGTCCTTTATATATAGTGGCATAGTATTTGCATATAACCTATGCATATCAGCCAATCATAGATGGTGATTTAAATCATCTCTTGATTACTTCTAACACCTAATACTATGTAAATGCTTTGTAAGTAGTTGCTACCTGGCATTTTTTATTTGTTTTATTTTTGTTGTTGTTTCATTAATTTTATTTTATTTTTAGAATATTTTCAGTCCATGGTTGGTTGAATCCACAGATGCAGAAGCCTTAGACACAGAGGGCCAACCACACCTATGTATGCTGTTCTTAAAGTAGTAACATATTGGTTCTGAACATAGAAGGAATTAGTCATCTATTAGACTTTAAGGGAGTAAATATGGTCCAAGTTGATTTTTAAATTTAGCAAATGGTCATAGACATATTAGCGTCTTACAGAAAATATTTATTGGAATGCTCACTCTCTCATTTGGGATACTGCTTTGCCTTGCTGTGTCTTAAGAATGTCATCAGAGCATTACACACTTGAAAAATGTTTTTAAAAGGATATGATGATAATTAAGACCTTCTCCCCAACTCCTGCCCATTATTCAAGATAAATTTTTTTTTCGTTTATCCTGATTTTAAAATCAAATACACTTTATTGAGGCATACTTTATATGAAGCAAAATGTAACCTTTCTAAATATTATAAGTTTGATGAATTTTTAACAGATGTATACAGCTGTTACCATCACTGTGTCTTTACCCAGGTTCCTGCATTGCTCAATCCAGATACAGAATGTCTCCATCACCCTGACAAGTTCCTTTGTGCCACACCCTCTAGCCAATCATCTGTTTTGAGGAGAGTTTTAAAACAAAGGTTTTTGTTCTTTTTCACTGATGACTGTAACCTACCACAGGCTCTCTCTCTCTCTCTCTCTTTCCCTGCTCTTGCACCAGCTGCCTGACAATTTGTGGGATTAAAGCTCTAAGCTGCTTACTGGCTCTTCTGACTAGGGAGAGGGAACAAGCCTCATTATTTTTCTGTTCTTTTCAGTGACTGCTCACTCCTCTTCCTCCAAAATCCGTATCCATCCAACCGTCCATCCATCCATCCATCCAACCATCCATCCATCCATCTATCTCTCCATCTATCCATCTGTCCTCCATCTATCCAATCCACTTGCATGTTGAATGTCTACTATGAGCCACTGGCTACCAGGAATCCCACTTCTACCCAAATTATGTTTCAACAGGGAAGACAAACAATTTAACAATTATGATAAAAAAGA
The DNA here is from genome assembly GCF_028885625.2 of Pongo pygmaeus. Classification (NCBI taxonomy): domain Eukaryota; kingdom Metazoa; phylum Chordata; class Mammalia; order Primates; family Hominidae; genus Pongo; species Pongo pygmaeus. Next base: position 47,387,728 of record NC_072395.2, read on the forward strand.
AAATATGCCATACAATGGAAAAGAAGGGGGCATGATGGGAGACCCAGTGGGAGTAGCTGGCAACGATTCTCAGGGGGAAGAGACATTCCTAATAGACACCTGCAGGAGAAATATTAAAGAGTCAATCATTTCAGTAACGCTTATTGTGACCAATAATGCAAGAAGTTTCTGGGTTCCCAGGCTGACGGGTTTGAAAGTCACTGCATCATGAATGTGCCCAGGACCCCCACATTGTTTTGTAGGAGAGGGGTTCAGTAAAATGTGAAATGACCGACATTCAACAGGCAGAATTGTGCAGAATGCACACTTTGCCACTGATTGAAAGTGTTTCTTCAGTAGGTTTTGATAGAATATATTACTAATCTGATAAGAAACAGCTTAGGGCCATTCAAGAAAAGAAAATCAGCCCCTAGAAATGTGTTCTGTGTCTGGGCACAGAGGTAGCTGCTGGAATTTGAACAGGGGTGAGCAGGACCTCGTGGACCTCATTGTGGGGTTAGCAGGGCCAGGCTGGGACAATGAGATCATTTTCTAGGCAGAGAAAAGAGATAACATGGTAAGTTAAAAACACTGAAAATTCTGCGCTGCCAGAGTACAAATGTCAGCCAGGAGGGCCCTGACACTCTTGAAAGAGGGATTTGAGCAGTGGCCACTGCATCTACCTGGCACTCGTTCGCTGTGTAGAAGGGTCACTGAGTCCCTCATCAGAATCCTGAAAGAAGGAGAAACGGTGGGCGCAGGCAGCGCACCTCAATGACTTGTGAATAATTTCCTTCTTTCATAAACATAGCTATGATTGAAATGACCTTTCATGAACAGCAGGGAAGGACGGTGGAAGAAAATGAGGTAGGTGAGAAGCAAATCCATCTACCTGATTGCCACGTAACTTGCGGCGAGCCACGGCGTGAGAATTTCAGATGTGAATTAAGGATTGCCAAGAGTGGTGATAGACTCGAAAAGTTTCCTCCACGTTCTACTCCCTGTTCTACTTTCGAATCAGGAGGCCAGACAGGCAGGAGGGAAGAGTACTTGTTACTCATGGTGGACCTTCTTCCTGAATAATTTTTAGGGTGATTATGTATGCGGCTTCCACCTGAGTCACTGACCTTTGGGTGAATGTTACTGGATATGTACCTATGATACCCAGGCAAACTTTCCGCGGGTTCTGCGGGCACTGTGAAGTGTGGCAGACTTCGGCTGCGCATTCACTTTTGATCATAACACGCCCAGAGAGTGCTTTCAATCTCCTGCAATTTAACACATGAGAAAATCGATCTACTTTGTAGTGAGTTCTGCACATTTCACATAAAATTAAAGCTCTCTAAAAACCCAAATCTCCTGTGGGCAGTAATTCACACACAATATTCTGGAAATGTAAAATCCTAAATGCCTGCTGACTTCAAATCAATGTTTATAGCCTGTGTCTGAATAGCTCCGTGAATTGCTCGGCTCCTCTCCTTCTACTGCCCTTCGCTTTGATTTAGCCATTCGTTTCCAGGGGCTGATTTTCTTTTCTTGCATGGCCCTAAGCTGTTTCCCATCAGATTAGTAACATATTCTATCAAAGCCTATTGAAGATACACTTTCGATCAATGGCAAAGTGTGCATCCTGCATGATGCTGCCTGTTGAATGTCGGTTGTTTAACATTTTACTGAACCCGTCTCCTACAAAGCAATGCGTGGGTCCTGGGCATGTTCATGATTCAACGACTTTCAGGCCCATCAGCCTGGGAACCAGAAACTGTGTGCATTATTGGTTTTACAATTTCGGCAGAGGCTGCCACAGAACAACTCAAAAGAAATAGGCTGTCCTGACTCAAAAGAAATAGCCTTTTCCTTGACTTGTATTTTCTATTCTAAGGTCTATTGGCTTCACTGGCAGTGGGACCACTGACTTTTTCCCTCCTTTATCTAAGGGGACCTGCTGAGAGTCTCTATTTGGAAATATTTCCTGCCTGTCCTTGGGGGCGGTCAATGCCTGAATCTGTCCAATAATCAGATTTGACCAACTTGGTTGAAGTGTGGATTTTCCAGCACGATTAAACCTTGAACACATATGGCTTGAAAATGTGCAAATACTCTTGGAAATGACAGGATCATGGTTCTCAAGAAAGAGAAAAAAAAGTAGCATGTGAATTTTCATAGATAAATGCCTAATGCTAATGTTGATCAGGATTAATGTCATTTCCTAGATTTCAGCAAATAAACACTGGGTTACTTAGGCCTTTGTGGGCTTCCCAGGAAGGTCCCCACCATTTGAAATGAGAGTTTCAGGGAAAAAGCTGCCAGAGATTAAACAGAAGGCTTATAGATGCATCTTCTGAAGATAACTTAGTATCTTCCATGGACATCTTTTCTAATAGAAAAGAAAGTTCTTCAAATGACCAAAACCATTGCTGTTTTGTGGAGGTGCTGGTGAACAGGGGTTTCATCATAGTAGCATCTACCTGACGAAATACTCGAAGTTCTGATTTCAGTTTTATCCATTTTCTTCTTTTGCAAGTGATGCATTCTTAGTGTGGTGGACCCTCCGTGAACCACAGCCCAGAATTAGGAGTTTCTAAGCTCAAACTGACAAAGGTATGTGTCCTTCTGAATTTAAAATGTTTAAAAAGGTTTAAAAGCCTTTTAAACTGCAGAATTTAGAAGGTTCACAGATTTATTCTAGAAATAAAATGACAACTTTTCTGTAAGGAGCATACTGTGCCCATTTATTATAGAATGCAGTTAAAAAAAATATTTTGAGGTTAGCCTCTCCAGTTTAAAAGCACTTAACGAGAAACACTTGGACAGCGATGCAATGGTCTCTCCCAAACCGGCTCCCTCTTACCAAGTACCGTAAACAGGGTTTGAGAACGTTCAATCAATTTCTTGATATGAACAATCAAAGCATTTAATGCAAACATATTTGCTTCTCAAAGAATAAAACCATCTTCCAAATTTCCAAAGCATGCATTGTTACTTGGCATTAGGTATTTCAAAATGACAAACCGTTATGGTATTGTAAGGCCAAAATATAATACCTATTTACCAGACATACACATTACAACTAGAAAAAAATTACAAATGTTAACCTAGTATAACAATTCCATCAGGAATTAATGGGGAAAGGCACTGCATCCCTCTCATATCGCCACAGATCTACTATCCACTTGACATGCTTTGAATTCAAGTCCTGTTAGACATGGGAACAGCTTTTTCTACAACATATGATTCACAGGTAGGTTAATACATCTTAGTCTCCCACTGCCATACTTTTCACCCAAGTGTACAACAGGTATGAATATATGCTATCAGCTTTATTTACAAGTGTATCTTGATGTCTTCATGGGGTAAAAGAACCAACTATCTCAACCAACAGTTTCCAAAAAAGTTTTTGGCTATGATTCATGTATAGAAACCGCCACACAAAAGAAACAACAGAAACTGAGGTCCGACCCCAAACACCTAAACTAAAATTTCTCACCCACTAAAAGTTGGCAGTGAAACTGCTATTCTCTGAATCGTATAAGCTAAATTCTACAGAGGAATTTCAGATCAACTTCTTTTGCAAAAGCACAAGTTACACATTGCACGGTTGAGGATGCTGAGTGAATGCATTCCAGGAAGAGTTCCGCAAGCAAGTGCTGTTGCAAAGAGTCGAGAATCCGAGAATCCGGGAAAGGTGATACATTTTCCAAACGCTTTCCTGGCTTCCCAAAAGATGTAAAACAACAACGGTGTAACTTTATATACGAACAAAGGTTAGTCTTGAAAATCAGTAATATACATGCACAAACATGAGAACATGAGGGAAGAAAGGAAACGCTACAATTTCCACATTGCATTGCTGCTGTTTTCATAACCTCGCTGCACTAGGCGGCTTCCTGTGATACCTCTTCCTACCAGTAGACAGTGGCCCCTGCAGGCCGCTTAGAAACAGGAAGCTCTCTCCTGAGCTCACTGATCAACCTGCCCTTGGCACAGACAGAACCTACCAGAAAAGAACAAGTACAAAACACTATCATTATCGGTTTTCTCAAGACAGTCCCAAATGTCCTTGTGCGATCACTGCAAACTCGGTGATTGGCCCAAGTCATTCCCGGGTGCCATGAACAGTAACTGGTGTGCAGCATTAGAACAAGGGGACACGGCCTTGATTCTCTTCTGAGCAACATGACCTGGGATTTCTGCCACCCCGATCTCGGCTGCCACCTCCGAAGAAGTCGTGACCGGCCACCTCCACAGTAAAAGATTCCTCCCGTGAGTATGATTTGGAATGCGTCCTCGTCACGTGCCTGTTCAGCTGAGGTGGATCGGCGTGTACTCCGGCCTCCTGGTCTGGATAATTTTTGGCTTGGGTCTCTTCATTCTTTCCATTTCCTCTTCTTCCTCCTTCTCTTGATCACTCTCACATACATGCACCACCACACTGGGAGTGGTGTCAGTCGCTGCATGCAATTCATACTTTTCCCCTAAGGAGGGAAAATAATCGCAGGGTCACTCAGAAAAGTCCTTGGGAGTCAAAAGGCAAACATAAAAGAGCATTCAGGGCTCTGCTGGGCCAGCTGCTCGTCACCATTCGATTGGGCTGAGAGACACAGCCAGACATATTTTGGGTTTGTATTTCTTTGCTAGCTCATTCAGAAAAGCAGATATTTCCATTGTGCAGGACCCTGTTTTTAGTCAAACATTCTGGGAGTCCAGGCACATGAAAAGTGTAGAAGGAATGCATTTTTCTAGTTATACTTCGCATGTCCACCAGACATCTAAACTACCCAGAGAACTCCCTTTCTGTCAGCATTTCCTCAAGTGTGAATGTGAGAAACTTCGGTTCAGGAAAAAGATGGATGAAGAAACGCATTTGGAAACAGAACCCCGGGCCTCCCTCATGGGGCTCCTATTTGAGGGTTGCAGTGCACGCCCAGGAAGGGAGCCACGGGAGGCCCTGCAGCAGACGCAGGGGTGGCTGCACGGAGCCAGGTGCTCTGGAAACGTTTTTGACCTTTTCCTTAGAACAACTTCTAATCCCCGGGACCAGGAGTGTCCTGCTGTTCTATGTCAGCCTGAGTTCTACCAGGTTGGCCAAGTTCAGGCCACTCTGGTCCAGCAAGGGTGGGGTGAGCTTTCTGCAACTGAAAAACCTGGCAATGTAGAATGAAGGGGCTGGGGCCTCCCGCTGGGGTGCTGCTCTGGTCACAGGAAGAGTGTGCATCTCTGGTGCTCGTGGAGGCAGCTCTGAGCCTGGCTCCTTAGTACCCAGGGCTCATGGGCACTTTATTCTGCTTCCCTGTGCACCTCAGTTCCCTCCTCAGTAAAGGAGAAGGTAAAGGTATTGACTTCATAGAGTTAACAGCATGAGTGAGTGCCCGAGGCAATGAGAACCTGGCTCACCACTAGGTGCTTGTCCAGCCCATGTCACCTAGAAAGATGTTTAAGAATGGAGGCTGCATTGTTATTGGTGCGACGCTGGGCAGGGTTCTGAAATAGCGGCAGGTTTGCTTCAACCTGCTCCACCCACAGGGTGTGGCCTCACGGTGAGTTTTCCTCCAGGGCTTTGTGCTTGGGATTTGTTTCCTTTTCTTTTCTTTTCTTTTTTTTTTTGAGACAGAGTCTTGCTCTGTTGCCCAGGCTGGAATGCAGTGACAAGATCTCGGCTCAGTGCAACCTCCACCTCCCAGGTTCTAGTGATTCTCCTGCCTCAGCCTCCCAAGTAGCTGGGACTACAGACGCATGCCATCATACTCAGCTAATTTTTGTATTTTTAGTAGAGACGAGGTTTCGCCATGTTGGCCAGGATGGTCTTGATCTCCTGACCTCGTGATCCGCCTGCCTCAGCCTCCCAAAGTGCTCGGATTACAGGCGTAAGCCACCGCGCCCGGCTTGTGCTTGGGATTTCTTTGCAGTTCGGGTAAGCAAGGAAACACCTCACCAACCACTGTGTGCCCATCACATGACTGATTTCCACCAGGCAAGAGTGGCCCAGCAGAGCTTCCTACCTCCAGCCACACTGGTTACTCCTCTAAACCTAGAAGGTACTTTTACTTATAAGGAAGGTGGTGGTCTTTTCTCTATCACACGTGGGACTGGAATGTTATTATAACTGCACTGAAAAAGGCAAAGGAGCTTCAGCTCTCTGAGAGAGAGAATTCAGGCATGGGAGGTCAGATGGATTGCTGGAAATTCTGGTTAAGAGCCTCTTACAAATCTGCCTCTTTGCAAGTCTCTTTATCTACCTACTAATCAGCGTAAATCCAGAAAGCTCAGGGTTTAGGACCATAATTTGTAAAATCTCCGCAATCCTGTTGGTTGAAAAGCACAGGTGAAATATGAAATCTCACTCAAGCTCACTGTTAAGTGAACCAAGGACAAACTGATTTTATTACGTCTATTTCCTAAAATGCCTTCTCCAATAAGGCCTCGGTGAAGAAAGTGGTAGATTCTGGAGTATGCAGAATTTTTATTAACAGCATTTGCCTCTGGAACTGTTGACACCTCTTTGCAAGTGGAGACCCTGTTTCCTCCCATCCCTAACCTAGGGGAAGACTCCACACCCTCAGCCATGCTCATGCCCCTGGGCCAGGAGCTGCTGTGGGGGGAGCACACTCTTCCTCAAAATGGCCATTTCTGATCTCGACCTTCATGCCACAATTAGCAGTAAGTAATGTGACTCTTGCTTTATCCCACAGAGGGAATTTCCGTTTGGGCAATGTTTTCAGAAATGTAATCTTTTCAATATGAAACTGCTGATGGTCCAAGAAAACAAAAGCCTCAACCCAAGGGAACATCAGATTGCTGGTCAAGGAGAAATGAGGAGCTGATGCTCTCAGCATTTATTCGACTTGCTCCACGGACAGAGCAGGAGAAGGCTCAAACCTCTTCACCCCAAGACTCTCCCTCACACCTGCCTCCTCACCCAAACCCTAGAGGACGGGACAGGAACCACCAACATTTTATGGTTTTCAAAAATCCTGCATTGAACACTGACTGTGAGCCAGGTGCTGACTGAAGCGCCTTTCACTCGATGATGTCATCTAGTGCTCACAATTCCACCAGTTAAGGCCCACATTTTGGACGAAGAGCCTGAGGAACCTGCCCCCACCCCGTAGTGCTCACACTTTTGTCCCTCCAGAGGATGGGAACTTCCTCTTTCTTTGGCAAGCTCTGCAGGGGACCAGCCCACGGGCCCTGGGGTAGGGCAGCCCGACCACGGCCCTTCCCTCACCACGGCCTATGGTTCTCCTTCCCTTTCCTTCAAGAAGGCTGGGTGAGAATCACAGGAAAGGGCGAATTTATCTTGATTAAAAATAACATTTCTTAAAGGGGGCATCGATTTTCCCTTTCCAAAGTCCAATCACTCATCCCTATCCGGAGCGACAGGACCTGGGGCCGGGGCTCAGGCGTCCCACGCAGGCTGTGCTCAGTGGACACAGGAATGGATTCCTGAGACACTGCGGGCGGTGGGTAGGGGCATGATGCAGGGTCCCCACGATCAGCCGCAGTCTCTCTAACACTGCAGGTGGTACCAAGAGGCAGGCATGCTCCCAGCACAACGGATGGTGATGCAGAAGAATACAGAGAAGCTCACAAAACATGCCGGCATGGGCTCACAAGAGCTATGGGGGTAGTGGCGGTACTGCTCCCCGGTGCAGGGCAGCAGCTGTGTCTCCCCCTGCCTCCCTCCCACCCGAGGGCCCTGCTCACCTGGTCCCAGCTTGGAGATGGCATATAAGAGATCATAGTTTATGACTGGGGTCGCATCTTCCACTTGTTTCCACCCCACCGGCGGAGAGGCGGGAGGGGAGATCAGAAACTGCTTGTCTGGATTTGGCGGAGCCAGGTGTGAGCTTCCTATGTGTAAGGTCTGAGGAGAGAAAATAAGCACAGGTCAGTTGTTGCCAGGGAAGAACTGTAGTGAGGCAACAGCACCTAACGCCAGCTTCCGGGAGATGGGCGGGTCAATGTCCAGGCGTCAGGACAGGTGTTGATTCCAGGACCAATTGTAAGACGGTTTGTAACGGGGAGGGCAAAAGGACGTCTGAACTCTGGTTATGGTGCAGATAGGATGACAGCCCCCTCCCAGGGCTGTGGGAGTCACAGGCACAGGGACTGCAAATAATTACGCTTGACCTAGATGGACAGAAAATTAGCAGAGGTGACCGTAGTATACATGGAAAATTAAAGTCACTGTCGTTGAGGTCAGGAGGGCTCTTGGAATCAATTTCTCCCTGCTCCTCATACCGCAGGGGCATGCTCTGAAAGTCCAGAGCCTAGCCCACAGTTCTGAGAGGACACAACTTCTCAGGGACAGGGAGCCAGGGCTCCACCTGCCCCTAGGGTTCCCCACCCAGCAGCAGCCCTGCGCCTCCCTCCCCAGGACTCCGGATCAAATGCCAGGAAAGAAAAAAAAAAAAAAAAAAAAAGCCAAACCCAGGAGACTTTAAAACATAACAATAAGGAACAATAACCTATGATCCTAGTTTGGCTTTAGAAATGCTGATCAGTGATGAGAGGGCTGTCCAGAGAGCTCTTACATCACAAGCTGCGCGGTATAAGTTTTCTCTGCACTTCTTAGATTGCCCTCGCCAAGTTTTCACAACGAATATGCATTGTTTTACAAACAGAAAAGGTCAGAGGAGTACTAAGTAATTATTTGCATAAAATCTCATCCCGTGCAGAAAGGAGTGTACTCACAGAGGAAGGCCTAGGCGCCCAAGGTCAAATCTCAGCCTGTGCCTCCCAGGGCAGAAAGGTCGGGGGTGGGGCGGGGATCCCAAATGCTTTATTTATACTTGCAGGGCCCAGCAAGTTCGCTGTCCTCACTTTGGGGAAGAAAAGACACTTCGGCTGTCTGGCGTGGAGTCATATGAGCTTCCTCCCACTGTGGGAGGCCTTTGGACAGGGTCCTCTCCCATCCCAGCAAGATGTGTGTGTGTGTGTGTGTGTGTGTGTGTGTGTGTGTGGTGGGGGTGGGTTGAGGGGGTGCTCAGAGCCTGAGGGGGACTTGCTTTACTGAGGAGCTGCATTCTAGAAGCTCCTTTCTTCTTTTCCCTGACAATCTGTCAGCCCCTAAGGACATCAAATGGAACTTTGGGAGCCGCCTTGAAGGTGGGTCACCTGTCTTAAGTTCCCCAGAGGAGGGTCAGAATGGTAGTGGGCAGGAGAAAAGGCAAGCCCAACTCCAGCTACCCCTCTCCCTGCCGTGGGTGCCCTGGGGCTGGGAACCCTGCCAACCAGAGGGTTTCTTAGCATCTGCGCCCGGTCTGGTTATCCCCTATTTTCCTTTCAAGCCAGACCTAGCAGTCCTGGGTTGATTTGCAGGCATCTTCTGCAGACTCCTCTTTCTCTGCTGAGTACCCCCAGCACCACACGAGCTGGGAACCACTCTGGTCTGCTCAGTCTAGAGTGGGTCGTTAGCTCCAACCCTTAAGCAAATTCATGGAAACCTGCTGTGCAAACCTTAGGGTGTTTGCGTAGCCACGCCCACCCCGCTGCATCCTGCAAGTTCCCCAGTGAACAGGGAAGGCTTTCTTTTCCCCATCATTATCAACCCAGGAAGGTCAGGTGCGATGTCTGAGGTTGCTTTCAAATGCACCTTGATATCTTCTTAAAACAAGTGAGACGCGGAACATTCAGAGTAGGAATTTTGTTTTTCTCAAGGTGAAGTCTCAGAGTTTCTGGTCAGCATATAACATAAGCAATGTATAAGCTGCTTTACAAAAGGGAGGGAGGGAGGAGGGAGAAGCATGCATAGCAATGAACCCAACTCACCTGAGCAAAATATAACTTCATTTCCTTTCCCAGAAACTCAGTCTTATGCAGCTGGAGCCTGGCATCTGCTGCAGAGAAGGGGTTGCTGAAGTTTATTCTGACTCGTTTGAAGCTCTTAAAATACTGAAAGGTGATGTCCTTGTCATACGTCCTAAAGAGGGACTCAAATTTGGCCTGAAAAATAACAATAAAAATAAAAGGAGTTGAAATTTACCTGCATATGACCCTTGACTAGATGATGTCATTACTTTTTTTTTTTTTTTTTTTAAGACAGAGTCTTACTCTGTCACCCAGGCTGGAGTGCAGTGGTGTAGTTTTGGCTCACTGCAACCTCTGCCTCCCAGGTTCAAGTGATTCTCCTGCCTCAGCCTCCCGAGTAGCTGGGGTTACAGGTGCCTGCCAGCACACCTGGCTAATTCTTGTATTTTTAGTAGAGACGGTGTTTTGCCATGTTGGCCAGGCTGGTCTCAAACTCCCGTCCTCAGGTGATCCCTCGGCCTCCCCAAGTGCTGGGATTACAGGCATGAGCCACTGTGCCTGGCCTCCTCAATACATTTTTTACTGAGGAAGTGGATCACCAATCCTTTCAAGAACTCCTAACTTCTTTCTTAGAGAAAAGCCTTTCCCCTCTTAGGGGACTATGGCCTTTAGTCCTAATGCAGGTGATTTTACAAGAAGGTAAGAAGGTATGATTTATTACATTCATCTAATCAGCAGAACAATTGCCAATACATAGACGCTACTTATGGTAACAAACTTTTTTAAAAGTAGAATGAGCATTTTCCAGGGAGGTACAGTTTGGTAATTTGTTCCCCATGTTTCTCTGTCCTATGGCCTTCCCCCACTCACCCCCCAATATCTCTCTGTCCTATAGCCTTCCCCAGCTAGCCAACTCCAACCCCGCCATCCAGCTCAGGGCAATGTTGTATATATCAAATATTTCTTAAAGGCTTAAAAGCACTGCAGCTAATTTGAAAAAAAAGAAATACTGACTTGAAAAATAACAAAGTTGATAGAAAGTTTTGCATTTCTTAAAATAAGTAGTTTTTAAAAATTTCCACGATCGCTTTTATCTCAGTCTGTTACTTTTTAACTCTCTAAAATGATACTAGTTTAAAAATTAATGTTCTGCAAATGGACCATTTTCTGCATCCTGGCTTTTGTGTCTGTGCACACCTCGCTCTGGTGTCATAGGGCTAGTGAGAATTAGGAGATGTCCTGAGCTCTTAGAATGCAAAGCCCGGGGTGGAGGATTACAAGCTTAGGTTGCTCAGGGGACAGCCCCCTAGGCTGGGTCCTGGAGTGTGGATGTCGGTAGGGGCAGCTGGGGACCCCTGCAACTCCTCCGAGAGGGAGTTTAACTGGTGGACAGTCAAAGCTCCAAGGAAGACTGCACGGGCTTCTAGTTGCCGGGTTTTGTGAATCTTTTTACCAGGCAAAAACACTTAAGACAGTTTGTGGGAGCCCGTGTGAAAGGCAGAAGGGGCTGTCCAGGAAGAAGGGGATGGCGCAGGGTGTGGATGGTAGGCAGCGCGGGCAGAGCTCACTGAGGACCTTGGAGAACCTATGGAAGGCGCAGTGTCTCTGTAGTGGGAGCGAGGATTCAGGATAAGAGAGGAGAGTGTCTTCAGGAATGTTCACTGCTAGCAAGCGCGGGGAGGCACGGGTGGATGGTGCCTGCTCCACATGGGGCTGCGGGTAGGAGCAGGGTAGCCGGTCCCTGCCAGGCAGGTCGTTAAGGAGCAGCCGGAACAACCTACGGCCTTGCTCTCCTCGCATTCCCCGGCTTTTCTCCAGTTCATGGACGTTTCTGAGACTTTCCCACGAGGGATCCCGCAGAGGCACGTGCGGAGGAACGCGGAGCTGGCGGCCGGTAGAGTACATCTGGTCGCCTCTCACTCTTTTTCCCCACCTCTCTTGAGCACTGGCAAGTTTCTGGCAAAAGTGTGTCTTTGTACATTTGGAATTTTGTACGACCTCATCAATAGGCACTGTGACCCACTGTTTAGTTTTTTATGATTCAGAATTTGGGAGAGATGACTTTGAAGAATATTTTTAGAATACAGGTTCAGGGCTTAGGACCAGCACAAAAGAGAACTCACGTTATCTTTAAAATCTAGATTACTATGATGCCATTCTCTTATAAAAGAATCTTATTTGTTCTAATAACTGATAACTAGTTATTATAGCTTTCGGATGGCATCTCTACTTCATTTAAAAAATAGTGATTTTACTCACATAAGGCTCATGTTAAGTGAACTCACTTTGCAGTACTTTAAAAACATAGAATGTGCTCTGCAATCTAGTCCAAACACTATGATGCCAGCCCATAAGCATTATATACAATTATGGAGCTACATTTGATTTTTTTTAAAAAAGAAACCTTCTCATGTCCCAATATGGCTTTGGGTATAAAGCATATAACACCACCAGGCACAAATACCACCCCTCAAATAGAGCATACAGGATTCATTCCTATATGATATTCTTAAAGCTCAATTAGCCAGATAGCTGCTGATGAAAAAACTTACATTTTAATCAAATGAAGAAGAAAAGTGTAGTGATTAAAATGATTATATTAATCACCATCAAAGAGAGCTGCTGCCCAGGAGGCACACTGATCTCACACTTAATTTCTCCAGTTTTATTATTTGCTCTGGCTGCATTTTCTTTCGTTAGAGAAATCTGGGAGCTTGAGGCCAGGCCCTTGTAATTACTACAAACATATAAATATCTTTATAACATTTATTTCCTAAGATGAAATGAAATTATTCACAACGCTGGCTGTAAAAGTAAAACACTATTCACTGTCAGAAGAGGCCTCTTTCTGAAAAGTTCACTTACAACATACACAGAATGAAAAACACACGATGCCCAACTCTCGCCTTCCTAGTTAGTTGGTTCAGGGACCTGGATGTTGTCAAATATTGAGATCTTTAGAAATTCCTTCCTCAGTTAATTCCTCAGGCAACAGCTTTTGATTTTCAAGGCTCGAAAGACTTTGGATTTCTTTCAAAACCCCCAAACCCACAAGAGAGCCACATTCCCCCAAGTATTTCAGTTAACAGTCCCAATTAGCATAATGCTTTGAAAACTAAAGAAAATCACGTTATATTAGAAGCCTTACCCTGGTTTCACTTTCGCTGAAGATATCACTGTTTGCCACACAGGCAATCAGGGAGCTAAAACTGTAGTTAAAGTTTCTAAAATGCATCTTGCTTTCTTACAGTGAAAGCGCTAGACACCCATGCAGTCAAGCCCCTACTGAGATTCCTTTCCAAGAGGCTGTAGGTTCCTTCTTGAGCCGGTGCTTATAAAGCAGTAAGGGCCAGCCCCCACTCCCTGGGAAAAAAAAAAAAAAAAAAGTGCAGCTTCCACAGCATCCTGTTTGGACAGCAAATTCCTGAGTCAAGTCCTGCATGCTTGCAGGCAGACAGGGACAAAGTGTAAGTTTCTACTGGAAAGAGGTGACGTCAACACCTTAGTCATTTTCCCTATGCTAATTAACTTTGCTTGGGGAGAATGGAAAAAACAGCTGAGGTTTGCTTCGCAGCTGCTTTATCAACCCCTCTTGCAGCATAGTTTCCACTGGTAGTAATTCCATTCAGCTACTCAGACAACACGCTCCTCGGCTGAATGGGACGACCCTTCTTAAGATGGAAAATGTTACAAAAGAAAAAGGATGAAGGTCTGTGGCAATAAACAGCAATTAGACTGTAGGGAAATTTCAAGGCTTTGGGAAACTTGGAAACCAAAGTCCGGGTGACATACTTGATCCCTGGAATTTCCTGAAAACCTCAATCAAAGTTTCACTTTGGGGTATTAGAGAAAACATTTTGAAATCTTGTCTTGGTCAATAAAAATTTTAAAGGACAAAAAGAGGAATCATTTTGAAATGTAGTTAAAATTTTTTTTCCCCAATGACATTTCATTGGATGAATGTCCCAATTTCTACCCACAGTGGAATGGAGCAAAGAGAACCTAAAACAATCCTAGGATTTTCATTTGAAAACTTCATTATTATAATTTGAGAACTAGGAATATGCAACACTTTGATCATTTTCAAAGCACTACTAAATTCAGGCAAAGGATACAAAAACACTAGCCTTTGAAACTGAGCAATCTAGCCTTTGAAACTGAGCAAAGCAGCATTAACCCATTTATGCCAGAGGTTGCAATTTTTTGAATTTTTGCCATCAGACCTTGGCGATGACCTTGAGCAGTAGGATATAAATAACTCCCACATGCTTAGCGTTCCAATAATGGAACACTAGGCATAAATGAGTTAAGAGGTCCTGCTTAAAGACTCATTAACTAAATGTTAAAAAAAAAAAAAAAGGAAATGAAGAAGAAATGGAAAGAATATACACTATAATTGAAAGGGAAGATGCAGGGAAGATGCCTGGTTTGGAGAAGTGCACTGGGATGCAAGACTGACTCTAGTTCTTTCAAAAGGTTGCAACTCTTGAACCTTCTAAGTATTTTACCAGTTTAGATCCCTATGGCAGCCTAGGTCCTATGTTCTTCTCATTCTCTCCAATTTTATTATCACCTAAAAGCACTCAAGTTATTTAAGCATTCTCTGATTTAGGGACACACAGGGACAGCTCTCAAGCTTCCAGAAGTTAAATGGAATCCTGCCATTCACATTTAAAAATTAACTTCAAAGAATCATTAAAGTCAGCCAATAATTTAAAATACATGTAAGAGGAAGAAACAAAGCAGGGCATTTAGCCTTCCAAAAAAGGAAAAGCAAAGTCCTCTTGGATGAGTGAGTGTTGCTTAATTTCAATGCACTGCGCCTTGCTGCCAACTGTAGAGTTATGTAAGAAACCAGTTACGGTGTTTGCTTTGCCAAATTATCCATAACTCCCAACCTGAAAAGACATAAACATATGTATTCCAAAAAAGTGTAGAATAATGAACAGTGCAACATGCATCAAACACCAAGGGGAAGTGGTCATCCTGGATGATGCTTCGAGAAGGAACATGTATGCTTGTAGTGCTGCATTTTCAGTACAGGGAGCCTTTGTCTGTCTAGCAGGCACATGAAGATTGTGGTGGTGGGCAGGAGAGGCTAAGGGGAAACAGAGGTGGGGGCAGCAGACACAGTCCTGCATTCCACTCCTCCAGAGGGGCTTGGAACTTCTCTGATGTTCCCTTCCCCTCTCCAACTCTTTGTCTCCCCCTTTTCTCTTCTCCTGGCATGCACCTGGGCAAATTCCATTAAAAGGTGATTAGAAGAGACAGAAGAGGCTAGTTTAGACACAAGAGGCTAATTTCACTGTCTTCTTTTCTCTTTTAAAATTACGACACAAAGTTCCAGCTCAATTTTGTGGGCAAATCTCAAACATCTCTGTTCATCTGAGACAACAGTATGGGCTCACTCGAATTTACAATTTTGATTTCATTATATGGATGGAAAAAAAAGAACAGTGAGGTATTTGAAGATTGTTCAACTGTCTTTGCTCATAGAAATGATAAATCTTTCACTAGATTGCCCCAAAACATGTAATTCTGTATCTGCCTTTGAATTGATCTGTTCTATCTATCTGAATTGAATTTAGTAAACTTGAGCACTTCCATTTTTAGATCAGGAGTAAGAGCTGGTCAAAATGGTGGCTGCCATTTTGCAGGGAGACTGGAATGCATGTTCTCTGGCAAAAAAATCACTGGCTCACAAACTGTACCAGAGCCCTGGACCAGGGGGAGGGCACTTAGGATCTGCCACCTTGGTTTTCCTTGGCTAAAACGTGAGAGGTATGGAGCAGATTTGAGTTTCCAAAGTGCGTCTTGCTGAGTAGCAGGAATCCTTAGTGGCACTTGGACACTCTGGTTGGCCAACAGGGCAAAGCACAGGGTTTCCTGGGACACCTGTCCCTGTACCCATAGGGTAAGACTGCCTTATGCGCATGTCAATGCCTCCTCATCTGCTCATCTGACAATTCTTGCTAAGAAAGTCTGTCTTTGACTGCATGTCTATTATACATGCACTTGCATTTCTAAAGGTCCTATGCAAATGAATTTACTTTATAAATAGTGATTCTCCCCACTGAGAATAAAAATGGATCCAAAGCAAGTATTTAAAAAGTTGACTTTCCTACTTGTATATTCCTTGTGGTTTTGGAGGCAAGTATATTCCTGATTCTTGCTTGCTGGTTGGATGTGAGTGATCTGAAGAAAGCAGTGCCCACAGCAAGACCTCTGATATGGTTTGGCTGTGTCCCCACCAAAATCTCAACTTGAATTGTATCTCCCAGAATTCCCACATATTGTGGGAGGGACCCAGGGGGAGGTAATTGAATCATGGGGGGCCAGTCTTTCCTCTGCTATTCTCGTGATAGTGAATAAGTCTCACGAGATCTGATGGGTTTATCAGGGGTTTTCACGTTTGCTTTCTCATCATTTTCCCTTGCTGCCGCCATGTAAGAAGTGTCTTTCACCTCCCGCCGTGATTCTGAGGCCTCCCCAGCCATGTGGAACTATAAGTCCAATTAAACCTCTTTTTCTTCCCAGTCTTGGGTATGTCTTTATCAGCAGTGTGAAAACGGACTAATATAGTCTCATTAGAGCTCTTGAGAAAGAAGCATTCTAAAACCTGCACTCAACATTATAAAACTGAACCCAGAAGTTAAAGTAAACGAATGTTTTAGTCAACTCAGAGATTTAGAAGTTTTGCATTTCTTCCACTCACACCATAAAAATTATAAATGAGTCTTTTTAACCTACATTTGCCTCCTCTGGCTCCAAACAGTTTCCATTGGGAAGTTTCTATTTTCAGTGAGGAAAAATTAAGGTTTATGATGAATTCCATCATTCCCATTACAGCATTCTGAAAGCATCATTAGGATGACTTCAGCACATCCATTATGAACCCTAAGGAGTTGACAACTGCACCAAGAATGTGCCCCCTGTGAAGCTGTCTGCAACATGAACTGACCAAAGACAGAAACTGAGTTTTGACTTTCAACACTGAGCAAAAAATGAGGTAACTTGCAAAGGCTGTCTTGTGAATGAAAATGATGACAGTTACATTTTATTTCAGTTTTTTGCTTCTAAGATAGTGAAATAGTTTTTTGTTTGTTTGTTTGTTTGCTTTTTTGAGACAGTTTTGCTCTTGTCACCCAGGCCGGAGTGCAGTGGTGTGATCTTGGCTCACTGCAACCTCTGCCTCCCGGGTTCAAGCAATTCTCTTGCCTCAGCCTCCCAAGTAGTTGGGATTACAGGCGTCTGCCACCACACCCAGCTAATTTTTGTATTTTTAGTAGAGATGGGGTTTCGCCATGTTGGTCAGGCTGGTCTCAAACTCCTGACCTCGTGATCCACCCACCTCGGCCTCCCAAAGTGGTAAAGTAATTTTACCGTTACTTCACATGTGTAACCGTTCCCTATAGAATGTGGAGCATTGTTCCCCAGCCTAAGTTACTATACAAAAACAAAACAAAACAAAACAAAATCCCACAAGGGTTTGCTCTCTTCCTCATCTTTACTACTTTGTGGTCTAAAAGGCATTGTTAACTAAGGAGAGGGTTCTTATTCTCCACTTCTAAGAGGGATTAATATCAAATTCAGAGCTGTGGAGAGGATTGATCTAATGATGGAGGCAAAGTGCCTAGCACAATGCCTGAAACACCGGTGGTGGCTAAAGCACGTCAGTTGCCTTTCTATTTCCCATTTCATCGATAAAGAGATTGAGGTTCAGAGTGGCACACACTATGTTTAGGAGAGCCGGAACTCACTCTGGGCTTTTCATTGCAGATTCCATGCTTGTTCCAAGGAACTATGCCCACCTTGGGCCAATGCCCTGTGGTATTGTAGCTCATTTCCCCATCTCTCTGGATGGTCCAGGGCACCTTGGATGTCCTCCTATGTGCCCTGCAGGTCCACAGAAAGTCCTGTAGGTTCTCTATCCCATCCTTCACCTTGCATAGCACTGTAGGCAGGCAGCCCTCAGCAACTGTAATATCTTCCCAACTGGCCTCGCTTGGCCAGTGTCTTACCGCTCCAATATAATGTGCAAATCTGACACATAAAAATCCCTGATGCTGACCAAGCTCGGTCACGTTCCTCTCCCGCTGTATAAACTTCAGTGATAAGCACCGTTCCTGCTGTAGCCCAGGCAGACTGTTCAAGGTCGTCCCCTCTTCTCTTCCCCGAGTCTCTGCTCGTGCTGTCCCTCTCCCTGGATTATTCCTCCTTTCTCCCCTTTCCTTTCCTTCCTTAAGATTGAGCGCAGGCATGTCGTTCTCCAGGAAGCCAACCATGACGCCCCGTGTTAAAAAAAATATTATTCAATGATGCCTACTGAAGCACGACAAGGCAGACTTTATTCAGGACCACCATGATGGGTATAGGGACCACCGCAACCAGGTCTTGCAGTGGGGGTGGGGGCGGGGGTAGATTGAGCTCAACTCCGAATACACCATGGCCAAGGGGCAGTGTCAGGGTCATTGGTGGAAAATTACTAAGAGGAGGCATCGGGGTAAAGAGGACCCTGGCTAAGAATAGGATTCTTGCTGAAGACAGGCCCGGGTGATCAGACATCACCTGGCGGATGGTAGAAGATGAAGAACCCAGTCAGATATTAAGGGTGGGGGAGCTCCCGTTAAACTGACTTTGCAGGGTTCTTTGCTAAAATTGGGTTTTATAAGGAAGCGCACAGGTGAGCCTAGGAAAAGGTTCAGAAACCTGACCCAAGTTTGGCCAAGCAAAAAATGTTTGTCACCCCAAACCCACTCATGTACCGTTGTCCAAAGTTTGTTCAGCACTCTCCAAACTTCCTACGTCTGTCCCTAGCACCGTGCTCACTTCAGTAGGTGACCACCTATGTGATGACACCCTGGTTCTAAACTGTGAACCTCCTGACAGCTTGAGCCACATCTTATTCCACTTGATAGTCCTGGTGCTGGTACAAAATAGTCTCTCAAAATGCCAGCTAAAGAAACAAACTGATGTCTTTCTTCCTGTCACTGTCATCCACTGCTTCTACTTTGATCACATAGAACTAAAACCTTGTTCCTCTTTGACACAAGAGTCATCCATACATTTGAGGACAGATGTCATCTCATTCACATATCCATTCATTTGATCAGCAAATACTGAATAGCCTTTTACATGACAGATATGATTGTAGATACTCTAGAAAAGAATAGATAAATGAAGTGTAAACCCTGCCACTAAGATGAGTAGAACTTTGGATAGTTTTCCTGGATCTTACCTTCTCCATTGCAAATTCCAACCCCCCATGCCCACCTTATCAGTCTCATTTAAACAAATATTTTTAAAATTTGATAATACAGTCATATGATAAAAAACAAAATAAACTTTTTTTTTTTTTTTTTTTTGAGACGTAGTCTGGCTCTGTCGCCCAGGCTGGAGTGCAGCGGCACTATCTCGGCTCTCTGCAAGCTCCGCCTCCCGGGTTCACGCCATTCTCCTGCCTCAGCCTCCCGAATAGCTGGGATTACAGGCACCTGCCACCACGCCCGGCTAATTTTTTGTATTTTTAGTAGAGATGGGGTTTCACCGTGTTAGCCAGGATGGTCTTGATCTCCTGACCTCATGATCCGCCTGCCTTGGCCTCCCAAAGTGCTGGGATTACAGGCGTGAACCACCGCGCCAGGCCCAAAATATACTTAAATAGGATACACTGAGAAAGCTATTCCTACCTCTGTCCCTGTCCACTCCATTCTCACTCTGCCTGTTAGGTGTAACCTCATTTTTTTAAACTCATTTTTATTATTTTGGGTTTTTTTAAATTAAATAAAAGCAATTATGATTTTATTTCCCCCACTTTAAGTAAATAAAAGGTAACATGCTATATTTAAACAAAACAAACCTTCAATGACTTCCCTTTGCTCCTGAAGTTGAACCTGAGCCTTCTGGT
The DNA here is from genome assembly GCF_028885625.2 of Pongo pygmaeus. Taxonomy (NCBI): domain Eukaryota; kingdom Metazoa; phylum Chordata; class Mammalia; order Primates; family Hominidae; genus Pongo; species Pongo pygmaeus. The sequence goes on from NC_072395.2 coordinate 47,407,364, forward strand.
TCATGTTCATTCATGCGTCCCTCCATTTATGCATTCGTCTAAACACTGTTCTAGGTACTGGGAATTCAAATATGAACAAAACAGACAAAACTCCGTGCCCTCTTGGAGCTTACATTCCAGATGGGGAAAAAAGACACAAAACAAGATAGATGGGTACAATCCACAGTATGTTTAGATAGCCTTGAGCGTGGGCAACAGAGCAGCATGGAGGGGCAGAAAAGCTGGAAAAGTGGTAAAAGCAAGCCCGGCCAGGGAAGGCATCCTTGAGAAGGGGACATGCGAGTGCATGAGAACCTGAAGCAGGTAGGGGAGTGAACCGTGGGGTGCTGGGGAACAGCATTCTGGCCCAGGGAACAGCAGGTATGGAGTCCCTGAGGTAGGAGAATCTGGCACGCTGCAAGCCCAGCAAGGAGGCTCAGGGTGGCTGCAGAGGAGGGTCATGGAGAAAGTGGTTGGGAATGAGGACGAGAGAGACCTTTAGCCATTGGAAGGACCCTGGCTTGTATTCTACAGAAGTGGGAGCCATAAGGGGGTTTGAGCGAAAGTTAGCATGGTCTGTTATGACATGATTTCTATATTACAGAAGTACTCTGGTGTCTGAATACAGCAAAGGGGCGAGGGGGAAGCAAGGTGCCCATGAGGAGGCAGCTGGGGCAGGCAGGGCAGTGGGACCTTCTTCTCCAACCATGTGTCCACACCTCCTCCAGGGACCCCCTCTGCAGTACCCACTTTCTAAAGCTCCTCAGCCAGCTCCTCCCTGTCTCATTCCTGCCTGTTGAACTCTTGTTCATCCTTTAAAGCCTATCATTAAATCCAATTCCTCCAGGAGCCCCCCCATCCCCCGACTAAGTGTTCTTCCCTCCTTTAACCTGGTGACTCCCACGTCCCGCTGTCACCATAGTCTGCTTGGTATCATAGTCATGTTGGGACTTGGCAATCTTCATACTACAACAAAAGCTTCATGAGGACAATGCGGCTTATTCTGCAGCTCCCCAGAGATGTAGATAAAAGCTTGTGCAAGTCAATGACACCAAAATTCAGAGAACTGCACCAGTGGGGGCTCATCTGATGCAAGCCAAGAGCCAGAATTCACCAGGGCATCAAAAGGCCATGGCTGCTGGTGTGACAGACTGAAGGGCAGCCTTTGTCTGTAGTTTGAGCAAAGGCCAGGCCATTCATTGTGGTCACAGGAGGTGGTGTAGGGTTATGATGACATTTCTCACAGGCCTCAGGGGAAGCGCTGTGCTTGAGAGCCACATGTGTGCTCCATGGGTGTCACATTGCCGGTTGTGCTTCCTATGTCCTTGCTGTGGGGGGCCTAGCAGAATGCCAGGCACTGGCCCGCACCATCACATGGAGACTGGGAGGCCCGACCACATGGATACTGCAGAGGGCCAGGATTCTTCTTATGGGTACACTGCAGAGGTCTCCAGCACCAACCCCATGACAAGAGGAAGAGCAGAGTCAACTGGATGCATGTCCACCTTAAGGACCTGTCTTTAGGGCATGTTTCATAAAGTATCCAGCATATAGGAGAATTTGTATAGAATTTACAAATGAAATGCTTTACTGGCAGATGTACTAAAAAATCTTTTACCAAGGAGGTTCATAATCCAAAACATTTGGAGACCATGTGTTTAAGCAATAGTGTGATTAAATTCCCAGTTTTCTTTAGGCTTTTTCATGATAAGCAAGTGTAAGAAAGAGAACAGAACATTCTTCTTGATATCGTTAAAGGAATTTCTATTTTTGTTCACTTTTAGGGAAATCAGGAAATGGGCTCAGGAGTGTATTTCTCTTAGTACTGCTTTCTTACTGGTAAAATTTACTTGGCCACAGGGAAGTGGTATAAAGCAAAACACATAACCTTTTTTTTTTGATGGGTTTTGAAGGCGTTAACCAGAACACCCTGGAGAAAATACAGGAGGTGCTGGTTCTCCAACTACAGAGAATGACAACTAAGAATTCTAAATCTGAAATAATGAAATTGTTTAAAAAAACACTTTGAAGTTTAATGAGTATTAATCTTCTGTAAGAAAACACAATAACTGATATTAAACTTCAGCCAGGCACAGTTCTGATACTTTGAAAAAAAATAAGAAACGCTGAAGTATCTTTTGATACTTTGCCTGAATTACTACAAGAGAGTTTACAAATACGTATTTCTGGGATAACACAGAACTTTTATTCCTTAGATAAAAAATCTGAGTGGCTGATTTATGCCAGTGACCAAAATGATGGCTGCAATTATGCCTGCTCTATATTCATGTTGTTAAAGGTGAAAATGCTAAAGACTTTTTTTTAGCAGAACGGTGATCATGATCTGTTAACACAGTAGAAGTAAAAAAAAAATCCAAGTATAAAGAAAAAAAACCAATAAGAAAGAGAAGGAAAAAAGAAAAGAATTGGGAAAAAACAGGGAGGAAGAGTGTGTACAAATGTACATCTTAAGACTGAGGTCACAGTTCATACTAGATTTCATCTTGTTTGTTAAATTCCATGTGCGCTCAGAATTCCATTAACGCTTATTCCATATTGCCTCAATCTTTCCTTAATATGTAAAGGTTAACCACCCCACTGTAACTTCTTGGAAACGCACTGCTTGCAATGATTAAGATGAAAAAATAGCCATAGGCAAATCAAAACTCTACTTAATGACTTGGAGACCAGCAGATGAGGATTAGGGGAGGTAACATTTATTTGGAGATTACTGGGGCCAAAGCCACCCTAATTAATTACCCTTTATTTGCTCTCCCTTTCCAGACCCACCTTGCTTTAATTACTGACTTTAATTTCTGCTTTGATGCCATTCTCAGCCAGGGGCACAGTACGGTAGCAGCAAAAACCTGGGGAAGAACAGTCACCCAGGAGTGGGCTGGCTGTGGTCCACTCAGGCCCAGGGATCACCAGTGTCTGATTAGCCCTCATCCCTGCACTAAGCAGCTTTCACAACCCCACGGCTGGTTCATTCTCAACAAGTCAGTCCTTCACACGCAAAGTAGGAATTCTACTTTCTAGGGTTAATGCTGCCTGGAAAACCTTTTACTTCCGCTGCAGCATTCCATACTCTCCTTGGAAGAAGTGACACAACGGCTTCCTGGGAGAGCAGAGGCCGGGTCTCGTTCGAGGAGATTCTCCCAGGGAGGCTGGCGCAGTGCGGGGGTCCAGGCCCACACCACGCCGGCACCTGGTGAATGGCTGGCCGAATGTCAGTGGAGGAGTAAAGGTCATGGAGGAAAGGGGAAAAAAATGAGCAAGATTAAAATCTGCAACTCTTCAATAAAGACAGAAAACCCAGTTCTGAATGGCTTCACTAAATATCGTTTGTATCCACACCCAGTTTCAAAACTCAAGAGGCAGGTCAGAAATGGTTTTCTGTTGTTGGTTTGTTTTTTCTTTTTCACCAAGTGCTGGGAGAAAAGTGAGTTATGTGCTCTTACCTGCTATTTCCATTACCATACACACACCCTGTTTCCGTGTCTGTAGTTGAGAAGTCCCAACAGGGCACTGCAAATGCTTTCTTTCTACACTTGGACTGCATTCTTTGCTGATGACTTAAAAGCCTGATAACAAGTCACACGAGGAAGCATGTCCTGTCATCTTCATGAGGGTCACCAATGATTCAAAAGATACTTAAGGAACAATAAACTACATACAAAGAACAAGCAAGACCCCACCACAGCTTGGATATTATCTCTGTCCACCGAAAGAGAGAACAACTGTGCCAACCTGGTTCATCAGGAAAATCTAGGTGTTCCCATCAAGTGACTAAAATGTGGGCACACGTCTTTGCACCGAGTATCTGATTCCTAAGAGCTGTTCCCTTTCCATCAGGCCTAGAATGGCCCAGTTAGTTTTCTCCTGGTGAACTGTAGCCCATTAACACTGACGGAAAATTAGTTGTTAATATTTAAAAATTGGGAGGTGTCACACAGAAATAGAACTTCTGACTTCTTTTTGGTGGTGGTAGCGGGGGGAGATGTGGCGACCCTGGGCCCAGAGCTCCATTTCACTGTGGCCGAGCAGATGCCCCTTGTTGGGGAACCCATGCTCTCCAAATACCCCAGGCCCCATCACTGTCTGTGTTCTACTCATCCCTCCACCGATGATGGCTGCTGGCTGACCAGCCCCCAGGGCGTTTCAATTTGTGGCTTAATTTGGTAATTCATCAAAAACAGATTAGTCACCTGCTAGGGCCAGCCATGGTGTGAGGTGCCAGGCGTGCAGGCAGAGAAGTTTACCCAGCTCTGGGGCTCAAGCTGTTCTATGCCTAACAATTTACACCAAATTATACATGTAGAGGGCATAGCCCTCACTCCCACGTGGCAATTTGGCAATTCCGTGTGTGTGTGTGTATGTGTGTGTGTGTGTGTGTGTGTGTGTGTATGTGTACTTATTTTTTCATCTGGCCCATTTATGGGCACATCACAGTCCTATGGGTGACTCCCTGGGCATCTGTGAAATGTTGTCTTCCACTCCTGAGATTATGCTGTAAATGCCAGGGCATGGTGGTGACATGGTTATAGCGATGATCTTGATTCTGCTCAAACATAAACCACAGTTGGTTTCTTTAGCAATTATTAAGAAATCATTGGGCCATATCAGAGGAAGACAGAGGAAGAATCTGAACTGTAATTCACTTACAGATTTCTACAGAATTAGCTCATGATTCATGGAGGCAAAAAAAGTTTTGTCAGGACTGGCATTAGAAGACACAGAAAAACAATCTGAAAGGACCCTGAGGTCCAGGTGTTTTCAGAGTGTGGTCTTTAAGATAGTTTCTTAAAAGATCATTCTGAGAAGAGAGCAAAACTTCTCTTGTACAAATCTGTGGTACATTTTATCTCTTATGTTGAAAATGATGGGAAGATTGTGCCTGTTTCATCCATTTAAGAAACCCTCCCTGTTGGCCCAAGCCACCTTGGGCTCTCCCATCCTGAGGGAGGACACAGTGGCTCTACTGTCCTCTGTAGAGGTGAAATTATGTGGCACATACTGTGATCAAGCACAGCTACCTGCCAACTCCCCAACCAATTCCCCACCCACTCCCAGCCATGGTTACTGGCCGCTTCCAGACTCTAAGACAGAGGTTCTTGCGCAGGAGAAGTTATTAGCACGAGTGGAGGGGAGGGGACGAGTGGGCACAGGGAGAGTGAAGCTACCAAGTGGTCCTAGTGGAAGCCTAGCCGACTCTACGGGGAGCTTTGAGGATAAGACGACCCTTGTTGGAGCAGCAGGACCGGACCTTGATACCCCCACATTGGTCAGTTCTGGAAAGGGGCTACCCTGAGAAGGGGGTGGAACTTGGGCAAGGTGGCTTTGTTCTGCCCCAACGGGGCTGACTGTCAAGGGAGGCTGGGAGACAAATTCTGTTTTTCTGAAGTGACCTGGGGTGTGTCACTGTGACCCGTGCACCGACCAGCTAACCGACCAACCCACAAGGCCCAAGCTCAAGGAGTTAGAAGGCTCCAGACTTGCACCCTAAGTTAATCATCTGAAATCTCAGAAATGTGACAGCCTTTAAACTGAACACCACAAAAATGCTGCTTATTCCACTCCAAATCATTTGCTCATCATCCATGTAAGGAGCTTCAAGATGAATATCGGTAAGATTAGCGGTAAACTCAAACAGTTTAAACTTTCAGTATAAACTGCATCAACTCAAATCCTGAATACTGACTCAACAATTTCACTCCTGGGAATTTATTCTAAAGAAATCCTCATGGCTGTGGGCAAACATTTAGATGCAAATATGTTCCTGCAAGGCAAATAAAATATGCAAAAATATAGTTTTATGTAAATAAAATACATCAAGATCCGTGATCAGATAATACACATGCTAAATTCATTCAGTAGACTATAGAGCCACTCACAGTAAGGAGGTGAAAACTAATGACATAAAAAGATGTTCAAGACTTGCTCTTAAGAGAAAAAAACAGGTTACAAAGCAATGTTTATTGTTCTCATTTTGGTGAAAAGAAAGAATATGCATGATAGTATTAGAAGACTCCTGTGTTTTTCTTCTTGATTATTTGGATTTGGATTATTTAGATTCTAGCATGAATTTCCACAATGAACACTTATTACTTTTATAATAACAAAAAATCTTCTCCTTTCCCCTGCGCTCACTAGATGCTATATATCAATGGTCAAGGTAACCGTGGTTAACAGACACAGTATGTAAGCGTAAAAGTTAGTTGGAGAGAAAATCGACTTTCCCTGTTTTTGTATAGTGGTTTGGTATCATGGCTTTTAATTTGTTTGCACTGTACCTGTTATGCACAATCTCTAAACCTGCTCTTTTTAGCCTATTAACATTTTGGTGTGCTAGTTATTGAAAGAATCCTATTTCATACCTAGAAACAGGGATTTCACCAGAAAATACTGATTTTCTTTCTTTGATTACCTCTCCTGCCTGCCATCTTTATCTGGTGAAATTCTCATTTAATCAGTAGTGTTGGCTGAGCCATTGTCACTGGAGTCAGGGCTGTCTGAGTGCCAGGGGACACTCATCTGAATTGTTTCTTGTCACTGCCATGTCCCTACATCTATTCCTTGCTCACCTGCATTATTTTCCCCATTCTTCTTTTGCAGTCCCAGAATCACATCCAAGCCCCTTTTCTTTCTCCCCGGATGTCCCCTTCCTCTGAATCTTCTTTCTAACAAGACTGGAATGTTAAGTAATAAACTTCTCCCCATTACAGCATTAATGATGACAGTTGTTTAATATATAAGGCCTTCCCAGATAATTTGTATTTAATCAGCAAATTCTGGAGATCAGTCTGCATCTCAAAGGAATGCATTGCTAAGGGGAAAATTCCAGGCAGTAAGTCAGTTACAGGGGAAAATTCTCTGCACAGGTGGGCTCTTCCAGGGCTGGGTGCTGCCTACGTATTGTTCAAGCACCTACACTGAGCAGATTCTTACATGGACTGACTGGGATTAAGGGCAGACTTCCAAGAAATCACTCATGTCTCCATTCATTCAACCACCATTTGTTAAAGATCTGCCACGTGACTTCTCGAACTCTTTGGCTGGGTAAAATTACCCCTAGTTCTTAGTATTTACCACACTTTAATTGATTTCCTTCACTGAACTAAGGGTAGACCAAGCCAGAGACCCTGGAACCCTTAAAACCCTTCATAAATATTTGTTGAATAAATGCATGCAGCCAAGTAACTGACTCTTCCTTAGAGATATAAAGATGAGGAAGGTATGGTTATTCCTTCAAAAAGCTCACAGTGGGCAAGGCATGGTGGCTCACGCCTGTAATCCCAGCACTTTGGGAGGCCGAGGCTGCAACACTGTCTCCTACTCCACGTGCTCTCCTACAGCCTTGCCATTCCTGTTGGGAGAAGGAATGTATGTCCCCCGCCCTTGAATGTGGAGGACCTTTGTGAGTGCCTCAAGTGACACTATATGGTGGAAAAGACACCAAGTTTAGGTCATAAAAAGCCATGCCCTTCTGCCTTGTTCTCTCGGGGCACTTCCTTTTGGAACCCAGTTGTCCACCATGCTGTCAGGAAGCCCAAGCAGCCCATGAAGAGGCCCATACAGAGAGGAACTGAGGCTGCTGGCCCAGAGCTCTGGCTGAGCTCCTCACTGGCAGCTGGTATTTTTGCCAGCTATATAAGTGTGACACCTTGGGAGTGGACCCTCCAGTCGCCAGCCAAGGAAACCCAGAGGATGATGCATGGAGGAGAGAAGAATCATCTCTGTGCCAACTGCAGATTCACAAGCAAAACAGATGACTATTGTTATTTACAGCCATTATGTTTTGGTGGCTTGTTGTGCAGCAATAGTAACTGGAACAACATTTCTGCGATGGGCAGAAGTGGCAAGGATTGTAACTCATTAGACTCAGAAGGTGAGGTCACCTGAGTAAGCAGGGTCCTTAGTGGAACAGCGGATGTAAGAGGAAGGAGAGAAGGGTGGGTGTGGGGCTTCTTGCCATCTACATATGTAGGGTCTGCCTTTTACCTGCACATCTGTGAGAGGTGTACAACAGAGTTGTAGAAGTATGGACTCTGGAGCCAGGCCACCTGGGTCTGAACCTGGTGTCCCATTTCTTAGCTGTGTGACTTTGGGCAAGGTTCTCAAGTCCCATGTGCTTCAGGTTCTTCATCTGTAAAGAGGATAATCACAGGACCTACCTCATGTGGTGGTGGTAGCACAAACTGACCCAATGCCTACATTGAGGCTTGGTGCATAGGAAGTTTCTATGAAAGCATTCACTGTTATGATCCACATAAGTGTGGGCCTCAGACTGTGAGCTGGGCTGAATGACAGCCCCTCCCTAGTCCCTGGAGCTTGTAAATATGTTGCCATACATGGAAGAAGGGACTCTGCAGGTGTGACTAAGCTAAGGATCTTGAGACTAGGAGATGATGGATTACCAGGGTGGGCCCAGTGTAATCAAAATGTCTTTATAAGCAGGATACGGCAGGGTTGGAGTCAGAGATGGAGACAGGATTATGGAAGCAGAGATTCGAGTGATGTGGGGCCATGGGCCAAGGAATGTGGGAGCCTTTGGAACCCGGAAAAAGGCAAGGAAACGGATTTTGCCCTAGAAGGAATGCAGCCAGGCTGACACCTGATTTTAGCCCATTGAGACTGATTTTGGAATTTGATCTCCAGAACTGTACAGTCATAAATCTGTGCTGTTTTCAGCCACTAAAATTGTTTGGTAATCTGTTACATCAGCAACAGGAAGCAAATACAAATTTAAGACTGGAGAAAGGTAGCTTTATAGAACATCCAGCAGTTAGAATGTTCAACAGAAGTTGGGGTTTGGAATCAATAAACTGCTGTCTCTTTATTTCTTTTACTCCTGACTTAGGCTTCGAGGGATGACATTTTCTTTTTAATCCTAGCATGTGAAGTGGCCAAAGCTCAGGCTTGGGTGTCAGATGGGCCTGGGCAGGAACCCTGGCTGCAGTCCTTACTTGCTGGGGGTCCTCAGTCAACTGGTGGTGCTGGCCAGGATGACCACAGTGGCACTGACAGCCAGAGTCAATTGCCTTGCTAGCCATTCAGAGTGGTCAGTGCCCACGAGGTACCAGTTACTATGTACTATGAATATTACCTCTAGACTGAATCCTATGAACTTCAGTTTCCTCATTTGCAATTTGGGAACAATCTAAGTCAAAGGTTGTTGTAGAATGTGCATAGGCAGGTGCTTTTCAGACTGTGGCTCCCACAGCAGTAGTATCTGCCTTACTTGTTAACTTGCCAGAATGTGGTAGGCAGAATTCTCAAATGGCCCCCTGGTGGACAAGCTTTGCATGATCCTGGGACTCTGTGATGGATTCTGTTTCCACGGTTAGGTTATATTACCCTGGGAGATTATGTGGGGTGAACACTTAAAAGGGACTGGGCTCTTTCTGAAGTCGGAGAAAGGATGGGAGAGACATTCTCTGTTGCTGATTCTGAAGATGGAGGGGGCCATGTGGCAAGGACTGAGGTGGCCTCAAGGAGCTAGAGTGGCCATGGGGATCTGAATGTGCTTAGAAGCAGATTCTCCCCAAGAGTCTCCAGACAGGAATGCAGCCCAGGAGAGAACCGGTTCCAGCCTTGTTAACCTTGAGCAGAGAACCCTGTTGTGCACATGCTGATTTCTGACCTACAGATCTGTCAGCTAAGAAATGGGCATTGTAAGCCACTAGATTTGTAGTAATTTGTCACACAGCAATAGAAAACTAATATATATTTACTGAATCAGAAACTCTGCTGGTTTTTGTTTGTTTGTTTGAGACAGGGTCTCACTGTGTCACCCAGGCTAGTCTCAACGAGCCTTTGCTGAATCTCTTCTTTGTCAGAGGAGCCTGCTGGTCCCCAAGATAGAAAGTAAAGGAGACCCAGCCCTGCTGTCAGGAAGCACCTGCCTCAGGTTGGAGTAAAAGTCACACATGGGACGAGGCTGTAAGTCTCAGCAAACAGCAGTGCGAGGGACGCACGTGGAGGAGGGGTGGTGAGGGCACCTTGTGGGCAGGAGAGCCTTTTAAAGACTGTATGATGCGAACTCCAAGATCTATCCTTGAAGGCCAGGGAGTGGTTGAATAGATGGAGCCCTCTGATTTGTGACTTCACATCGGCAGAGCCTGCTGTGTCATTTACTCCTCGCCATCAGTGGAGCGAGAGCCGCTGGGACCACGTCTCCTGAGTCCCATGCCTGCCATCACGGCGCGGGCTGGACCAGCCTTGTTAGTGGGATATGTTCCTCAGAGAAAGTAAACCAAGAGGCAAAAGCAAAGCAAAGCTACAAAAGCAGGCTCAGTGCCCCCGCCCCTTGTTTCAGTGTCACCTCAAGTTTGCTTCTTGCTCTCAGAGGGGGATCACAGCATTGCACAATGGGCAGTGTTGACTATTTGCTGGCACTTGTCACCCACCCTTCCAAAACTTGGGCAGAGGACAATCTGAACACCAGTGTGACAGTTTCTAACAAAAGGCTTTGCTAGTACAGTGCCTGAGTGTGGGTGTCCACTGAAAACTAATTTCAGCCCTGACTAAGAAAGGCATCTCAGAAATGAGGAAGTGTATTTTGGGCTCCTGTGGTTTCTGATGAAAAATGCTGCAATGTGGGGCATGGGTGAAAGGGAAACACGGAGAAAATAGATGTGACCCCCAGTATGCTTCCTGAAGAAGTGGGGGGCTGGCCAGGCCAGGCACAAAGATCCTTTGTGTTCCCTGAGCCTGTGACTTCTCCCGGTGTTTCTCAGCAGTTACACTAACGACATTGTGGAGGAAATAGCTTCTCCTTGCATGGTCCTGCCCCTTGCACTCTAGACTGTTTAGCCTCCCTGCTGGTCAGTCCCCTCTCCCCACAAATGCCAGCAGCTTTCCCCCCAGTCCTTGCTGCAACCCCAAAGTCTCGCAAGGATTTTCAAATGCCCTTGGGAGGACAGCAGTACCACCCATGGAGAATAATAACTCTAGGCCCTAAAATTAAACAGGTTGCTCTAACATTCGAAGAATAGCCCCAGCACACCAAATGCATTCACTTAATTTCTTGTTCAACAGAAAAGAATGACCTCTTTTAATACAGAGCTCCTTTGAAACGTGTCGTTTCAAACAGGTCCTAAGAAGATCCTGATATTTGTCTGTATCTTAACTGGATTTCTGTGGGTTGAAAAACACTCATAGAAATGTTGAAGGACGTCAGTCAATCTTTAATAAGATGAGATTCCTCAGAGATACAACATGCTGTTTGACCATTTGAAGGATGCTAAAAGAAAGTGATTTACTGAAATAAAATAAATAACAAACATTTCAGTGACTTAGAAAATGGCAAGAAATCATGTCAGGCAAGTTTATATTTTTGTGTTAAAAAATCCCCATCTAACAACACTCTCTTCCTTACATTTCTCCCCAGCAGGCCAAGAACTTACTAAATTCTGGCTCTAGAAGAAAATAACATTAAAATGCTGACTTTACAGGTATATAGTCTAGCATTTGTTGGCAGTTTTATTAGTTTTTTTTTTTTTTTTTTAGAAATGTAAAAACTATTTTCTTTGTTTCAAACGAATAGGCTCTAACTTAAAATAATTTACTTGTATAATTGAATTGTCTGAAAAACCCCAACAATGCTGTTAACACATTGTTAACAGGTGCACAACTCCCCTCTGTTTTAGGAGCTGATGCAAAGAAGACAGCACAAACATGAACAAGAAAAAAATCACTGTCGCTTAAAAGCAACACTGTCTTAGCAGTTTAAAGACAGACACTGCATGCTCACATACTAACAATAATTATGAGTCTCCAACTCAGAGGGTAGAAGTCAGAAGACACAAACGACATCCACCGTACCAGGAACTGAAGAATAGGAGGAAGCAAGTTTAGAATAGCAATGGGTTTTTCCCTGAGATGTACATTTTACGAGAAGCATTCAATTCCATTTTAGATATGGAAAAAGAGCGTGTTTTTCCCATTAAAAGGGGGAAACAGGAAAAGTATAAGTAGCTTGACCCATTATTATGTCCTACCTGGAAAAAAGTTTTTTTAAGTGGAGAAAATGATTAGTCATGAGTGCATGACTTATTAAAAATGACTTTCTGGGTAACAGAGACCAGAGAATACCTACATGAATAAATCTCTCCCCAAACCCTAGTTTGGGGCCCACACTTTTGCAAGGTCTACAGTGAGCAAGACAGTAGATTCTGTGGCTGGCGCTTTCTTTGGAACACAAAGGGCCGCAAACAAACTCCTACTCAGCTGCAGCCACTACCCCTGCCAAAATTGAGTAGCTGAGGATTCAGCGAAGGGTTCGGGCTCCCGTCACCCAGGTGCCACAGGAGACTAAGCCCAGGAGTGGGGACTGTCCCACATGCCAAGAGAACAGGGCATATTCAGGAGTCCAGGCCCCTCATGGCAGCCAGGTTTTTACCTAGGTCTACTGCTCTTTCCACATCACGGCTTCCCCTCACCTTTCTCCCCCTCCCTCACCTGCTCGCTGCCATGTATGGGAATGCACCCCAGGAAACACACAATTTTGAAAAACATTGTCCCAAGAGAAAAAGGCTGTCATGAAGAGGCCAGGCAAATGACCTCAATTAAGTACTTTGTCCAATGCTAATGGATTGAATTCTGTTCCCCTAAAATTCACATGTTGAAGTCCTAACACCCAGTGCAATGGTGCTATGGTTTGAATGTGTCCCCCAAAAGTTTATGTGTTAGGAACTTAATTGCCATTTTAACAGTGTTGAGAGGTAGGGCCTTGACAAGGTGAGGAGGCCACGAGGGCAGAGCCCTGACAAAGGGATTCATGCCATTGTCGCAGGAGTGGGTTAGTTATCGTGGGAGTGGGCTCCTGATAAAAAGGATGAATTTGGCTCCATGTCCTCTCCCTGTCTCCTGTGCTTGCTTCAGCTTCTGCCTTCTGCCACGCGATGACCCTCACCAGATGCTGGCACCATGCTCTTGGACTTTTCAGCTTCCAGAACCGCAAGCCAAATAAATCTCTTTTCTTTATAAGTTACCCGGTCTGTGGTGTTCTGTTATAGCAACAGAAAATGGACTAAGACATGGTATTCGGAGGTGAGGCCTTTAGGAGGTAATTAGGGTTAGGTGAAGTCAGGTGAGTAGAGTCCTTTTTGCAAGAAGGTTACAATCTACAAGCCAGGAGGAGAACCCTCACCAGGAACCAACCATGCAGGCAGCCTAACCTCAGACTTCCCAACATCCAGAACTGTGAGAAATAAATTTCTATTGTTTAAGGCACCTAGAATAGGGCATTTTGTTATAGCAGCCCGAGCAGATGAAGACACCTACCACCACTCAGCTTTGGAAACACGATTCTGAACCAAAGTCTATAGATCCTATGTTCTTAACAACTGCATTTTATTACTGTTTGAGAAGAACTGAATTCAGACAATCAATGCAATTTCACATTGATTTTCATTACAGAGAACTTTTTGCTTTCAAAGTTACATATGAAATTTGTTTTGTATGGCTAGATATGTGCTGGATGATTAAGAATTTTATAATTAGCATATCAATAATCAAATCAGTTTTCCCAATAAAATGACACGTCTGATTTCTGCAAAAGCTCTTCAATGTCCTCTCAAACTGCAAAAGCTGGAAAGTAGAGTTTTCAAAAGAGTAAAAGTAATAATAAAAAAAAGTTAAGGCAGTACCGCTGAGAATTTAAATTCTCTGCAATGTCGAAATTTTTGAAATACAAAACTTTTAAAAACAGTTTTATTGAGGTATACCTTACATCCCATTTTAGCACTTGTAAAATCTTTGTCTTTAACGGTATTGTGATAAAACTGATATCTTGCTTAACATAAGAAATATTATTTTAATTGAAAACATTATTCATGATAATTTAAAAAGCTGCTATTAACTTCTACATCTGTCAGTAAATCTACTAAAGTTTAGTTCAAAATATGCTGGCAAAGGAATCTTAAATTCTTAGTGCCATCTAAATAAAACCGTATTTCTTCTAAGTTCTATTGTAAACAAAGCAAAGGACTATGCCAGAATATATAGCAATTAGAGAAAAATGCCTACTTTTCCTCTTTGCACTTATTTTGTGCGCTTGTTTCTTGTTTTGTGTAGGTTTGATGATTTTGCCAAATTGCACGGTCAGCAAACAGCTCGTTGTGGTCCAACACCCAGGATAGGGACTATGAGACTGTTTGCCAGGTGCTAGGCAGTGTCCAATCATCTCATGCCTGAAGCTCTTCATCAGTCTTCTGTTGCTCAGGCTCTTCACTGTCTCCATCCCATGTGATGAAAGAGAGGCGTGTCTCTGGCCAGGGACTAAGGCGCCATGAGCATGTGTGCCTTGTTTGGGTGTTGGTGTGCTCCGACTCATGCTCTCAGTGGCCCTCGAAGGCACCAGGTGAAAGAAGAGGGTCAGACAACCACTAGCCACGGCTGTGGCAGCCTTAGTTCAAAAATGTAAAATCTGCCATGCAGGCAGTTTCAAAGACTTAACCTATGCCTTTGTATAATTATTATTTTTACTTCTTTTATAGCAACGTTCATTTTCTAAACTGAGAGTGGTTCAGGTGATGTTCTAATCTGCTTTTGAGTTTGAAAATGCATCTACCGATGATTCATGGTGGCTGCTGAGGTGGTGAATACCGAGGATCCCAAAATGAAAAATTACGGAAGGAAACTTAGAAAATTAGTACTCTCTCACAGCCAGAGTGGTGCTGGTAACCCTCCAGTCCAGGCTAAAACAGATAAACAAAATATTTGCCTTGTTTTTAATATATGTCAAGCAAAACAAGGTTTAACTCTATCCGTGGCATCTACAGCAGCTGTCTCCAAGATGGAGGACAATGATGGGGACCAGGAGGAGGTCAGCAGCCTCAATGGCTGATGTTCTGAAATATTTCTGAGTGGAGCTAAGTGGGAAGTGGTTTGCCAACATTATCAGTTTATTCGTTTGTCCATCCATCATCCATCCATCCATCCATCCATCCATGCATCCATCCATCCATCCATCCACTGAACACCTACAGGCACTGACCATGCCAGCTACTAGAACCCAGAGATTACCATGCCACCCAGACGGACTCCAGGAGGTACGGAACACAGACCCAGGTGAAGTTCTGAGGCCCACCTTGCTCCTTCCCCGAGATGTGCCTGCTGGTGGTGGCAGTGACAGGGCGGCACATCAATGGTGAGGTGGAGTATGTAAGAATGGAAGCACTGCCAAGACTCCTGAGTGGCAGAGGCCCATTCTATTATCTGCGGACACTCTCGTTGTATTTCTAAAGAAGTTGTCTCACAGAGCAAAACCACCTGATACCCTAAAATATCATTTAGAGAATTATGTTATTATTGTCCCAATTCTTACTTCCACGATAAAAGAGCAGATCTGTCATCTCCCAACGAAGATGAAGACAGAACTATTCTCAAAAAGAAATGGAAGAACCATGAAGTAATCTCCATTAGAGAAACAGTTTTGCAAATTCAAAGTGGCTTCTGTGAACTTTATTTTGGCTGAAATGAACTCCTCCCAAAAATTCATATGTTGAGTCCTAACCGTCCTGGTACCTCACAATGTGACTGTATTTGGAGGTAGGGCCTTTAAATGGGTGACTAAGTTAAATTGAGGCCATTAAGGAGGAGCCCAATCCAATCTGCCGGGTGTCGTTATAAGAAGGGGAGATTTGGACACCAGACAGAGAAAAGACCATGTGAGGACAGAGAGAGAGCATGTCACCTACGAGCCAAGGAGCAAGGCCTCTGAGGGAAATAGCCCTGCCATCACCTTGATCTTGGACTTCCAGCCTCCAGGATTATGAGACAACACATTTCTGTTGTTTAAGCCACCCGGTCTGTAGTATTCATCATGGCAGCCCAAGCAGACTAACACCACTTCCAACTTAAGAGCATGTAACAATATAAAATATGCCCATCTTGAACTACCACCTTCATCCTTATAGGTCTGTACAGTTGGCTTTAATATTCTCAAGGAAAAGCCTCTGAAAGAAAATGATGAGACAGGAATGTCATGAATGTAGCTTCAGTCCCCCATACTAAGGCATGCCCCACTACCTTTAGATCCATCCAATGGAGTGGGCAGAGTTTTATCATATAGCTGACAGAATCTGTATCCTGCCATCAACTAATACCAAGCTGTAAGTAACTCATTCACATATGCACAACTCAATGCACATAACTCAATGATGTTGATAAAGTCAGACAAGGAATTCTATGACAACGATTAAACTCACCTTTTCAAATGCCACATTTTGGTAATCATCTGGAATAGGGCTCTTGTTTTTAAAACTGGGAAGACCCAAGGAAAATAGTAGAAAGGCTTTTAAAGGCACCCATGACACTAAGAGAAAACATTAGAATGAGTGCATACCAATAGTAACTATTTTTAATCTTAGGTCCTGAACACTCTCCCTTTTTGGATGGTGTGTATGAAGGTCTGTGGCTAGCTTCTAAACTGGAAAAGTCACAGATATTTACCCTTGCAGAAAATATCTATAATCGTTTCTTCCTTGGAAAAAATAATGACAAACCCTGAATCATATTTCCTAAAATTTTAAAATAATGATGTTGATTTGCTGGTTTACTTGAAAATTCCATGGTAATAAAGTAACCAATTAAAGATTTAACCTACTTTTACTGGGACAATTGAGGGAAAACAGGAGAAGGCAGAAGGCAGCTCTCTCACTGGTTCAACAATTCTTCAGCTAGTCCAAAACCCATGTTCTGGTGATTGGTGATTCTGAAACACAGCTGCTGAAGTTTCCACACTGGGACACTTCCCCTAGTGAACATTCTTTTTTGATTCTTTAAGTCAATCTTAAAGAATTCTGAAGCCTCCCAAACCTTTGTTCATTGGACTTTCAGCATTTTTCCCTTGCCACTAATGTCAAAATCCCTTCCTATCCCACTAAACTTTCTGAACTCTCCCTGCATGTTGGAGCATGAAGACAAGTGGGCTGTGTAAAAGAAAAATCTTAGAATGAAGTCTTAGGAATAGGGATCATGGGTCCCAGGGGAAGACTTAGATGACCAACAGTTCTAACCACCTTCCTTGCTAAGAAAGTGTCCAGTCAATGGAGAAAGGAAGGCATTATTAGCTCTTGATGAGGCTTTGGCAGAGTTTGGGACAGATGGCTGTGTGCTCAGAGGATCAAGTGAAATTTAAGACACAAGGTGGGAAGGCCAGTAGGACTCATGTGATGTCCCTATCAGGGTTCCTCTCCATCCTAGGGTGTTCCTCAGTCCTGCTGGGGGGCTGGTGTTTATATGATGTAGAGAGGTTTGAGGTCTCGGATACAGAATGGCTGGCTCTGCATTACTAGCGTTAGAGGCATGATACCCTTTAGGGTTTGGCATCTTGTTGAACTCTACAGATGTTGTTCGGTATATAGTGTCCAAGAACAGTGGCATCACCTGTGAGCTTGCTAGAAACGCAGAATCTAGAGCCCCACCTGAGACCTACTCAAGGAGAATTTTCATTTTAACAAGATCCGAAGTGACTCCTATACATAGTAAGGTCTGGGAGGCACTGGTCTAAGGTAGAGGGGGAGGAAGAACATGCCAATTTTTACCATGTGATTGCTAAGTGATACTATGCGATGTTAAGTTGGGTTAACTTCCAGACCAACAGTTCTCCATAGGAACCCTGCCAGGTTACCACAAACGGCAAACACGGCAGAGAAACAGGGCAAACCTGGTTTACGAGATTTTTTCCAGAGAAAATGTTTACCAGGTTGCCAAGGGCATCAGAATCAACGGGAATGACATCAATGTTCAATAGTAGTGCAGCCACTCACATGCAGACTCCATTCCTAACCGAATTATTCCATTACATGTGCCTATTAAAAAAAAAAAAACCAATCATGCACATATAGACACATACCAAGCTGTCATTATTGAATGCCTATGCATGGACGTATCAATCATAAAAGACAGTGAGGAGGCTGACTTGATTATATTTTAACTGACTTACATGACCAATAAAGCAATAAACTTATTTCCCTCCATGGGCAATTTTAGTGGTTGACTATATTTTTAGGATTTCCCTCTGGAGATATAGCTTTATGAACTTCACATGACCCAAACTTTTAATCCACCCCATTTGCACAAGTTTTTCTTTTTCTCTTTAATAGGATGATAGAAGACTGGAACATAACTGCCTAATTCTGAATTTCAGACTATCTCTCTAAACACAGCACAACACAGGGAGAAGCAACTACCTTCTAGACCACAAATGGCAGAGATCTAGAAGCGGCCAGACAAGGGGTATGAGAAAAAGTATTACAAACAAAAGAAACAGACAGATGCCACATTTTTGTAGCAGCAACTCTGCGGAAGCCAACTGCTTCTCAAACCTGACCCAGTAGCCACAATGGACTTTTAGATGAATGATCCCTCCCCAGCGGAGCTCACGGTGGGGGTGGAGATCCATTCCAGCTGATAGTAGGGACAAGCAAGCAACTACTGAAAGGGCTTTGGTGCTTTTGCTCCATTGGTGCTTTTCAGTTTTATTTCAAAAATTATAATGAAAAAAAAAAGACTCCAGGTGTCTGGATCAGTATGCCACATGATTTATAGCACATAAAATCATGGAAAGTCATGCCATTTCCTGATAGCACACAGCTCACGCTGGCCACTGAAACCTTTTTTCTGACTAATTCATTCCATACAGTAGTTTTCCATGGCTGATTCATAACCATATCCTACTTTTCTCATTTCCTGAAATGATTCTGATGAAGCTTATTCCACATAAAAAGTAGAACAATATATAAAACCCAGACACCTAGGTACAATTTAAAAATCTTAACTCTAAATCCCAAATCAACATTTGGCCATACATTCCTAAGATGAACCACTGTTTCTGGATTCTAAAGGACACTGTATATTCCAGTAGGCGAGCCTGTAGCACAGTGCTGGGCTCATGATCAAAATGCACTGAGTTCATTCCAGAGTCAGCTCTACTTGTGATGAAACAAATAACCTATAAAGCGAAATCTTTTCAGACCAAAGAGAGGTCTGAAATTGAGAAGAAACATGATTAGGATGCAAAGGGGATAAGAAGCTGCAACTATACCCCGGCTCTGTAAGATGGCATGTCATTATACCTTATTCAAAGGGACGCTTCAATATTTAATCAGTGATTTTTTACATTATTACCTAAAGGAACTGGAGTACTTTAAGTTGCCTCAATTTGCTGGCATTTTAAGGAAGATAAATGCTTTAGAATTACTTATGATTAAGACAAAAATCTCAGAAACAATGCACTATTTGAATCTTTAGCTAGAGCTCTCGGGAGGACAGTAAACAAGATAACTCTACTGGTTGCTTCTCATACTCATCTTCTTTCTTTGAGACAGAATTCTTTTTATTTTCCTAGTTAGTAATCAAGTATGTGTTTCTATGGAAAAAATGTAAACACATTTTGAATTATGCCATCACTTTCACCTTGAA
This sequence comes from Pongo pygmaeus, assembly GCF_028885625.2. Taxonomy (NCBI): domain Eukaryota; kingdom Metazoa; phylum Chordata; class Mammalia; order Primates; family Hominidae; genus Pongo; species Pongo pygmaeus. The sequence continues at coordinate 47,426,774 of NC_072395.2, forward strand.
ATCATTATTTTATTAAGAATCACTCAGTATTTCTAACTACCTACTAGCAAGTCATTTTTAGAAATCTTTCTTTCAAAGTGAATTCTGTATTGGGTGCTGAAAGTGTGGTGCTGAAACCTCAGAGCTGCTGATACATCTGGAGGCTGGGGTAAACACTGGCTGCTGAAACCACCGAGTGAGAGGCGGATCAGGAATTGCAGAAGCTGGGCCAGACTGACCACACCTGAAGCCAGGGATGGTGCTTTTAACATCACAAAAGGAGACAATCAGTGATCATATGCCTCTTGGTGTACAGCAATAGTCAGTACAGGATATTTCGTGTGAAGTAGTCTTGTCCAAACAAAAACAAAACAAAAACAAAAAACTCTGATTTTTCAGCAAGCTCCCAGGCCTCTGAGTTTAGATAAATAGATGTATATTAGTCCGTTTTCATGATGCTGATAAAGACATACCTGAGACTGGGCAATTTACAAAAGAAAGAGGTTTAATGGACTCACAGTTCCACATAACTGGGAAAGCATCACAACCATGGTGGAAGGCAAGGAGGAGCAAGTCACATCTTACATGGATGGCAGCAGGCAAACAGAGCTTGTGCAGGGAAACTCTCGTTTTTAAAAACATCAGATTTCATTTGCCTTATTCACTATCATGAGAACAGCATGGGAAAGACCTGTCCCCATGATTCAATTATCTCCCACTGGGTCCCTCCCACAACACATGGGAATTATGGGAGCTACAAGAAGAGATTTGAGTAGGGACTCAGGGCCAAACCATATCAGAGGGAATGCAGAGATGTGCTAAACAGTGCTAACAGTGCAACTGCTGTTTCCAGACTGTGGGACAGCCTATGAGACAGATGAAAACAGTTTCACTGGGGACCTATGACAAAGGATGGAGAACTCAGATGAAAAGAGACAGAAGAGACAGATCACTGAAATGCAATGAGTGCCTCTTATTTGGATTCTAACGCAAACACGCTAATTATAAAAAGATATTCATGAGCCAACTGGGGACATTTGAACACAGAATGGATATTTGGCCATATTAAGAAAGTACATTTACTTTATTTTTGTTAAGTGTCCTTATCTCTTAGAGATACATACAAATGAAATGATACGATGCCTGGGATATGTTTAAAATGACCCCACGATTGGCAGGGTGGCTCATGTCTGTAATTTCAGCACTTTGGGAGGCCAAGGCAGGAAGACTGCTTGAGCCCAGGAGGTCAGCACTGTAGTGAGCTGTGGTTGTGCCACTACACTCCAGCCTGGCGACAGAGCAAGGCTGTGTCTCAAAAAAAAAAAAAAAAAAAAAAAAAAGAAGAATAAAATTACTCTACGGTGTGAAGGGTGGGAAGGAGGATTCCATGTACTGATAATTGTTGAGGCTGGGTGAGGAGCTGAGTATAGGGAGTTCATTAGAATATTTTCCATGCTTTTGTATACACTTGACAACCTCCATAATAAAAAGGTATTTTAAAAAAAATAAAAGGCAGGCCAGGCACCGTGGCTCACGCCTGTAATCCCAGCACTTTGGGAGGCTGAGGCGGGCAGATCACAAGGTCCAGGAGATCGAGACCATCCTAGCTAACACGATGAAACCCCGTCTCTACGAAAAATACAAAAAATTAGCCGGGCATGGTGGCGGGTGCCTGTAGTCTCAGCTACTCGGGAGGCTGAGGCAGGAGAATGGCGTGAACCTGGGAGGTGGAGCTTGCAGTGAGCCGAGATCGCGCCACTGCACTCCAGCCTGGGCGACAGAGCGAGACTCTGTTTCAAAAAATAAATAAATAAATAAAAAATAAAAGGCAAAAAAAAAAAAAAGAGGAGTAAAGACTTGAGGCTAGGTGAGGTGGTACATGTCTGTAATCCCAGCACTTTGGGAGGCTGAGGCGGGAGGATAGCTTGAGCTCAGGAGTTTCGGACCAGCCTGAGCAACATGGTGAGCAACTCAATCTCTACAAAAAATAGAAAAATTAGCCGGACATGGTGGTGTGCGCCTCTAGTCCCAGTTACTTGGGAGGCTAAAGTAGGAGAATCGCTTGAGCTCAGGAGGTTGAGGCTGCAGTGAGCTGAGATCGTGCCACTGCACTCCAGCCTGGGTGACAGACTGAGACCCTGTCTCAAATAATAATAATAATAATAATAATAATAATAATAATAATAGGTTTAAAATAAGGTCAGCACTACCCATACTAATTCTAAAGGGATGTGGCATAAGATGGCTTTCATAATAAAATGTACAATTCATACAAGTTGAAAATATGTAATTTAATTTTTAATGATTTTTCAAGTGAGGTCTCTGATACTCTGACGATACTAAAAATATACAACAGAACTCTCTTGGAAATAGTTTATTTTTGCAATCATTATAATACAGTCAGCAGCAAAAATATTTAGAACACTTTTCAAAAGGCTAAAAAAATATGACATAACGTTTCAGTGCACCGTTCAGGTGAAGACCAAGTATTATTGAAGTTTTTGTTTCTTCCAATGTAACAGAAGAATACTGAGCCCAGTGGTGTGACGTCAATCACATTACCTATGAGGTTGCAGGGCCATGCTGAGAAGCGTGCTTTCACTGCACACCTGATGAAAATATGGGGACACATTTACGGTCCTTTAAAAGCTGTAAAAGGCTGGGCATGGTGGCTGACACCTGTAATCCCAACACTTGGGAGGCTGAGGCAGGCGGATCACCTGAGGTTAGGAGTTCGAGATCAGCCTGGCCAACATGGTAAAATCCCATCTCTACTAAAAATACAAAAATTAGCTGGGTATGGTGGTACATGCCTGTAATCCCAGCTACTCGGGAGGCTGAGGCAGGAGAATTGCTTGAACCCGGGAGGCGGAGGTTGCAGTGAGCCGAGATCGCACCACTGCACTCCAGCCTGGGTGACAGAGTGAGACTCCGTTTCGAAAAATAAAATAAAATAAAATTAAATTAAAAAAAGCTGTGAAGACCACACCAGAGCCCCTGGTAAAGGTAATGTCCAATCAGCTAGATAAGCCACATGGAAACCTCACACTTGGATGGCTCACTCCAGCCACCTATGTCAGAAACACTAACTCATAATTCCCACAACGCCCCACTGAGGTGTGGAGGTGGCAGCCCACATGCTTCTGTTCCATCTATGGAGGGCTGATGCAGGTCACATGATTGCTCAAGTTGGGGAATGAGTCAAAGGGAAGGCTAGAAATACAGTCCAACCTAACACTCTGAGATCCCAGCAGGCAACTTTAACTATCACAGTGTGCCTTTGCCAAGCCTGGGGAAGATGCTAAAATGAGTGACAGATTCAGCTATATTAGCAAGTAACACGTGGTGGCTTTTTTAAATTTGAGATAATTTTTTAAAATAGTAAACATCAACAAAACTTTCTCATTTAACATACCTGAAAAATGAGAAAGGTGGTGGCCATCTTTCACAAAAAAAGATGATGTTGATAGATTTAACAGCCACTAGTGATGAAGATGGCGATGATGAAGATGATGAGAAATAGCAGCAATCTGAAATTGACTGCCAGTCACCTATCAGGTATGGATGTAAGCAGTCAACACTCACTCTCCCATGTAACCCTCAAGCCACTTTAGGAGACAGGTACTATCACTTTTTTATAGGTGAGGAACTAAGGCTACATGTTGTGCTTAATTCTCTTGGATGTCCGACCTGGAATCAGAATTTGAGGTAAAGTGACAATGAAATTGTACTCGGCCTAACACAAATTCTTAAAATAGTGAAGAATAATCCATCAAGCCCATGATGAACTATGTTGACAAGTTCAAGCTGTTGAGGAGGTGCTTGTGCATTACTGATAGAAAAGGATAATGCTTTTCATGCTGCCGACCATTCACAAGACATTTGGCTATTCCATAAAAGAGATTCTCCCTCTCGAACTCCGAGGGAGAAGGCTGCTTTGGGTTCCCATCACCAAACCACTCTGCAGTTGGGATGCCCTGTTACCCGGTGCAGGAGCCCTGCACCAACAATCTGACAAAGAACTCCATGAGACAGTCAGAGATGGAAAGGTTTGCCGGGCCAGGACTTCCTCTAGGAAAGCAGGCCTCAGGTTCAGACCTGTTTAAGCTGACACCCGACTCCACCTCCACCGTGACTGAGACTCGAGATGACTGATGAGCTGGAATGATCAAGAAAGGCGTTGCTAAGAATCATCAGGAAAGGAAATGATCAAGAAGAGAACGTTCGTCATTGTTTAAGAAGGCAGGGTTGGACTGTCCATTTTAGACACTGATTCCTCAAATGGTTAAACATCACATTTCTAACAACCAAGAGGCTATATATCCTTCTGCTCTACAGAAAATCTGGCCGTCTCAAACAACTTAACATATTTCCTAAAGATTTTGAATTGTAGAGTTTTACTCTGGTTTTTCAAGGAACCACGGCATCTTCAAAAGGACGCTGATTCTAAGAGTCTGAAGTCCTGGTTTCTAGCTCTCACTTTTCCAGTAACAAACGGAGTTGCACTGGGGAGAACATTTCATCTCCCGGATCTCACTGTCTGTCGCAAAATCAACGGTAAAGGCTCCCTGGGCTCCAATGCTCCAGTGGAATTCAGGGAATCCAAAAGGATGTGACCGGAAAGAACACAATCATGGATAATCTCATTCAGCTTATATAAGTGAACAAAGTGTGGGAAAGCAAGGCAGAGGTATTAGCACTCAAGTGTATTAATATCTATGCTAATGGAATACGATAAAAAACATTCCATCTAAATGCTAAAAATAGGTTTCCAATTAATCATAATTTAACAAAATATAAATTGCTGTCAGTCTAGCTACATGAAATTCCCACTAGGGCCACTGGAAATTGTGAGAATGCAAAGATGGATGGATGTAGTCTACTTATTCCAGGAATAGTTGGAAAATTTGGAACAAGGCCAGGATCAGGGAAAAAATAAAACAAAACTTGCCTGAAAATTAAGTAGTGTTGGGAAGTTTAATACAATCTGTGACTGATTCACAGCGCAGGATTCTTTCTGTAAGAAGAGCCCTGTTTGTTCTGTGGCTTATATGTTCAAGAATGAATTCAGATGACTGCAACTTCAAGTAGAGCTCCACGTTGAATCCAATTACGTAGGTGGCCACCAAAGAACTTCTTTAACTTTCGTAGGCAAGGAAGAAGATAAAGAACTCATTTGTAAGGTACACAAATGCCCTGCTGGTAATGGTCTAATAAGCCTAACAATTTAAATGCCATGCTCTGAAATAACCCTTTGTTTCAGTGGATTGAGTCAGCCAAAGTATCCGGAACTGGGTCCCACAGAGGGTCCTGATGTTCTTTGGAACATAGCTCACATTTTCCAGTTTATTATGCAGGTTCTGACTGATAATAACTCTGTTACAGTCAACCTACACTTTGCAGTTTACAAGGTTATTTCACATGTATTAACTCATTCAAGTTTCTCTAAAACCTGGAGAGGATATAGGGAAGGTGTTACTATCCTTACCTTTGAAGAAAGGAGGCTTGGTGAATTGAGACTACTTGCCTAAGGTCAGGCAGCTCATAATCACCAGCATCAACATTGACATTCCTGCCCTGTGACTCTGTGGTCCGGGATGGCTGTACCCAAATATTTCTTCCTGAAGGTCTTTGAGTTAGTCTTGAAAAAGGCATGGTTCAGGTACACTGACATGCCTTCAAGTTTCCACTGCGAGTCAGTGAACATTACTTAAAGAGAGCAATGGTGAGCTCATGCAGGTCTCAGGCTCTGAACTGAGAAAATGTTCGGACCATTAAAAAACCTTTCTCCCCCCCACAATTTTGTCTTTTAATCTAAGAAGTCAGGTTCTTGGCATTTCTGACCACTCTAACACAAATCCAGAATTTGCCTAAGCGAGCAAAAGAGGATGCACAAATCATGACTGTAACAAGCCTGGTTTAGTCTGAAGGGGTTGCCGGTACAGGCACATTCTAGGATAGATGCGGGCAGCCCGTGAAAGTCCCAGGGAAAGAAGTCCACACTGGGAGGGGCTCAAAGCTTCAGAGAGGTGGCTAATTTTAAAGTTCCTTCTGTGAACTGCTCCACATAAGCACAGCAACCTAGACTTCCCTAAGAATTTGAAAGCAGGATCTTCCTTTATCATTTTTCCATCTTTTACGCTTAGAACAAGAAGTAACAAAGAATAAGAATAAAAATAAAGGAGAAAAAACAGAGGCAAACAATAGTGCCCATACTGATACTTATTTTAAAATTGTTGATTTTTGTGGGACATCCATTTCCTGGAAAACTTTACAAAAGAGGATTGTTGTAAAGTTCTAAATGATGAAAACAGGGCTTTATAATGGAAACTATTTCTCAATTCTTTAATAATTTTAATACTTAATAATTTAGAATGCACCAGAAGAAAATTTGGTTGAAGTGATGACAAAAAGAAAATCATGTGTGAAAAGTTGGAAATATTGACATGATTTCACAAAGACATCAGAAGAATGATATATTTGTTTAGGAAGTACAGTAAGAGCCTAGGGGAAGCTAAATGGAAAATTAGTGGTCAAATAAACAAAAGAGAGCAATGTCCAGTAAGGCCATTCTGACTATAAAGCCATTCTGACTATACTCTTACAAACTGATATGATTTGGCTCTGTGTCCCCACCCAAATCTCACCATGAACTGTAATCTCCGTAATCCCCACATGTCAAGGGTGAGACCAGGTGGAGGTAATTAGATCACGGGGGTGGTTTCCCTCATCTTGTTCTGGTGATAATGAGTGAGTTTCAGGGGATCCGATGATTTTATAAGTGTCTATCATTTCCCCTGCTTGCACTCACTCCATCCCGCCTCCCTGTGAAGAAGGTTGCCTGCTTCTCCTTTGCCTTCCTCCATGATTGTAAGTTTCCTGACGCCTCCCCAGCAATGCAGAACTGTGAGTCAATTAAACCTCTTTACTTTATAAATTACCCTCTCTAGGGTAGTTCTTTATAGCAGCATGAGAACGGACTAATTCACAAACTAGTGCTATGTTGACATCATGATCAGAGTAAATACGGGATAAAAGTTCCCAAGCTATGTAACTTTCTCCAGCAGGAGAAACTTTTTTTTGGGCAAGTGGTTACTTTAAAACTTTATTTTCAGTACAAGGGAAAATGATCCCAAAAGTGTATTTGTAAGCTATGGTTTGACTGTTTTTGATGTCAGGAACTGTGATTCACCTACAATATCCAACTTATTTTAAATATTATTCTAATGCTCTCTACCTAAATAGAAATACATTTGAAATAGTGAAATCTTTCTCCAAGAGTTAAAAATACTGGAGCTAGTTTTGCTTGGCTGGGTTGAATACTTGAAAGCAGAACTGCAAGAACTAGCACTTTCTGGAAAGTGTTGACGTCTTTCTGGATAATTTTATAAAGAAGTTAGCTACCTCAGTAAACTGCTTATGAAAAAAAGACAAGCTAAACGTGAATCCATACACAGTGTCAATGCCAGTAAGACCTGAATTTTAACTCAAGAATATTCCGTCAATATTGGCCCCACGTTCAGGGCCATAGTGGTCCCACAACTGAGGACAGCTGGAGCACGCTGGGCTGCTGCTGCCCACTGCAATTTTCTATTGGCACACAGGATTCAGGGATTTGGTTCCTTAAAAGGCTCCAGATCCTATCCCTTCTTATTCGGAGACTACCCAGAAAATTCCCGGTCATTTATCACTGCAGTGCACTGGTGCCACACTCAATTACATTTCCTTCCGTGTGACTGCATTAACTAGAGTGGGGCACTCCCAGATCTGCCCCATACTTTCTGTGAGGTCATACTGAACAAGCACTTCAAGAAAATCTGACTGAATGCTCTGTGAATTCCATTATGAAGGCATATAAAACAATCATCTTGCTCCATTTCCCTCAGGGGCAATTTCTTAAGGCTACGTTTTGGCTAAAAATCAATAAAGACTTCATGGAGCACCGATGTACTCTGCAGTGACATCTTTCGGTACATTCTTATGCTCCTGGAAAATCAAACACTCTATATTCCATGACTTCCCCGAATATTCTGCTCCATTTGGTCATCACTGATTAGATGCCTACCATGTGCCAGGCATTCCCAGGAAAGCGTATTTCCATGGTGGCATATGAAGAAAGCCAGGTGACAAATGCTGTGGGCAAGGGGAGCATGCACAGAGGGTCCCCGAGGAGTGATGTGGGAGAGCAGAGGTGACGTGGGTGGTGCCACCTCAGTCCCTCTTCCCAAGGTGCTCTCACTCACCTGACACTTATCCTAGACTTTGAAAGTCTGGAATACTTTCAAAAGGACCCTTTTACATCAACTCAGGCAAATGCAAAAGTCAAATTCTCCATTGTCACCCAAGGTATCAGGGCTCTGGGCTACCCAGGATCAAATCCCAGATTCACTCAGCCCTCGCCACCTTTGGTAAGTTATTTGATCTCCACGTACTTTAGTTTTCTCATCCATAAAATACAATAATAATACCGTGGTACCTAGCTTGTGCAGTGGTGATGAGGATTCAGTGAGATAGGTGTAAAATGCTCATGGTGCCCAGTGATAGTATAATAACGCACAGTAGGATATTCTTATCTACGATAATCAGAGATCCTATTCATGTTGCATCCATGGCAACCTACTGCCACCAGCACACCATCAGCATATCTTATTTAGTGAGTTGCCTATTTTGTTCCTCTTCATTTCCACCTTTGTTTGACACACAGAACAGGGACTCTTCCTTAAACAAACCTTTTAACTTCCCCTTACCTCCACACGCACACCATTGCCATCAGTATTGATTGTGGTGTCCGCTGTTTTCAGGGTAAAGGAACATGGGGAGACAAAGACCCCACCTTGGAAGAACTAACGTCTAAAGCAGAAAGCCAGTTCTCTCACTTTAGCCACCAGAAACCTGAGAATACACAGTAAAATCTAGCATAAAACTCAACTTGGGGCCAATCTGACAGAATATTTTTGAGTTAAAATTTAGGGTTTATTGATGTGGACACTGAAAAGTAATCCAACCTTTCTGGAAAACCATTTGACAAAATGCAACCACATTTATAAAGGGTCCATAGTCTTGAGAGTTGGTAATTCCATTTGGGGAAATTAATTCCTACATTAAAAAAGATAAGTTGTATAAAGATGTTTAACTCTGCTGTTTATGACAGAAAAAACATGTGGGGAAATGAAGAAACAGCTACCGTTCACTCAGCAGAGTGCTGGTTTATCAGCACCAAGGGCAGGGAAGCATGAAAAGGCTTTCAGAACTGCATGGAACTTAGCATGGCTGAAGCCCATGGGGTAGGGCAGTGTATTAGTCCATTCTCACACTGCTATAAAGAACTGCCCGATGGCCAGGCACGCTGGCTCATGTCTGTAATCCCAACACTTTGGGAGGCTGAGATGGGTGGATCACTTGAGGTCAGGAGTTCCAGACCAGCCTGGCCAACATGGTGAAACCCATCTCTACTAAAAATACCAAAAAAAAAAAAAAAAAAATAGCCAGGCATGGTGGCAGGTGCCTGTAATCACAGCTACTCAGGAGGCTGAGGCTGAAGAATCACTTGAACTAGGGAGGTGAAGGTTGCAGTGAGCCGAGATAGTGCCACTGCACTGTAGCATGGGCAACAGAGTGAGACTCTGTCCCAAAAAAGAAAAAAAGAACTACCCGACGCTGGGTAGTTTATAAAGGAAGAAGTTTAATCAACTCACAGTTCCGCATGGCTGGGGAGGCCTCAGGAACCTTACAATCATGGTGGAAGGCACCCTTCACAGGGTGGCAGGAGAGAGAGAATGAGTGCCAGCAGGGGAAATGCCAGATACTTTATAAAACCATCAGATCTCAGGAGACTCACTACCACAAGAACAGCATGGGGGAAACCATCCCCACGATCCGACCACCTCCACCTGGTCCCCGCCCTTGACATGTAGGGATTATGGGGATTACAATTCAAGATGAGATTTTGGGTGGGGACACAGCAAACCATATCAGGCAGGGGGATCACAGGGCAGGAAATGAATAAGAAATGAAGCTGGAGAGGCAGGCAGGGGCCAGATCCATTGGTGGAGGAACCCAGACACTGTCCCATAAGAATTGTGAGACCGCCAGAAGGAAGGAATGCAGCCAGGCTGCGATTTGGGGGAAGACTGCCCTGGGCCGTCCAGAGCCTGATGTGAAAGGAGACTGGGGAAAGGGGAGAACAGGGAGGCAGGGACAGACAGACAGGGTAGCAAGGAGGGCCAGGCCAGTGAATAAGAGTGGAATAGCAACACAGCAGAGAGTCACAACCACATGAAATGTGGGTTGTGATCACTGGAAAAAATTTAAAGTAAAGCTGAAGTAATGTAAGTTGGATACAATATTCATTAATTCTTTTTCTATAAAGTTTATAAAAACTTCCTAATTATAAATACACATATTTATATTTTAAAATCCCGGGCTTGACCTCTGCTTGTCATCTAGGATAGTGCTACCCAAAATGTGATCGGTGGGCAGGGGCCAACATGTCATGAGGGAAAACCAGAAAAAGAGAATTAGCCTTTAAAACCTTTAAATTTATCAGAAAACTTGTATGACTGTTGGAACTAATAAGAAAAAGCTGACCAGGTGTGGTGGCTCACACCTGTAATCCCAGTGCTTCGGGAGGCCAAGGCAGGAGGATTGCTTGGGCCCAGGAGTTTAATACCAGCCTGGGCAACAAGTGAGACCCCATCTCTACCCAAAATTAAACAAACAAACAAACAAAACTAGTCAGGCATGGTGGTGTGCACCTGTGCCCAGCTACTGGGGAAGATTGCTTGAGCCCAGGAAGTCAAAGTCGGCAAGTGAGCCGTGATGGTGTCACTGCAATCTACCCTAAGAAAAGAAAAAGCTAAGGCTTGTATTCTATGTCTCTTTTTGTTCCACTTCATTCTTCTAGTAATTCACTTTTATCATATTACATTTATTGGTTGGCAAGAGGTTGGAAATTTAAACAAAAACCAGGTTTCCCCGGTAGTTAGTTTGAGAAGTGCTAACTAAAGATATCACATTCCTGCTGGGCTCTCAGGGCTTGGCGGTGCACAGAGGGCAGCCTGCTGCAGCTCACACTCTGTGGTAAAGTCTCCTACCCTATCCTGTGCCCTCAAATGGGGGCTACTGCTCCACTGACATGCTGGTTGGGAAGGTGAGGGTGCTGCAGCTGAAACAGCTGTATTACACAGGAATACAGCCATAACTGAGGAAGATGCTTCTTTAATGACCACGTATATGAGTGTGTGTGTATATGTATAGAACAAACTGTTCAACAGGTGGGAAAACATGGCCTACACAAGAAATGGTGCCACTAAATAGCCCCAGAACCCTTTCCTGATGAACACATTCATTTTTTGTCATTTTAAAAGGCAGTATTAGATGAATTCAATGAGCCTCCTTCTATGTGTGCTCGGCAAAATGTGTGGCTTACATATAATAAATACTAGCACAAAGAGCTGGTATACCTTGTGATATAATACACTTCACAGTGTCTCTTCCCCAGTGACCATGTACACACATTTGCCTGAAGCTCTGCAAGGGCAGAGCTCACACCTGGGTTTTGCTCCCCAGTGTGTGTGTGTTCGTGTGAACCATCTACCAGGTGTCAGGGGCTGGAGACTACGTTCACGCAGGAACACTTTCCATCACCCGCTGAACCTGCTACCTCTCTGGAATGTACGACACAACAGCACAGCAGAAGTGGAGATATTTCTGGCCTAAGGGAAAGGGGCACTATTTCAGAGCTGCATAAAGATGAAATGGGCTCTCTAGGGACAGAGGAAGCTGCCTTTTCCTGCGAGTAGGTAGAGGCCGGGCAACCATGTGGCACGTGGCCGGGCAGTCCAGCCCCAGAGTGGAGTGCTTCTGGGCAAATGACTCCCAGAGTCTTCTCCTAATCCAGGGTCTCCAAATTCTGTGTGAACCCCAGGTCCATTCAATATTCCAGGACTTGGGTCTGCTGCAGGTTGCCCTTCCTGAACAATTGCCCACTAACATTCCATGAGTCCACATGGCTGAAAGTTACACTTCATGGCAACAAACTGTAAATAAAATATGTTCCATTTTCCTTCCTTGAAAACAAATGTGGTCACAGTGACCGGGAAGGCCACATTCAAATTTAGGATTCTTAGCTCCCTGGAGTCCCTCACTGGAATGGACAAAGAATGGAGAGTGGGACCAGGCCTTACCTGAAAAAAGGGGCAGAGGAGGGGTCAGAAGCACACCAAGCAAACTCACTTCA